>NC_089768.1:26912500-27032500 GCF_040412425.1 Macrobrachium rosenbergii | reverse complement strand
AGTTCCTTCGTTGCCATTTTAAATCAAACACTGGGAAAACCAAGTCATGAAGAGTGCATTTGTAACATCTTTCACAATCACCGACTGTTCAAATAATGGTATCTTTCTTGGTAAGCATCAAGGTCGAATTGGTTCTGAAACGTGGTGTAATTTTTCCAAATTCACCAGGCAAGTTTGTCTGTTTTTCCCAGAGGGCTCGTACGTTCGAGACACGACTGTTCTTGAAAAGTTTGTTATTGTTAGAATTATTGTACCGAAGAATGTTGGACTCTCAAGTACCACGACACCCACTTCTTGATTTCAAGAACTCACAAGAGGCTTTCTATTGTGCTGCTTTATATTGTGCTTTCTTATTTTGCTTTTATCTGCCTTGATTCGCCAGCCATCATCCTATCTAAGATAATAATAGTAAATAGCTGCCACCAGTTCCGAACTTGACACATACTGCCATTAATTTGGTCATCCTTAATCCAGAGCACCAGAGCGTTAAATTGCTTTTTACGTCAATACCTTGCTCAAGCACTCCCCGTCCTTATTGAAATGGTTGATTGATTGGAACATAAAGGTTCACGTCATAGCTTGCACCTAAGGAGCGGCCCGGCCGGAGTGGCTGTTGGAGGGGAAATTCCTACGAAAGTGATGCAAGCTGCCTTATATGAACATGCCCTCACCCGTCCTCCAAGAGAGGGAAAAACCAGTTGGGGTTATAGGATGATGAGGCCCTGTCACGGCTCACTCCCCTCGCGAAGTCACTCGAGTTTGGAGGAAGGTTACGCAGTCGTGAAGTGGCTGTCGCGTTGGAAGGACACAAAGGAACCTGAGATTAGGTTAGGAGGTAAGGAACCTTTGACGATAAGTGTGAACCGTCGATCAAATCAGCAGTACTTCTAGCAGAAATTTATTGCCCTACAGATTATAAACAGAAAATACTGCAAGAGCGGGAGATGGTGTATTTTTAAGACCCAGCTTCGATCAGTTAATGATTGGCTGCCGTTATGAGAGAACAGGAGCTTGTTTGTTCAGCGGGATGTGGATAGCCTTCAATGGGACTTTATCGCTCGTGACAGCCACCACCGATATTTTTTAAACGTTCTGTGGGACCGAGTGGTCTTTCTCTCTCCCTCTCTCTAAGAGACGTTTTTGCTCTTTGAGACTTTTTTTCTGACGCCCGCTCCCTCACTCTCGAGACCTGCTATTGATGTGATATCTATACGACATTTTTTAATCATTATGTACCAGAAAGTGTTTTCTCGCTCTCTTTAAGGCGTTGCTAGTCTGGTTTATACAAGATATCCGAAGCCGTTAATCCTAATATCAAGGTGGTTGCTGTATTACGATCTGCCGCAGGTGCTATCCTGTGTCAGAACATGCCTTTTTATTTCACGCTTCTTGTGCGTGAATGTACACAGAACTTTACCCGCCTAATTTTATGGGGTAGAGACAGAGACGGGCTAGGTATCCCAAAACAGTCTCCCCCCCCACTCCCCACCTCAACAAGAAGTAGCCTATTTGTCATTTTTTCCAGTGCTACCATTACGAACGTTGGTGCCACTTGCAATTTTATTGTTTATGTTGTCAATGTCATGCAGTTTTTGTTATTGCCATGGTTTGTATCAAATTTCCGTCGACATTTTGTTGATCAAGTAGTTGTCACTAAAACAGCAGATAAACGTTTTGCTCTATTATTATTATTACTACATCTGTCTGGTTATATGTGCGTGCTCGCCCGGCTGTTACAAGAATGAACGAAGAGAATTGGATAGAACTTGAGATTGTGATATTTTTGAGAAATCTGCTTGGTGCTCAAGATTTATTGTCATGGAAAGCATGCTGACTTTAAGATAATTTCTCACACTGTTCATCTTTTCAGGAGCGTCATCCAAATCTAAACAATATATTTGGCAGTTTTCCTTAAAATTTACTCATCAGTGAAACCACCTTGAAGGGGTGAGTGGAGTTAGATATAATCGCCAAGCAAGTGGAGAGAGGAGAAGCCACTTCAAGTTTCAATATTTTGAAGGCTATCCAATATCACTTCTTTTTCGACTACTATTGTGTATCCCCAAACTGTCCACATTTTCAAAATGTGAAATCCTGCTTTGTAATATATATACATATACATTATATATATATATATAATGTATATATAAAACATATAAGTATGTATATATATGTGTATATATATAAATTTATATAAAGACGCTGAATTTTCCAATGGGAAATGGACATAAGATTCAAATTGATATGTCATTCATAATTAGTTGTTTCAATCCTAATCAAGACGAACCTGGCTTTCATTTACTGTGCATTGTACATATTGTACATAATTGCTTCTACTTTATACGGGTGTAAGCCCACAGGCAAGTATATGTGTATATATATTTGTGTGTGTGCGTGCGTGCGCGTTTGTTTTTGTAGGAATGTGCGAAGTAAAGGATGGAGAATACAAAGATCGAATTATGGAAGACAGAAACTTGCGTGAGCATCGAAAGTATGCGAATGACCGAACGATTGAAAGATGAACTTCAGAATGAAAGTTAACGACAAACAATCCAACGAAAACGTCTGACACACAGCCGTGGTAGCAAGCAAGGCGGAAATATGATGAGCCCGATGAAATTTAAACCATTGATATTGATGAAGATCTTGCCAGCGCATCATAAGGGACAAAGGATGTGCAGGAAACGGAAACAAACTGGTTGGCCAATCTAAGAATAAAGAGAACAAAAATACCTTTTTCTAAGTAACCCTAACTCCATTCACAGCAAAAATCTTGGGGTGGAATGGGGAATTCTGCAACATGATATTATAAAGTTTTAGGAGAGAGAGAGAGAGAGAGAGAGAGAGAGAGAGAGAGAGAGAGAGAGAGAAAAGTTAAAGTTGTCCCTGGAGTTCTTTGAGGAATTGTCAAAGATTGAACACTAAGTAGCATAATGTAGGAAAATCGGACTCGCGTTTTCATAATTTCTTTAATTTATCATTTTCATTTTCCGCTGACAAGTCTTGCATGTTGTCATCTAAGTAAGTTAAGGTTGTCCCTGGAGTTCTTTGAGGAATGTTCAAAGAATGAATACTAAGTAGCATAATGTAGGAAAATTTCCTTAATTTATAATTTAATTTTCAGCTGAAAAGTCTTGCATGTTGTCATCGCTCATTTTCCGTATCTTCGGACAAGGCCAGGTTGGATAGATAACGATTGGTGAAATTTAAAACGGCAGGAACATAACTCTCCGCCGGGAAAGCTTACAAATGAAATGATTTATCTTGCTAAGCGAACGGTCGTTAGTCATCCCATTTGTCTGTAGAGAACGAAGAGAGAAAAGGCGGGTCGCTTTCGCCAATAAATTCTCGTTCTTCAAGCTGAAGGTCTGTTTATCTGTTCATTTTGAAGTGGTTCGAGATATTTCTAACAAAGAAGTTGTTGTGTTACCTTGGATGCGTTTATTTGTCAGTTTCTAGGTGATCTTAGATATCCTCGGGGAGGAGGCAGCTGTGTTAGTGATAATATGCAATCTTAGTTTTGTAATTCACCAAGAGAATTCGATTATTCACTGAATACAAAGAGTCGTTTTCAGAGTTCAGTTATGACGTCGCATTTCCTCGAATGATAACTAGGGCAGGAATTTGCTACTGTTCATTCATTCCTGCCTCTCTCTCTCTCTCTCTCTCTCTCTCTCTCTCTCTCTCTCTCTCTCTCTCGTTCCAAATCCCTGTAAGGTGAAACGGCTAATTACTCTGATCTAAACTTGTAGTGTTTATAAAAAGCGGATTTCTAAGATACCATGGCATTATAATCCCGTGATTCATGAGACAGTGACGTTCGTAATCAGATCCGACCAACTTTTATGGTCATGCACATTTGATGTCAGGCTGAACATGATCAATCAGTATTGTGTGTTTGTGTATGAGAGCGAGAGGGAAGGAGAAAGAGGATAGTTTCCGTGTTCATTACTCTTATGTAAAGGTACTTTACTATTTATAAGGTTCTAATACGTTGTTTTCAACCTAATAGGAATTTTTATAGTCAAAATGACACAGTTCACAGGCGGCTTTGAACAGATGATGGCTTTGTGATGGACAGCAGCTACCCCTTTTCCCAACGCTCTCTCTCTCTCTCTCTCTCTCTCTCTCTCTCTCTCTCTCTCTCTCTTCCTCCTGAGGATAATTCTAATTTCTTCTGTCCTAAATCCATTTAGCCTATCATTAGGGTTAGCGTTTTTACAAAAGGAGTATTATACCAGATGCTTAACTATATCGATTTTCGAAGTTCGAGAGCAAACACACAAAGCATAACACTCCTGTTTGCGCGGTGGGTTTTGTTTCGAACTGATTACGTCCATATCAGAATACTAGAATAATGTAGTTTCTTTCATTGCTCAGAAGTGTATATGCAACTCAGATCCTTGCGCAAATGAAAGAGCCTTTGCAGAGGACTGACGTCACCGAAGTTGGATTATCCATTCAATCAGAATCATGGAAGAAAAATGGAGACAGTGATGTCATCTACGTGACAAAGGGTAGCATTGTTCGTGTTTTTTTTCCTGTCAGCATTGTCTTGGGTAAGAAGGAGTTTCGCCGGCAAACAAACAACGAAATCCTCTTGTAATGCGTAAAACGTGTGTATTCCTCCTCCGAAAGCGGGTGTTGTTGGATGTTCGCTGAACGACTCAAGTGGCACTTGAGGGGCGTTTCATCTTTGTCACTTGGTGGTTGTCTTTTCTCTATTTCTCTTGCGCACAGAGATCAGGTTTCCCGAGTCATGTGAGCAGAAGATATTATTTTCTTATCAAGACCCGATAACTGTGTTAGCCCACGAAAAAAAAAAGAGATAGAGAGAAAGAAGGTTACTGCGTCAGTGATGTGTCTGACTAATAGATACAGTCTGAACAAGGAACAGGTGATCGAGTATGATATGGCTGAACTGTTTAGCCCACGCCATGAAACTTATTTGTAAGTTTATATCCCTTCAGATGCAACGTAACCAAATGTTATGCTAAGACCTCATTGTTCGTGTTCTGTTGTGTTGATTTTGCATTGCTTTTATATTCATTATGCTGATATTTTTCATCGTTCAGATGTAAAAAAAAACTCTAATTGCAGATAAAAGGTTATAAAATGTGGTGTTCACGAATATGTACTTCATTTTATGTAAATGTAAATCATTATTAATAATAAAGATTTTTGAGAGTAGTGTCTTTCCGGGAAATTCTGTGAATTTTGAGTAAAAAATGTATGTTCATCATACGGAGAGATAGAAAAGGACGAGTTAATAAAAACTCGTGTTAGTTTTCCTAACTTAAATCACAAAAATAAATTGTTCGCAAGTGATATCATATATTACCCAGGCGTCGTCCTGACACTGAAAAACAGTTGAAAAAGAAGTTAATGGCTACAAAAACATACATTGGTTTGCATATTATCTATGTTTTTACATAGTCACTTGACGTTTTTGCTTTTTTTTTTTAGGGTCCTTCACACACACACTGTTCCTTCCTTGAGGCGAACTCTTAAGTGGGTAAATCTATTCCGAAACAAAACACTGTTCATTAGAATTTTGGCGTTTAGGAGGTTTTCAGAGTCTTGAAAGAGAGAGAGAGAGAGAGGGGGGGGGGGGTGTCAATTACGAATTTCTGTCACTGTTACTTCAAAGGTTTTTCTATAAAGGGCAAGTTTGCAAAGATTTTTCAGGTTGGGAATTTGTGTTAGATCATTTACGAAGTAAGAAACCACATTGGCATTTAGAGTAAATGCAGACTGTCATTGAGTTGAGAAAAGAAAACATACGACATATGTACATTCCCATGACTATGTGTAAGAGGGTTATTCTTCAGTGCAACAACATGAAGTGTAATGGGTTCTGCATTGGAAAATGATGCAACTCCCTATTAATTACGAACCTTTTATTTTTATTTGTGTTGTTTTAAGTCGTATATTTTATTTGTTTGCTATGTGAAATCGGTAATTAGAACCCCAGTTAAGTCCCTAGGAACCTAACCGACAAAATTATGGATTTGTTTCTTTTCACGAAAGAAATATAAACCTTTCTTTTTGGAAAAGAAAATGCTATAAATAAGAGAAGAAAGGTCAAGGTATGGAATTCTTTCAGTTTGAGAAGAAAGGGTCGAAATAAACATCGGGCAGAGTTTTAAATTTCCGTAAAATTTTGTGTGTTGAAAAGATGTTGTGTAAGAAATTCAACTGGGAGGGAAAGTAACTCTTATTTCAGACTGGCGTAAGTACAGTTTTAACATAGGAATAATGCTTTTGTTAGAGTCTTCAACCCAGCTGTTGTTGAGTGTTGTACTGCAGAGGGAAGACTGGGAGTCAAGACCTTGAGTAGCACCGATAATTAGGGAAAATGGATGGAAGGTGACAGGTGAAACCATAAGTATATGCTACTTGTAAAGTCTACCATCTCCTCCGGAAATAGTTCTTGCTTCATGGAACATCTTATTTTCCTCTTTCTTTTTTATTAATAATTCTTGTGGACGCTGAAGTTCATTAGTTTTTTAAATGAACTGCCTAGCGATGGATTTAAAATTATGAAGTGTTGCCATGACTTAGATACACAAAGATAGTAAAAAGAACGTTCATGATGTTGCAGTGTAAAATTCATGGAACTCTTTCCAAGAGCTGAATTCTGTGACTGTTGTATAGTTACAGGAGCCTATTCCTGAACCAATATATGTTTTTCTTGGTGTTTATTAAGGATCACCAGTTTTTACATTAAACCCTAGACGAAATAAACCTTGCACTCTTAAAGTTTGTATTCAGGTTTATCTGAAGGTAAAGTTTTTAAACACAGTGAACACAATGAAGGACTTTTAAATCTTCCGCAAAACCAGGGAAGCCCAGGAATCATCGGACGCACAACATTAGAGCATTATTAATGAATACCAAATAAGCAACGTTGGGCCTGGTCAATACTTGAATGGGTAGCCACCAGTGAATGCCAGACACCGTTGACAGACGAGTTCACTTGACCATTGTTCAAGCTTGTTGAGTGAACCTTAAGATAACTTCAGCTCACTTACAGGAAAGAATGAACACTATGAAACGTTAAAGTAATTTATAATTATGTAATTAGAAACTCGCGTGGGTAGTCATATACCAAAGGTTAGATAGAGGGTCCATATTGAAAGAAGGGAAGAAACGTGAACCCAAAGTGATAGCAGATGGCCAGTAATGTGAGCATGATAGCAGAATTATCGTTCTTTTTTGCCACCTCCCTGTGCTTACTGCAGTTACCTTTTTTTCATCTCTCTCTCTCTCTCTCTCTCTCTCTCTCTCTCTCTCTCTCTCTCTCTCTCTCTCTCTTTCCTTTCAGTACGTTGCGCGTCTCACAAGTGTGCAGAATGCGTTCGATCCTCGAAACGGGCAAGGAAAGGAAAGGTATGTCTGCGTGTTCTTACAAATTCAGGATGCCTTCGTTGGCCAAACCAGTGAAGTATGTACCTGGCCGTTATTCAGCTGTTGTGGGTCACCTTTAGGAGTTTATGTGTGTGTGTATGTAAGAGAGAGAGAGAGAGAGAGAGATTTCATGTGAATGATTAATACTCTTCAAAATGTATACCATATAGTTATTATAAGTGGGAGGGCCTAGACGAAGTAATCTTCATCCCACCGGGGGAGCTGCATTATTCCGAATATTTCTTTTCGTATAATAAATATTTTTTCTGCTGAATGGGTAGGAAGTAACTGTATTGTCAATAGGAAATGGAAAGTTGGAAATTTTCTTTCAAACAACAGTTAATAGTACTTGATCTTGCTGAAGCTAGGCACATCTTACAAACACACTTAACACCCATACTAGTGCAAATTTAGATTAGTGGTTAGAGCAGAGAGAGAAAGAAGGAAAAGAGAACTGGCACAGACGCGGAGGGAGATGAAATTCAAAAACCCATATTGAATTCGGAACGGAAACGCTTTGCTCTATGAGCCCGTCGTCTGCAGTTCGTTCAGGGCAACAGCTGTTGTCTAAGATTACAAGGGAACTAATTCACCGGGCAGTAATTAAAAGGCTGCCGGCCATCTCTTACATTCTGTTGATATTCTAGTCGAGTACTAGTACCCATTTCCATGTTGCAAATCATTTGTGCCCTTTTAGGGGACTTGCCTCCTCCTGATTAATCTGCGGCAAGTTGGTTGAAGGTTCAGTCCTATTAGAGGTTTGACAACCCCACTTTGGCGATGGACGTTTCCCATCAACAGTTTTTGCATTGAAATTCATGTCATCATGTTTAATGGTCGGTCATCATGGGTGGTTATCTTTTCACCATTCCATTTGCAGCACGATTGAATGCATAAGTAATTTAGTCCTAGGAAGAGCGTCTGTGCATATGCCATCAGTTTTCCTTTTATGTTCATGAATTCTTAAACGGAGTATTCAGAAAGGTTTGCATTGTTAAGAAGCACGATCGCGTCGCGCAGAATGTGTTGCATTATCCAAGGAATTTGTGCTTTGTTGTCTGGCACCTCGAGGGTTTTCAGTCCTCTTCAAGCCCCTTGCAACCAGGGGTATGCAAAGTCTTGAAGCAATAAAAGATGCAGATTGAACTTTGCAAAATATGTATTGCAGAGACCCTTGACAGGGCTCAAAAGTGAGTAGACAGCTTATTCGCCCCTTGCAGTCATGCAGACCCCGTCAGACCAGAGAGCGTGCAAGGTAAGAAGGTAGGAGCCCAGTGCCCCTGGCCCCCTGCAGATGGCCACATACCGACAGCCTTTGTCCATCTATGCGGTTACCCATCCATGAACCGGTTGCTAAACTGTCCTGGTCGGAAGACTAGTGTTGTAGGTTACATGTTACTGCCGTCGTTTTGTGTTTCCAATGATAAGCTGGATATTGCTACAGAAGCCACTCCATGCCGTTCCGCATTTCAGTCACAAAGCAATGCCCCATCCAGCCAATTACAATACTTTTTGTATGTCTGGTATTCTTCTTTGTGATACAGAATAGCAGTCGGAGTGAATTTATCCAAGCGTTGGACGTTATAGAGATCATTGAAAAGAATGTGGATTTCACAAGACGACATGCCAGTGAAACTCTTTGGAATGATTTCTTTATTATTTCCTTTATTATCAACTTTCAGTTTACTAATTCTTTAGTGTTCCTGTATTGAAGTAGTCGTTCCATTTTACATTGGGGGACAAGTTAACAAATCAGTGCAGGTTTTCCTAGTTTTCCACCATGTCAATGAAGAAGTTTACATATACTTGTATATGTCTGGAGGTACGCATGCAGTAGCACATAAACGCGTGTGTACATTCATGTTTGTTTGAAGAAGCTTGGCGTCATGATTTACAAAACGATCTGACCATTGCAAAGCTCACACATTTTTTGAATTATATCCCAAGACATAAGTTCGAGAGCTAAGTTTGGAATAAAATAACACCATTTGTGAGAAGTGGTTAATTTAGAAGCATACAGTAGATTTCTTTGAACTGTGTGCTTTTGGCGAGCTCGTACAGTGTGCCATTAAGAATGAAGGTCCCTATGCATATAGTTTTACTTATCCCAAACAAAGTAAAGGAACGCTCAGGGGATCGATCCTTCAGCAGCGCAAAGACTTGCTGACCCTTATATGCAGTGATGACTGTTCAGTTTGCTAATCAAATACCGAATTGACCTCGCCGCTATGCAGGCAAACACTTGAGAAAAATTGACCGTGAAATTGCAGGAACCTCCCAGATCGTGAGAGTTATCGAGAGACATCTCAGATTAGTAATTATGCTTATGTTTTCGGAATTTATTGTTGTGAGTATATATATATATATATATATATATATATATATATATATATATATATATATATATATATATATATATATATATATACATACATGTGTATATTTACATATGTGTGATGTGTTTATGTATGTATGCAAATGTGTATATTTATATATGTGTGATGTGTTTATGTATGTATGCAAGAGAAAACGTAAAATGGTAATAGTATGCGTACGTAAATCACAGTAGCGTAATAATCCCTGTTAAGTGCCGAGTTAAGAGATTAAATTATTTAATTATGTAAGAAAGTGTTAAGTCTCCTTAAGACCTACCAGTTTACCCGAGGCTTGTAAGCCTTTATGCTGGCATCCTTATTAGGTGATTTCACGTTTGGCTACTCTTGAGGCGCAAACCTGTAATATAAGAAATATACCCCCTCCCCCTCCTCTCTCTCTCTCTCTCTCTCTCTCTCTCTCTCTCTCTCTCTCTCTCTCTCGTACATTAGTACATAAGCACCTACATGCAGGGATATGTTCCTATATCAGACTTTCAAAGCCCTTCACATCATTTTGCTAATTATATATGCGACCTCGTGGACATTTGCCATGACGCGATAAATCCTCTCTTAAAATAATAAAAAATTTTCTAGTAATTGTCATTGCTGATATGATTTCACATTCAGCTTATAATTTCTCCTTTAGGTAGCATCGGGTAATTTAGAACCTCTGACTACGTTTCCGTACCTTATGTAAATATAATATATTTAGCCAGTAAATCATAATGAAATGCGCTTTCAATTAGATGACCTCTGAAAAACACTTTATTCCTTTGTACTTTATTCCCTTTTGACCAAATATTTTTAGGTTTGCGCCATCTACTAGTAAGATAGATTCTTACTACCTGTTCTTGCAAGTGCCCTCTGGAAAGTTTTCACAGTCAAAATTTACAAATAAAGTTATCAACTAGGTCTCTCTCTCTCTCTCTCTCTCTCTCTCTCTCTCTCTCTCTCTCTCTCTCTCTCTCTCTCTCTCTCTCTCTCTCAGTGTTGATAGACACTTGATATCTCGTCGGATGCAGTGAGGAAAAAATTGATGACCTTTGAGCTCTTTGTTAGGATTGTCCAGCAGGGAGACTGGGAGCTTAAGACAATAGGGAACATCTTATTATAAATATTGCCCCTCCGTGAGTGACAGGAAGCAGAAGAAAGAAAGAAAGAAACATCTGCAAAAATAATTATATGTGCTTGTGCAAGCCTTCTTCCTGCATGTACTGGAGTTAGTCACTCAGGATGGTACGTGGTGAATTAGGTACGATTTTGATGATTATATCGTGCTATTATAAGAGCGTAATTTACTTAATTTACTTTTATCGTGATCTTATAAGAGCTAAAATTACTTACTGAGAGAGAGAGAGAGAGAGAGAGAGAGAGAGAGAGAGAGAGAGAGAGAGAGCTAGTACTTCTGGAGTGATGATAACGTCTCAATTGACTGCTATAAATATCTTCCTTACTCTTGTGGGTCGCCAGTCTGCGGTCTCGGTACGAGGTTGTCAGTTGAAACGTATGCCAGCCTCTGCCATCACTCAGTGTTGAGCAGTGGCATATGTAATGTCTGTGGGTTCTGTTTAATCCCTTAAAAGACTCTCAAGAATCGTCGCGTCAGCTGGGTCCTACCAGCTAGCAGGATGTACGGGCGAAAGCCCCAGTGGGCCGAGTGGGTGGGCGGGGCATATAATGCCGTTTATGTTGGCGCCGTGTTTAAAGATGAGGGAAAAGATTGTCATTTGATTGATGACATGTTTGGAGAAGCGAAGAGTCGGCCGATTAATTCTTATCGGGGATGAGCTTACTGGCTGAAAAGGTGTGGGATATTCTTCAGTTCATGGCGAGTTATAGGTGATTGATGACAGGAAAGGGTATCGTAACATATCTTCGTTTGATGCTGTCAAAACCTTTTTCTCATTTGAAATTAATATTTCCCTGTTCTCAGTTGTATTTAAAGATGGCAAACAATGAAAATACGAATTCCTATAAAACGCCTTTTCATAGAACTGTGAGAGGGAAGGTTACCGTAAGTGCTGCCTTACCAAAATCCCATATTGTGCGTGCCACTGGACTATCGAGGAGCTTCCGCTCCACTGGAACATTTCCAGTTCAGTGGACAAGTTGGGGGGAGAATCGTTGTGAGGGTATAAAAAACCGAAGGATTCTTTTTTAGGAAACTGGTAAAATGCTGAATTGAATTAGTTAGATGAACATAATTTTGTTCTTCATTTACCAGGCGAATATATCAACACATTTCAGTTTAGACAAACAACAAAATTTGTTCAACAAAAATATCAGAGTTTCATTTGGATTCATGTAACAAACATTCCAACCTTTCAAGAGAATTTCTTAAAACAGATTTCACTAGATAAACTTTCATGTTAAGGAGATATGCATTCACTTGTGTTTTTGCACAGTGATGA
The DNA here is from genome assembly GCF_040412425.1 of Macrobrachium rosenbergii. Classification (NCBI taxonomy): domain Eukaryota; kingdom Metazoa; phylum Arthropoda; class Malacostraca; order Decapoda; family Palaemonidae; genus Macrobrachium; species Macrobrachium rosenbergii. Next base: position 27,020,304 of record NC_089768.1, on the reverse strand, counting down.
CAGCAGGATGTTACAAACTACTTTTATTCACCGTTATTCTTTTAACCTAAACGATTATTTTAGAGTTGCCGAAAACAAACGAGACAAATAATGTATGCTACCCGAAATTTATTCAATAATAAATTTGTGCACTGGAACTTATCGTTCTCTCTCTCTCTCTCTCTCTCTCTCTCTCTCTCTCTCTCTCTCTCTGAAATTCGTTTTTTTCCCAGTATTGTACTTGTTGCTTTTGTTGCAATAACGTTTTGCTTTGTTTGGAGCTTGATTTTGTTTAAGAGACTTTGGCGGTAATTTCAAGTTTTCTCATTTACTTGAGACGCCTTTCATTTTGTTCCAAGAGTTTATCTTTTTGTTTAAGTTACTTTTCCTTTTTAGTTTTGTATCATTTTGGACACATCAAAAACTGATAAATCACATTTCTCTCTCTCTCTCTCTCTCTCTCTCTCTCTCTCTCTCTCTCTCTCTCTCTCTCTCTCACACACACACACACACACACACACACACACACACACACACTCTCTCTCTCTCTCTCTCTCTCTCTCTCTCTCTCTCTCTCTCTCTCTCTCTCTCTCTCTCTCTCACACACACACACACACACACACACACACACACACACACACACACACACACACACACACACACACACTCTCTCTCTCTCTCTCTCTCTCTCTCTCTCTCTCTCTCTCTCTCTCTCTCACACACACACACACACACACACACACACACACACACACACACACACACACACACGTGAACTATCGGTTAAGGTCAGATTTCACGTCCGAAATGTCGGTCTTTTCAAGCCCGGTGACTTATCTCTAACAGCCTTTTATGGATGTTTTCTTTGAGGGTAGCACTGGCTATTCACCCCCAAAAAGGACTGCCAGAATGAGAGGCGTAGGCCGAACGGTGGTCAGATATTACTGAAACTCTTCCTATCGTGGCTCATATCTGTAGGTGTCACTTAAGTGATTTCATCGGTCGCGTCCTATTTCGTCAGGTTGTCGCCATATATATATATTATATATATATATATATATATATATATATATATATATATATATATATATATATATATATATATATATATATATGTATATATATATTATTTACTCGAATTTACTGGTCACTTTTTACCAGACATATATGTAATCGTAAGAGACACAAAGCCTTAAGATCCAAGTGCAAGAAATGTGAAGAAATTATGATGTCCGTTAGCGGGAAACGAACCCGGGTTCCATAACCACAACTAGGTCACGTTGCCGACCTAGTTGTGGTTATGGAACCCAGGCTCGTTTCCCACTACCGGACTTCATATTTTCTTCGTATTTCTTGCACTTGCATCTTAAGGCTTTGTAGTGATAAGCGTATCCAAAAAAAGCGCGAAGAATTCGAGAAATTACGAGGGCATTGTGGCTATTAAATTACACACATATATATACATATGTATGTATATATATACATATACAGTATATATATATATATATATATATATATATATATATATATATATATATATATATATATATATATATATATATATATAACCAATTAGTATTGAAATTGGTCTACCTTGAAAATAACTTACACACAAAAGGAATTATATATGTTAAGCACATTTGCCCTGCCCACGATTCGAATCCTGATGTATGTAGTTACGAGATTTGTAAGCTGAAGAAATTTCAGTATTACTGGGGTATTTATGTCCTAATGTTAGATTGTATAAAAGGAGTTAAATTCTGTGTATACATATCTGTATACATATACATACATGCATACTAATAGCCACGGTGGCCTCTTATAGCTTATTCAGTTCTTCGCACTTTTGGTTACGCTTATGACTGAAAGTCTATGAACTCAGATGAGAAATGATGCTACATAGATTCTTTTGACATACATGCGTCCATATACATACATACACTTATTTTGGTCTATATATTTTATTTATATTTATGCTAAAATTAAGGAAGTATATAATATTTCAGTTAATCGATTTTAACGAATTTTTTCAAGAAAGTAGAACCGGGGTGGTGGAATAACGACAGGGGACGAGTGACGGACCTTTGTCCTAATAAGGAAATGGTTGAGGGGATTAACTTCTCTCTCTCTCTCTCTCTCTCTCTCTCTCTCTCTCTCTCTCTCTCTCTCTCTCTCTCTCTCTCGTGTCTTTTCCTCAACGTTTTTCCTTTGTTCCTTTTCGTTTACCTGTCCGTAAGTCGGTCATGGCCCTTTCGAAATTTTTCAGTATACTCGTCATAGAGTTTCGTACAGTTTTGATTTCGTACTATCTTTTATTCATAGGTTATTGTAATGCCTTTGAACTGTTCTTTCACGTCATTTGAAATGATCGTTCTTTATTAACATGTATAATTGACATGCTTGTCATCTGCGAAATGAGAGGTAATTGACTGTTAGGAGCGTTTAATGATTCAGAATAATCCCTTCAGTTTTCTTATGCTGTTAATCAGATAATGAAGTGTGCCTGAAACTTTCCATCGTAGTTAGAAATTGTATTATGAGAGAGAGAGAGAGAGAGAGAGAGAGAGAGAGAGAGAGAGAGAGAGAGAGAAATAATCAGGCAAATTGTTTACCCATTTGTCAAAATGTGCGGTCACTTTTGACAGGGGAAATAAGGGTTGGGAAGATACGATTGATTTATTGATAGGATAAAGAGCGGTCACGCAGAACTGCGATGTTTTCATTCCATTCCTTTTCGTTCAGGTGAAAGTGGAAATAGAGTGGCTCCTTTATGAATTCACCACTAAAGCTGTTGAAATGTGAAATATCTTTTTTTTGCACGTATCATTCGGACAGGTAAATTTGATAAATGTGTTTATCGATCGTTAGTTTTTATATTTTCAGGTGAATTTTAGTTTTTATATTTTCAAGTGAATTTTAGCACAGTTATCTTTTACTTGTTTTTCTTTTATAATTTACGATTAATCTTGTCCATGAGAGCTTGTCTCATTTGATTAGTGTGTATATTATCAATAATATAAAAGTGAATATTTTTTAATGATTCTTGATAATTTTCCAAGTCTATTTAAAAGCCAAACACCAAAGAGCACAAATAACAGATAAGATAAATAAGTAAAGATTAATAAATAAATAAAATGTTGCTGAGTAAAATAAACAGCCAAAGCTTTAACAAATCAAACATGAAGAGGGATGAAATCTTTTGAAGAAAATTTTGATTTAGAATTATGTTTAGAAGCAAGGAATGTGCAAACAACAGCAAAAGTGATAATTACGAAAACAGTGACTTCCACATGCACATAATCGTAATACAACTGCCCCAAATAACATGGTAAAACATAAATAGTTATCATTGACTGAGCAGTCACTTGCCACGAGGTCTTCGCCCCTCCCTCGTGTAACATGAAACCCCCATAGAAAGAACGACCTCTCTCTCTCTCTCTCTCTCTCTCTCTCTCTCTCTCTCTCTCTCTCTCTCTCTCTCTATAACAAACAGGGCAAGTGACGTGATTTGTAACAGACAACACTTACACTGTACTTCTCCCGTGTCATTCCACTCTAACTGGCGTCACGTCTATCGTCCAGTTGCGTCGTTTTTCTATAAGTAATGCTTCAGTTTGTCTGTTGCTTATTTTCAACGTGTATTTGTGTGTTTAAAGGGTATCTTTTGAGGCCAACAGGTCAAAATTATGTTATATTCATCTTAAAAGAGGATAAAAGAGGATTAGTATTTTAAGAACTATTATTATCAAAAGTACCTATAAAATGAACTACCTTTCCAAGATTACATTATTTGTTGTAGCAGATGTAATGATAATGATTATGTTGACGGATTAGTCCAGTAGGCCTTTGTTATGAACTCAGATTATGATAGTGAGCAAAATCCTGTTGTTAATTAGGTCAATTCCTCATCTTCCATGTAGGAGCTAAAACTCTTGACTTCCAGTAATTTTGCCTTCATTGGTATTATGTAGTTTGCTTACTTTTTGACAGAATTAGTGAACTTGATGTATTTCGAGTCTCGAAATTATATATAATAGGTATTTTTTTTTAAATGTTGGTGTTTTTGTTGCGATTCCCACCACAGTAATCCTTTATCAGTTGTGTTAATTCTGGCTTGATTACTAATAACTGTATAATAGAAGAGAAATGACGCATAAGTGCAAATAAGCACAGATGAATTATGTGCATAAGTAATAATTAAAAAGACCAGAAAAAAAGTGCAAAGAAAAACAGTCTAAAATGTTGTGCCGAAGGGGTGGATTCTAATCTCTAACATGACACCATTGTAGATGAGATGAAAATGAGCCGCTGTAAAAGGATGGGATGGAGGCTTAAGAGGGTTAGGTTGTTGGGTGGGGGCCGCCCGATGTTTAGGGCTAATTGGGGCAATTATTTCATCTCAACAGAAAAACAGCAGTTGTGTGTGACAGTCAAGAGCCAAATTATGACAAATACTGATGATCATTTTCGGTAATGAAGGCGCGGTTTCGAAGATGGTCCCTCGAATTTAGCGAAGAAGTGAAACTGATTCTTATCTCAGTTTCATGTTCCCTTTGCTAGCCTTAGTCCTCTTCCAAACTGGCCCTTGAAAACCAGGGGCCTTCTATTGGTAAATTGGAGTTCGTTCGTCTTCTCTCTGCTCCCTAAAAGCTTTCTCCTGGCAGATAAAAACTCCTCTCCCCTGCTGCACTTTGAGCCATATGGCTAGCACCAAGATATCACCAAAGATAGTGTCAAGTATCTTGTCCGGGCAGTATCTTGATCTTAAGTGAGTGACTGCGAGTCCTTTTTTTTAGTTATCTTTCGCTCATTATCCTCAGCCCTTACGTGGTTTTTGGGAGAGGCTGTGAACTGCGCATGACGGTGATTTCCGTATCTGAATTGATCCAGGTCCGACCAGTTAAATCAGTACAGATCTCAAGACATCAAAAGGCTGCGTGGAATGTACTCATGGTAAGAAAGAGCTTCTATAATTCTTCATTGCGACCGTTATGGTTACACTGCTTGTTTTGCTTTTATGTAGAGTGGTTTTACAGGCATATCTTCTTCCATGTAACTTGAGTCCGCGTAAATATTCGTTACCAAAAAATGAGTAAACAAGTTTGTGGCTTGCATACTTCCCGTTTAGGACGAGACTATTTAGGTGCAGCACGTACAAAGTTTGTGATTTTTCATGGTTTAATGATGGATTCCTAGTCCGTCCTTAAGAGGCCTTATGAGTTGGGTTGGGCAGAAACAATCTGATGATACAGCAGTGTTTTCCGACAGATATGGAATCTTCATTGCATTAAGCATTCCAACGAAGTAATTCACGAACATAGGCAAAAAAAGGCCGCAGTTTTTTTTAATTAACTTTTTTTGAAAAGACCGATGAGAGGAGCAGCACAAAATCGCCATGAACTTGTAGTCCGGTAGAGAAATGAATGATTAAAGGAATCAGGGACAGTAGAAGCAGGAAGGAATTTAAACAGCGTTTAATTACATAATAAATAAAAAAATAAGATTAATTTGAGATGTACTTGCATCGATAGCAGACGTTTGTGTATGTGTTCTATTGCATAAATGTTATGGTAGTAATGAGCGCTACTGAATTGCCAGGGTAATTTAGATTATCCTGTTTTTGCAACAAGTAATTAATTATATTGATGACATGTAGGTTAGTTTTAACCGCTTGTTAATATCTTTGTAATAAATATAATTGTATAGTTTCTGTTCCTACGAGTAATATTAATGGATAGGAAAGATTATTTAAAATCTAACCCTCACCTCCCCCAAAAATCCCATAATTCTTGCATCTTGTTACGATTTTCTAAAATTGAACCTAGTAATTCAAATAAACACGTCGAAGAGATTCTCTCTGTCTCTCTCTCTCTCTCTCTCTCTCTCTCTCTCTCTCTCTCTCTCTCTCTCTCGCACCTTTTTGTCTGGTTGTTTACAGAGAGGCATGAAAAGTCTTCCCTTTTCCCTAATGCAAATACAGCAAAAAAACTGCACTGCTGCAGTTGCGTCTTGGAAGGCCTGATTCATTCCCATAGTTTGTTTACCTTTCCGTTAGTAAGAAAAAGTGTTGCAACCTCATTTGAAACCACGTTTGCGTATGACTCACTCTACGAAACGTGACGCAAGTCTTTAGAAAAATGCGTAATTACTAAAAGAAAGAAAGAAAAACCTGTGGCGTTTCCTGTTTACGTAAACATACATATTCACCATAGTCTTCAGGTTTTACCTCAGGATAAGTTACTCGCTAGCAGCGCATTTTCAAATCACAGGGCGCGCAAACTGTTTCTCGGCCACGCCCACTTTTCTACCATCACCTTCAAGGGAGAGGACGCCCCGTGATCCTCCAGTAAGGTGGGCCTCGACGAAGGATATCCCGGCACCCGTCACTCAAGCCGTAAAGGCCAACTCCACCAAGGAAATGGTATAACAGTCGTCCGGATATTCAGAGAGCGTCATTCATGAAGTGACCTTGGCCCAGGGGTGCCGAAGCCCTGCGACACGGGCATTGTGTTTACATTGTGAAAGTTCCCAGCTCTGATTTGTCACGAAGGCTGCGAAGTCCGAGCGCTGCCCACGCTCGAGCGTTAGTTGTATTGGAGGTTTTGGCACTGTTCCTTCGTAAATTTATTACCTCGTATTTGTATGTAATTTTTGCATCAAGTAATATTAGTGGAAATGATGACGATTATGACTTATCATTATTTTTATAAAATTTGTTGTGATTCATTACGGAGTTCCATAAACTCTCGGGAGAATCTCGTCAGGGTAGTCTTACCATCTTCAGACTCCAAGTAAAGTTTCTTCATTTCCATAAAATTTACTTGAGATTTATAAGCGTTACAGCTGAAAAAAAGTAGTAACATGCACTTATACAAATATATACAAATGCATGTCGCCCTCCTTGGGAAAGGGGGAAATTTAACATATGTGGAAGGAAGTTTAACATATTTGGAATGGCATTTAAATGCCTCTCTTATCGGCCCGTGGTCAGTAAAACAACTTAGCACTAAGTGCATGATGAGTCAGGTGAACGCTTTAAAGGTGTAGTGTTTCTTGACAAATAGACCCACTGTATTCTTCTGTATTCATATTACACTAATTTAGGGTTTATATTTCATATTGTGTGTATAAAAATCGCATATTTTCACAAGTAAAATCATTTAAAGAACAGCGAAATAAAAAAAAAAACGAACACCAAGAAAAGGAATAAACTTTATAACTTTTATCATTTTTTGTCGCTGACTGCAATGCTTGTTGTCTACACCAGTAAACATGTTTATTGGTAATACATATATAATGTATGTATTATGTATATATTGTATGTATGTATGCATGCATATATATATATATATATATATATATATATATATATATATATATATATATATATATATATATATATATATATATATATATGTGTGTGTAAGCAATTGGAATAGCAAAAATGTTGAAGATAAACAAAATTAACGTATATATTTTTACGAAAGTTTGTGCAAGGCATAGGGAACCTCATAACCTGAGAACATTTTCATCTGCACCGTCGGTTGACCCAGGAGTGTTGAAACTTACACTATGATAATAAAAACAATAATACCGTGACGTCTATGTTCATCGCGCTAAATCATTATCCTAATAGAAATAAAGTCATCTCCGGGTATTAAGTTCTCAGCGTGCATATGTAATTAAGCAGTTTACCAGCGCGTCTTCTTAAAGTGATGCAAATCACTGCCAGCAAATGTTGGGGGATTGTAGAGATCATTTTCATCCCTCCTGGAGGAAGTAGGAAAACAGAAAAGAGAGAGAGAGAGAGATGTGCGTTTCTAAATTGTGGAGAAATAATTAAAGAATTTTGGATAAAAACATATTGAACACATAAGGAAAATTACCCTGTAGTTGACTTAATTGATATCGAAGTCTGGAAGATAGTCTAAAAAATATAACGGCTTTTAAGTAATAAATCGAGCCTGTAATACCAGGAAGAAAGGAAAGGAGGATGTTAAATGAATTACATGCATGAAACATATTTTAACGTGTTTCTGATGCTTAAGATTAAAAGCAGAAATCGGGTAATCTTGTAAAAGATCGCAGAAACCAGTCCCGAACGGGAACGAACGCATCTACTCAGGTTAAGCATTTATTGCATGAAAGGTGGATGACGTTGATTAGGCATAACTGCAGAATGCATACACAAACGAACAAAGGAGAAGCTTTTTCCACAGAAGTGAGAGATAGGAATTATATATACTATATATACTGTGTATATCGTATATACATATATAATATAATATATATGTATATGTATATATACAGTATATGTATTATATATATATATATATATATATATATATATATATATATATATATGTGTGTGTGTGTGTGTGTGTGTGTGTAATACATGTATGTATATGTGTGTATACACATATAATCCTCCACAAAACAAATAAAGAGAAAAGGTAAAGATTTATTGCGAGAAACAAACTGGATATATAATACATGGTAGTACAAGATATATATAAAATTAAAACAATGGCCAAATGTGACCTCTGAGAAGAAAAGAAAAGAAAAGAGAGAGAGAGAGAAAAAAAAACGGAGCTTCAACATACGGCACCGCCCGACCCCAAACCTTCTGGGCTTTTCGTCATGGCTTGCTTGACTCACATCCGTATCGTGTTTTATTATTTAAAGAATCGAGTTGCGCCCACATGACGAACACTTGAAGAAATAAGGATCTTCAATAACATTTATTTAATCGTCTATAATTAAGTTTTAGCACTTACATATGTTTGACTATACTTTCGTCTCACTTTCGCCATTGAATATTTGGGTGGATTACTTCATCATTACCACCTCCAACGCTGTGCGACGAAAGGCCTCTGTGAATTTTCGTCGCTCGGGTCTTTCCCGTGCTTTTTGCACCGCAGATCTCCACTTATTTCCAACCTCACGTCTGTTTTTATCTTGGTAGGTTTGGGTCTTTCAGCTCTTCCGATGCCCACAGGAGCCCAGCTGAAACAATCTTGAACTTACATCCTAGTATGATGCGAAAAATATGTCAAGCGATCTCCATTTCCCTGTCATCATTATCATGTCCACATGTAGAACTTATGTAATCTACCTTCAGGTGTAATTTCTCACTCTATCTTTTGTAGATATAGTTTTATTGCCATACAATGATTCAAGGCCGTTTAAAAATTACAGATCACTGTAGACTAATGTATAATCTTACTTCGACGTATGCCGATTTCAGTCTATTTGATTCCCGAATCTCATTCGGCGTGCTCATTGTTTGAATTGCTCCTTGTAGTCCTTCACTAAATTCCAGCTTGAGAGAACCGTATCGGATATGTTTGTTCATAAATATTTGAAAGGCTCATCTTCATTAGTCCTTTCCGCATCTAGTGTTATTTTAGCCATTTGAGCATACTCTTACATCATTTCTATCTTGCTTGGATATATCTCTGTTCTATCTCTAGAGACACGAAGCATTCTATTAAAAAAGCTTTGTAAATCTTGTTGTCTTTTGCAGATTAAAACAACAACATCTGCGCATTCTAGTGTATTCCAGTTTCTGTCGTTACTCCAATCCAGATCACCTTTTTCTTAGCAGAACAATTCTTCCATTAGAAAACCCATACGAATTGCAAACAGCTAAAATGACCTAACATTCCTCTGTAGCACCTCACTATTTATTGCGAATTGACTTGATAAAACTCTCTCAATCTTAACTGTACCTCTGCCTCGTTCAGATGCCTTTTATCATATTGGATCGATGGCAGCGTATATAATCATTAGAATTGTTTACATTTGGAATGTTACTAAGTTGGTGTTCTCATTAAATTCACCTCCATAATATTCTTGAGGATTTTTTCCCCTTGTTAGCAACTTGATTCATCAACTAGTGTCGCCGTCACGTTCATGGTGATAATCAAATTCGGAGATGGGTCCCAGAAGCGTGACAGAGAGAGGACGTCTAAGTAGGAAGGCGCTACTGCCGAAACACGCTGATCTGCCTCTTCACTCTTCGCGGGCCTCTTAAACGTTAAAAAAATGTACGACCGTAAACAAAGTATTCGGTGTCTTTTCGCCATCTGGTGGAGGACTTGTCTTTTGACGTTTCTTCCTTTTTTTAGCATCTGTTTGAAAGATGGTCAGAATAATCCACATGGTTGTAATGGGTTTCCATTTGTTTAAAGATGTACTGGAGATATCTTGGTTGACTTAAAAGGAGATAAAAGTTATGTAAAAAGGGAATTGAGGTTAGCTTCGGTTGTGACCAATACTGAAAACGTTGCTTGGAAATCTGAAGGTGTTTATATGAAAGAAAATGACTTTATAATCAATATCATTAAGAAAAACAGGAATTGTGATAGCAATGAAGATATTTCAGTCAATTGATAATTGCGAAAATGTTATTAAAGATGATGATTTTTTCTCATTATATATATATATATATATATATATATAAAGTGTGTGTGTGTGTGTGTGTGTGTGTGTGTGTGTAATATATATATGTATATATATATATATATATATATATATATATATATATATATATATATATATATATATATATATATATATTCTCAAAACTTAAGTACAATCTCAAAAATATAGCAGAGATCATGTGACCGATGCGGACTAGCTGGCAACACCTACCACATGAGCTCACATAAATGTGGTTAACAACTACTCGCTCTGTCACACGAACGATCTTTACCTCAGAGCAAAAGATTTTGATTGTTTCGGGATTATCCTTCTTCTTCTTCTTCTTCTTCCTCTTTTTCTTCATTGTTACTGAACGTTGATAGTTGATAAATGACAAACATATTTTTATGTCCGTCATACTCTCAAAGTTCACTTTTCCTACACACACACACACAAGACATATATATATATATATATATATATATATATATATATATATATATATATATATATATATATATATATATATATATATAAAATGTATATGTAATATATATTAATATATATGTACATATATATATATATATATATATATATATATATATATATATATATATATATATATATATATATATATATATATATATATATATATATATATATATATTTAACACCCTCCAGATTGTTTGTGTAGATATTTAATGATAAATATTTTCTCATTTTATCTGTGCTACATACAGCTTTATCCCTTTATTTTCAAACTGTCATACATGACTGTTTCATGACAAGCACATGATCCACGCACTCTTTGATGTAAAAACCCACTCTCTTCTTTCCCTGTCAATCCTTTTGCAATCTGTTATACTTTCCTAATCAAAATTAATCACAATTTACCATGCATCTTCCCCTGTATGCAGAATAATGTTGTGCCCTTACCATTTAAAACACCGTGGAACAATTATTGTCTTTCATACTCTGTAACCTTTCCCTTGTCCAGGCATAACTCGCAGCTATTCAATCACAACTTTACCACAATACCACAGAATCTGGTCTTTAATCCCATCAACTCCTTGCGTCCTCAGAAGCCACCTCCACAAGTATTTCCAACTTAATCTAATCAGTTCCTCCTTTTCATGAGTGTGTCATTCAGCTCTCTTCTGTCATCTGTACTTAACAAATCAAACTCACTTGTTTTAATTACCCATACAGCCACATTTTCATCATTTGAATTTCGAACTTCTTACCTCTTAACTTTTGTCTCAACCAATTAATGTGAACTACGTCTTCAACCACTTTACGCACTATAACATTCATCAACTTGCTGTTCTATTCTGTACTAACGCATAACATAAAAACCCTTTTTCCTGGGCACTTAGTCTTCCTCACATGTGTGATTGAATATTCTTCATTGTAAAACTTGCATATCTAGCAATCAAGCCCCTTTCCAAATACATTTTCTCTCCGTTATCATACTCTAGGAACTCCATACCGTCCTGTCATACTCTTCAAATCAAGATTGTGAATATTGTATGTACTCCACGTGTGTGTGTGTGTGTGTGTGTGTGTGTGTGTGTGTGTGTGTGTGTGTGTGTGTGTGTGTAGTTTTCTCTCTAATTCCTTAGCAATACAATGTATAAAATGGGTTTCATAAAAGAAATATTTAGATACATATGATGCATTAATCTTTTCATCATCTGTTATGTATAATGCAAATTATGATTCAGTAAAAGGAGAATGCTTACATGAATCTCTCTCTCTCTCTCTCTCTCTCTCTCTCTCTCTCTCTCTCTCTCTCGGATTTAGTTTCCCACAAGTTATTCCTGCTGTAAAGAATACGAACTGTGAAATACTAAATAAGGCCAATATCATATTTTTGTCAAGACGCTTCTGCACGGTTTTTTTTTTTTTTTTTTAGTTCTTCACAGTTTATTTGGCTATAAATTGTTTTACCATCCAGTTGGATATGAATAATTTCGTTGTCTGTTTTGTTTGTAATTTATTTTTTTTTATTCTAATAGATATGATTTCCATGTGCTTAAATACAATTAAGTGAACATTAAAGGGTAAGTTTTGGTAATATAAAGCTTTACTATTATATGTTGCAAGTGAAAAGATATTTTTGGATGCGATCAGTAATCTTGTTACCTATAGGTTACGTGACAGTCGACATAAGATTATTAGGTTTCCAAATATTTGTTGTCAACACTGTCCAGAAATGTTTTCTTTTACTTCTATGAATTCCTAGAAAGAGATGACTCACTATAAAAGAATACTTCTTGCTTTGCTTAGTTATAAGGTTTTAGCACTCGGGGCTTGTAGTATGTGCCCTACCGCTAATGAATGTTTCATGTCAGAATCTGTTTAACCAGACGTCCTCATTTCCAAACAGAACAGCATCCCATCTCTAAAGAACCGAACAAGCGGACGTCTCATAAAGGGCAGTAAAATTCAAATCCGGTAGACCCGGACCCGGCTCATGAATGAAACATTGAAAGGCAGAGAGCGATCCCGAGAAAGAGGTTGTTTTGGCGACAATTCGGCGATTGATGTTTACACACTGAATGTTATCTCATTCTAAAACTGGTCGCTCTTCTTTTTGGACGTTGTCACTCTAGTGACTGAAGAGATTAATACGACTGCGATGAATAATATATCATATTCGTATTGCTATAAAACATGGGAAGGCAGAGCAATGGCCATAAATACGAATGGGGTAGTGAAATACAAACGTTAACGAAATTTTTAAATGTTAAATTGCGCAAGAAGATTCTTTGCTATTGCTTACATGAATTGTAAAACGCAGTCTCACATGCGCAAGATTCTCATAAGTAGGAACTTTTCGACCTTTTCAAGATAATAAGCATTGCGATGATAACTTGTAAACGCTACAAGAACTTTGAGGCAGCTCGAAGTCAAAGGTCTCTTTTCCAATACAAGATGTACTTTAGTTATTTTAATGACCCCGGTTTACCACTGGGGCATTAATCATTGACCTCTCTGTCTGCTGCCTTTTTGCTTACCCATCCCAAAGATCAAGTTTTTTAAAGCAACATAATTTGAGTATCTTTAAAGACGGAGACGTCAGATTTGACTTGTATCACTAATTATTGATGGATATTCATGTTTTTTTCTGGTGAAACCAGTGGTCAAGGTCATACTTGGAGGCCAAAGGTGCGTAGGAACTTTGGCCCTAAAGCCAGTGTGTAGAGCGAGGTGAAGGTGAAGGTCGTATATGTAGGTCACATGTCAAATAGGAATTTGGCGTCAGTGGGTGCATCGATAATATTTTGAAAGAATCTCTCTCTCTCTCTCTCTCTCTCTCTCTCTCTCTCTCTCTCTCTCTCTCTCTCTCTCTCTCTCTCTCTCACCGTTGGTTAGTTGTAGCTGAACATCATAAATTGGTAAGATCATACCATTTCAGTTCAAATGTTCCACTTCTCTTCATTCCTTGTTTTTCGTTGTCTCCGTTTTCTTTCCTGATTTCCATAATTTTTTTTTTTTTTTTACGTATTTCCTGTTCTTCGAATTTCCTTCGGGCGTTTCTTCTTGCTTAACACTTCCATTTCCTTCCAGTAGCAAATAGCGTCAAAAAATGAGAAACGGATAATAATAACGTGCAAATGAACGCGTCGGGAATGGAGATCGTTTTATGCTGTAGGCGGAAGGAAGGAGCCATTTATAAAACAGGATTTTCATAATGGCTCCACCTTCTTCCTGTGTCAAATGCTTTACGTCACCGGTGAGTGAATCACCCTCAGCGCTTAAATCCCCATTCACATTATTATGAGCAATATTCTGTAGAGTAAGGGGTAAGGCAAGGCCCTGTTTTGACACTCGCGGAGGACGTGACTCTGCAACTATTTAACACCGGCATCTCTTTGCTCTGTTTCAGGTACCTGTTGACTTGAGGCCCGTGAGGAGACCAGCGTCGTCTTGGCAAGTTGTGATCGAGGAGACGCGTTCGCTGGCAGGCTTCGCAGGGATATAAATCGTGTGCGGGATCGCTTACTTACAAAAGAAACAATAAGTCGGAAGTACAAAGACAAGTGACACGAGTTAACCAGATGATTAGAATTATGTTATGAGCTTGTTATATGTGCAGTTGGTCTGGTTTCCTGAAGTTTCTGTTCTCTGTTTTCATGGAGAAGACACACACAAACGAAAATCAGTAATTATTTGGTACCCTCGGCATCGACTTTCCCCATTCTAGAGGGACAGTCGGCCATAATTACAATAATCGCAGCAGTAGCAGATGCCTAGGGTAAGGTCGACCCTTAAAAGGTCCCCGAGACGACCCTAATGACCTAAATGCCTCCGAAAGGCATTATTTTTGGCCGTTGTCTTTACCTGAGTTCCTTCTGTTGGTTTTCCTTCATACAAAACTTATGAAGGGAAGTTCTTCCTGGACGTGGCTTTAATTTTCAGCAGCGGTGTGTAGTGACTTTTTTGAAACAGTGACAAGAATAAACGAATAGTACGCTGCGTTCGAAACAACCATAGGAAATTACTGAACTGAACTGGGAAGTTCAAGGCAAGGAAAGACGGCGTAATAGCCTTTTTATCGGTGCACTCGTAAACGCTCAGTTATCGGAGGAGAAGATAAGATTCCGTGCCCTCAGGTGTTTGGCCCTCCCCCTCCCCAAAAGTAATTGCCAGTGTCCACGGAACCTTGGAGGCAGAAAGACTTCCCGGTTCGGTGTTGGGTGAAGTTTCACATTTGCTTAGCTGGGCTACAAAACGACCGCCTTGAGGCACAGCGCAAGATGTGGGACTCGAAGAATAGGATAATTCGGCTGGTGCTGGATGTTATACTGTACTTATCAAGTAAGTTGAGTTATTCCTTTAGCTACATTTTATTACATACTAATGAAGTCAATATTTTTCTTTAATTTCATAAACAGTGTACAGGAACATTTTTTTCTAATTGCCTAGCATGACGACGTTTGCTTTTGTGTGTGTGTATTTGTAATGTTTTACGGTCCTTTGATTTTCTATAGGGCTTTTTACAGTGCATATACGTGCAAAACAATTTTATTACCTACATTGGCAAGACTAAAAGTATGTTGTTACGAGAGTATAACGGTGGTTTTATAGACGAAAGGTAATAAAATTCTTGACCGATACAGGTATGGTCATCTTTACCTGTAAATGAGCCGACCAGATAACGTCTCGGTAACGATTTCTGTATATGCTTTATCCTCTTAGAGACCAGAGGGCGGGAGGGAGGGCCGAATAAGTAGGCTCAGCCATTTGACAAAGGAACGTGGGTGAGAGACAGTATGGGCTATAGAGGAATTAAGAGAAACACGGAGGTCTCAGAGGTAAGGAAGAGAAAAGAAATGGACAAAGAACACCGAACACAAACGAACATTAAATTAATTTTCCTTACTTATTTTCGTTTGAGTGCTTACTGAATCTATTTTTGTTATCGTTTCTATCGAGAGATGACGACAATCCACCAAAGGTAGTTGGCCAGAAAAATTAAAATTTAATGTAGGTTAAGAATTAAGGAAACGTTGTGTGCAAGAAGGCTCATAAATGTAGCAATACGCCAGCTTACAAAATATGGCTCGTTGACTCTCGTGATCTTTTGACCATAGGAGAAACCTTTTTCACGCTTAGAGAGAGAGAGAGAGAGAGAGAGAGAGAGAGAGAGAGAATCATGGAACGTACATTTTAGATTAGTCTCTCAAAAGTTACAATATATGCACTAACGAATCTTTACAGTCACTACAGTCAGTCACCACTACAGTCAGTAACTACATCCACGTACATTAAACAAGAACCACTATAAGTCGGCCCTGTAAGAACGTTAGTACGTCAGTACACCTCACGTGGTGCATTGTAGGCTTTTCTGAGTTGTGTTTACAGCGTCCCTTCGGACTATAAGCTGCACCTTTTTAGCCCTTTAGTTATCCTCACTTTTCGCTTCCTGTCTTCCGCCTTGTTATCCAATCCCCCTAACTATTAATTTACTAGTGGAACTTCGTGGTTTTCTCCCAGCTTCACCTTTGTACTTGTACTTTATCTCATATATTTTTGGAACTTATCTCATATATTTTCTGGAACTTTATCTTGCTGTCCATCCAGTCTAACTCCCTCATTTCACTTTTCTGAAGGCTGAATGGCTGAGGGCCCCAGTGCTTGTCATTTATAACATAGTCTAAGCCTAAATTTTATAACTCACTCACCATAAATCAGTACTAGGCAATGTCATTTCAGCAATAAAGTTATTTCAGACAAGTAAAAATCATGTTTTGAAGTTGTTGATATCAAACGAGTTGATTCGTCACTTGAATGGTAATTGTTAGCACTAGCTTGGCTGAGCAGATGGTATATTAGAGAAATGTGCACAAAGATAACTCATATGTAGAAGCAAGCTAGCTGAAAAAAATCACAACAAAGAGTTCATGCAGAAGATAATACGATTCGATAAGTCCACACAAAGAATATCACATTTAGAGAAGCTTCTGCAAAGGATCATTTGAATCTCACAGATAGGATAAAAACATCTAGATTACGGTGTGCAGAAATCTGCACTGAGGACAGAAATGAAGTTCAAGCAGAGGATACTACATTTAGAAAAGTCCACTCGCAGGGTATCACACGTAGGGAAACCTTTAACAAAAGATACCACTTTTAGAGAGACCCACTTAGAGGATGTGGAGAAAAAAAGTTTACACATTTTGAGAAGTCTACTCGGAGGATACCCAATTTAGAATCGCGCGTTCATTTAGTAAGCTCTCAACGTAAGATATCATATTTGGACAGTGCAGGGATAACGCATTGAGAGCTCTGCACTGAACATACATGTAGAATCCAGCGAACAGTGCAGCATATCTAAAAAAGTCTTTATAAAAAAAGTACATGTTTAGACGACGCTGTGCAAAGTACACCCCCATTTACATATATCCATGTAGATGGTACCTTATTAATAATAGAACTCCTCGGAAAGTGCGGGAATGTGGACTTGCCTTGGGAATACAACAAATAAAAGATTATCAGTTACGGCCATGGGCTTACACTTATAGAGAACCCCGCGGTCTTTTTGGTGGCTCCATCCCATTTGTTTTTCTTGTTTAATGTGTGATACTCATCTCCATTTTAACAAGCGGCGATAAAAGCCGTATCTTGGAAACCTTACCAGATGATTCCCAACTTGGCTGCTATAACTCTCAAGTTTTATGTCTTTGTTTCTGGGAATTCTTCTACCCATGTTCTTTGTCTTCACTTGAACTAAATTTATTCATAAAAATGCCAGGCAAAATTTAGTAGGTAAATTCTGAGTAACTCCCCCTCTCTCTCTCTCTCTCTCTCTCTCTCTCTCTCTCTCTCTCTCTCTCTCTCTCTCTCTCTCTGTAATATAAGCAATCTTTAGCCTCTTACAAAGATAAAATAGAGAAATACTGCTAAGAAAAGGGAGATCGAAACTGAATAATATATAAAATTAGCACTGTCGACTGATGACTGGGACACGGAGCGATGAATGAACAAATAAAGGCTACTGTCCTGTCAGTTTCTATGACGCTATAAAAACTAGTACTTTTCCTTCAGCAACCAGACCTGTTCTTATTAGATACCCATGCCTAACGAAGCGAACGACGAGCACGGGAGAAGTCCACGTCATCCATTCTGAAATAGAAATGAACCAGAAATGCGCTGTTTTGCTCCTAACAGTGGAGGTTAAAACCCGGCGAATGACCAGCGAGCAAATAGCAAATCCGCCCTGACGAAGGACGACGGTCCGAATTCCCTTTTAAGTAGGTCGCCCTAGGGTACAGCTGCAGCAGCGGTGCTATAGTAGTCTGAGTAGCTCCAGCAGCAGTAGTTGTAGTAGTGATAATAGCTGCAGTAGTAGTTAGAAGTACTCCTTGGCGATAGCAGCCACGAATCCCTGTCACAGTTGATTTAAGATTCTCGTCTTTCGTGTTTATGGCGGCGCTGCCACCACTGTCTGAGGGGAGATTCAAGACATGATAAAGGAGTGGAAGTGCGGATTGCGTAACGGATACGATTTATTTTAATTAGCTTCGTTATCTACATGGCATATTTTCTTACGAGAGAGAGAGAGAGAGAGAGAGAGAGAGAGAGAGAGAGAGAAAGAATTTCTTTTTATAAGACATCAGTCTCCGCCCACTAGTATTTAGAACAAGGGCAGACATTACTCGTGAATTTCTGACTTTTGATTATTGTAATCAACCAGTTAATTAAGTTAGCACAGGAACTGATAGATTTACAAGAAGAGATTAAAAAATAGGAAGAAAATACTTAGAGGAGGTATCTCTCGAAGTCGTTTTGGAATATTTATTGTAATTAACATTTTGCCAACTAAAAATCCGTCGAAATTAGTAATGAAAGATTTGAAAACATGCCAGCTGTCATGGATGACTATTAGGCTATTATGCTTTCTTTATATAATAGTAATATTTAAATTTAGAAGACACGCTAAGCTTTAAAAAGCCAAAATAAAGCTTTAAAAGAGAGAGAGAGAGAGAGAGAGAGCCAAAATAAAGAGAGAGAGAGAGAGAGAGAGAAATGGTATGGCTTACGGAACGTCGATTGACTTAAAATATACATATTTTTGGCATTTTAAATGCATTTAAAGTGTGTATAAGATAGAAAAACGTTTATAACTATGTTTTTTTCATACATATTATCTTGAGAAATCACTGATGCTAATCGTGGTTACAGGTAGATACATCAGCATCGTTTAATGTTGGGAATAATTATTCATCCCTGAAGCTAACTAATTCCTTTCAATGTAAGAAAGCAATATAATTAATGATACCAAAGGGGCAGCTGAAGAAATATTATGTCCGTTGTGATGAATCATGCATGACTCGTTCAACCAGTGCGAGTCTGTTGTTTCCAATTTCCGTAACTGATTATATGAAATTAATTTTTACCCATCCCACAAACTAATTTTAACTAATCACGAACATCAACAACATTAGTTTTGTGATAGCTACGATCCATAGCGATGAGATTGAATCACTTCTCCGGGAATGCATGTTCGGAACAACACCCTATATAATCCGTCTCGATCAGCTGTTGCCTTTCGAGCAAATGCCTGTTTGTAAACCCCGATAATGTCCGGGATAATTAATCTATGATTTATGAAGATGTGATTCACGTCATGCTTTCATGGCTTGTTGCCCCGGAGCAGCTGACATAGCTAGTTTTTGCTCAGACTTAAAAACAACTTTAGACGTTATCGTTTACATAAAAGCTGCGAGGAGTCAGCGGGATCTGGTATGGCCATGGGTGGAGTGGTTCCTCGTAGTGGAGAGTGGGGTTCCACTGACTGCGTCCTTCGGGATACCTGAGGAGTGACGACAGTTTGGAACAACTTACGCCAGTGCAGTATAAGGTGGGTTAATTTCCCGCCGCATGCTTTTCTCGGAAGAGGGAGCGAAGCTGTGAGTTTAAATTATATGTTGCCTCGAATTCTTAGACAGGAAGTTTACGCGTAAATGGTCCAGGAACAACGATTTATTTTAAATTGCTTCCCCTCTGGATTTTTGCTTTATAGATTTTACGTTCTTTCTGCCATCTGAAACTGCAGTCAGTGTACTACAGGAAAAAATTTATTTTGTTTATCGATAATTTTTTTTGTTGATGTTTTCATTGTAAATAATTACTGAGGCATTAAAACAAAGAAACATGTAATTTAGAAGTTTCTGTATATACTCTTGAGTATGTGCATGTTCGTAATATTCTATTTATAAACCATTACCTGCGCTATTCATTGCTAGGAAACGCTTATCTTCAGTAATTAAAGGCTACGTCACTATAATTATGAGTTATAGATTAATAGCGAAAGCTATTTATAAGCACAATGCCTTTAAAGCTTTCAACCGTGAAATCTGTGTCAACAGTGTTGATCAAAACATTGTCAAAATACCCAGTGACCAGTTGAAAGAATGGAAAGTTTTTGCGTCTTCGTAATTCCAGATATCGTTTACGCAGCGATTGACCGACCGGTTTATCTTGAATTGTCTCTTTATTAGCGGATTATTTTCTTGCCTTCAACAAAACATCCCGCCTCTCGTAGACGACTCAAGGCCAATGATCACGCCCTCCAGGTGTATGATTACCTAAATACCACCTGCGGTGGGCGACGTGTCTTTTCTACCGTTCTGGGGTCGTTCTTGGGTCCAGGGTATATATATATATATATATATATATATATATATATATATATATATATATATATATATATATATATATATATATATATATAAAAGTGTATGAGTGAGAGAGAGAGAGAGTGAGATGTATGTGTGTGTGTGTGTGTGAACGGTTAATGTGGAGGTTTTGAGTACAAACGTTCATCCACGTTTCAGCAGTTAAAACATAACCAAGACAATAGCCAATGTATTGTTTGTCTCTAAACTACCATGGGTTAGGGGAACAGCTCAGTAATGTAAAAGAATTTATACGAGAGACTTATTCCTAGAATAAATCAAGCCGCCGCATATGCCCGTACACCGAATCGTCCATTACAGGTTTATTACGCAAAGTCAAAATACAACTGTTCATTGTTCCAGCTAAGAAATTAACACTGGGAGTCATAATTCCCGGATGCTCTGTTTTTTTTTTTTTATGCGAGTCTAATTTCATGTAAACTTTTATTATTTTTTTTTATTAATCACAATATATCGCGCAATCCATAATCATTCAGATGAAACAACTTTTGCATCATTCGGCAACCCAAAGAAATCATATGATGCAAGAATTTATAGAAAAGTGAATAAAGAGCGAGAATTTCAAGAGTTAACGTTACTATCATGAGCTCAGACCAATGTAATTCAACGGAATCACTAACTTTTCTCAGCAATGAGGGTAGGAATTTATTCCACTGAAATTCAACCTCATGGTGCAGGATTAGTGAGTTGTATATCTTGTTGTTTTGCCGTTTGGTCAGTGGTGCGTTAAACCCCTTGAACCTTAATAGCTAAAACAACATTAGCCGCCGCAACAAACTAAGCATGCGCAAATTACAACGCCTGCTTTGCGTTTATGGTTGTCGTGACCGCATGAACATGAAAATTACTGTGATAATTAGTGTTAGCTAGAACCCTCCGTATACTCTTGATGGCTGCAGTGAAGGAACTAAATAAATTTTAATCAAAGTATTTCGTATACAGCAAAGAGACTTCCAGAGGAAAGTAAAGTCTAATGAACATTTAAACGAAGTGCAAGTCATCTAACTCGGAAAACGTATACCATCTATGGATGGAAGAGGGCTAATTGAAGTTACAAAAAAAAAAAAAAAAAAAAAAAAAAATCAGTTCTACGAACGCAGCTGGTAGAGCAAGTAAAGGAAAAAATTGCTTGCACAATCGGCCTCATGTAACTGTGGTCCCCCAACAAGGAATAGAATGCCTCGGGATAAGTGACGCCCTTGTCTAGTTGACCCGGAGATGGTGAAGATGCGGTATGGACTAAGTTGTTATTATTATTATTATTATTATTATTATTATTATTATTATTATTATTATTAACAGATTGTGAATGTTAACCCTCTTCCACTTTGTACCGCGAAAATGCGAACAACTTGGAAATTGTCCGAAATAGGAACGGATAAATGGCAGACGAAATGAAGAAAGTATCCCCCTTGATGGGGGGCCATAGTTAAATGAAACTGATTATGAAAGAAATTTTTCCCTTGCACTTAATCGATCCGCTGCGTTCCTATAATTGATTTCTATTATTTATTTTTATTTTTACTTTAACGAGCCCTTTTCCATCTTTACATATTATACACGTTTTCCCAGTTAGAGGCTCTTCCATTTGATCTTAAATTTCATTTTTCCACTTGATATGTCTTTACTATTTATGCAATATTTTATTTTTATTTCCAGTTTATTTAGTGACTTCACTGCAGTCATTAAGAGTAAACGGAGGGTCCTAGATAACACTGTCAAAATAATTCGCTTTTCTTTTGCCTCGATGAAATTGTAACTTCCTTATGTATTTATTTAATAGGTATGAACAAACTATAAGTGCAGTGTTTCCATACCTCGAACCATATCCTTGCCCCCAAAGGCCTCTCATCAATCCTTTATGAGACTTTTGAAAAGAAATGACTAAAGACAGAAATCTTTATATTTCCATGAAACTTGTCAGTTTAATGAGAATCCATTGTACTGAAAGAAGTCTCTCTCTCTCTCTCTCTCTCTCTCTCTCTCTCTCTCTCTCTCTCTCTCTCTCTCTCTCTCTCTCTCTCTCTCTCTCAGATGAATGGCTCTACAAGTATCTCCTCAAGGAACCCCACCAACCTAAGATTGTTTCTAGAATTGCCTGTGTTAGGATTTATGATACAACTTACTCGGTACTTATCACGTTTTATGCAGTGAATAGTTAGGTTTATGTTGATTTTCGGAAAGCGTTTGTGAATATTAATAAGAATAAGAAAGAAAAGAAGAAATAAAAATAATTACATTACTCTACCGTTTGTATTGCAAATTGTAAGTGTTCTTTATAACCTGTATGTTTTACCAGGTTTAATTACTTTTCTTATTGTATGTAGTATCAAGTTTCATTCCGATCCACCGGGGACTCTTCTGTACGTTGATAAGATTCAAAATGCAACTTTCGTGTGCAAAGTGCTCATTGCATGCGGCACGTGTTCAACCCGTCTTCATTGCAGCCACCACAGTTGATGTAGAAAATGTCATCGTTGTCTGCGTACGAGGCTTTCAATGAGTCTTGTGAGGGGGATCATTTATCACATGAAGTTTTAAATGGGTCTTTTAAGAGAGCAATTATCTTAGTCTGTTAAGGAGCGCCGTAACATCTGGATGAAGGTTCGATTAACTACGTTAAGAGCTGATACAACCACCTGTTTCGTTAGGAGGCTGTTAAATTTTAACGATATGTCCTTATTGTCATTTATAACTTATCCAATTTATTGCATTTACGTGAATTGCATCGTATGTAGGACGCCAGTGATTTTTTGTGTAGCGAATGAAATGTAAAGCAAAAAGAAATTGGATGGACAATTCTTTACAAATTATGTGACAAATACAAGAGAAATTTATTCCATTGCATGGAGAAAACCGATGTTTTTGTAAAATGAGTGACGACTTTTATATATGGCTTGAAAAATTATTTACCCTTTTACAATGCAGAATTTCTGTATAAAATGTGTAACAGTTACAATGTACTGCACAAAATGTAACTGAATTTTATGGGGAAAGAATTTCTATGCTTGATGATAACAAAGAATACATTATAGAGTAAAGGAACAAAGTGCAGATAGCAACCCAGACATGTTATCAGTTAAATTAGAAAAAATAAATAAATCGAGGTTGGCCATGATAAGCCAAAGCATGTACCCGACTTTCGCGCGTAAGGACGAGACGCGGTGATTTAATTGAATGTCTTATGTGAATCGATTAATCACTAGACTTTGTAAACATAGACGAACGTAAAAGAGTTTTCAAAAAGCTGTTATTGTGTAGTGTAATGTCTTATAGGTAGTGGCATTTATCAGCTGCATTGATCCTCAGCTTTCGTAGGCTTTCATATTTGATTTCATCATTCTTTAGAACCTTTTAACCTCATGCTGATTATAGATGCGGTATTATTCGGTGCGGTAACAATTTGTTTGTCACGATTATTATATTTCCGTAAATCTCTTTGGTAACGATCGTAATATGTGGTGTCTGTAGCTAGTCATGCCCTTTATAGTGAGGTTCTCGTAATCAGCTTCCTATCATAGTTTATGCAGAGAGAGAGAGAGAGAGAGAGAGAGAGAGAGAGATCTTAGTATCCTTCTGGAGTGCAAGAAAAAGAAGAGAAATTAATTAAATAAATAAATTAATGGAACTGCGACTAGGAATGCGGCAGACAAAGTTCTCTCTTATCCTTACAGAGCTCCACTGTTCCTCAATCAAACTTATTGTATGTTGACATTTCCAAGAGCCCTTGAAAAGTGAACTTATAACTTCTCACTTAAAATTTTAGATTAAAAAAATAGCCCGTGCTTAAGTAGATTATAATGAGTAAAGATGATTTTGAAAAGAATGACAGTAATAAAAAAGTACCAACAGCTATTTGAATATTTATCGGTTAGATAAGCTATCTGATTGAAGTAGTAGATAATGAATAAGAATCACCAGTTGCTTCAAAGCAGCCCGCACATACTATTTGTGTGTATTTGGAAACTTCTTACACAGCAAATTGAAATAGAGGATGAATTATTATTCAAATGAAATTCTTTCTCTGGTAGAAATATCTTATTCTGGTTTCCTTGAGATGGATTTTATAAAAGATAAATGAAGAAGAACGGCCGAAAAATATTCAGCATTAAAAAAAATGCCATCATCGTTCAAGGTCAACCGAGTGACAATCGCACAATGACAGAGCTGTCCAACGACCGACCCTGGTGTCGTTGCTTAATATCATTTTTTACAAAGCCGCTCCATACAAAGAAAAGTCAAGAGCTCTTCTCTTTAATGAAACCAAGTGATAACCAGCGAGGATTGTGTCTATTTTTGACAAAATATAAACACAACTTTGGCTCTCGGAGGCTCAAAATAGGCTGTGGGTATGTGGGTACGAAGTGGCAGGAGGACAACGAAAGGTGAGCAGGATAGGTGGGCATGAGGGCATTGTTTATTCAGTGCCCAGAGGGGAAAGGCCCTGTTAACCTAGTCCGGGATATCCGGTGACGAGGAGATTGTTATAAGGCTTCAATAAGTGGGGGGGCTTCGCTCCCGTGTACCCTGTTGCACTCTGCTCAGCGCGAGGGAATTGCGCATAAACATTTAATAATGAAGTACAGTGCGTGTCGATTAAAAACCTTTTTTTATTTGTTTGTTATCTAACAGCCTCCCTTTGTACATATCTTTATCGACTTGAGCTTCCCAAATGTTTATTCATTACTGGTTCGTTTGTTGTTGGACATTTTTGGTCACGGATTTACCGCGGTGCTTAGCGGTTACGAATGAGTCGGCTTCTTTGCAGTGACTAAGAACTTAATTTGATACAACTCCTTTTTCTAAAACTAAGAATGTAATTAGATACCGTTAATTCTTTGTGTAATGGATGACGGCAGAGGTCCTACACGTATTTTCTCAGAACATGAAAATAGTCATTTCCACATTCAGTGGTCACTTAAAAAGAATAAAAGAAAAACTTGACCCTATAGAAAAGAAAAAAAAATTCCTACATTCCACTACGTATTTTTTTATGGAATGTTCCGCGTCTCTTTGTGGTAGTCAGTTTGTTTATTTGTATGTTCTTGTAATTTTTAGTATTCTTTCTTTTATGTTTTAAAATACAGGCTAGTTGGAAGGATATTTGTGAGTTTTGCAGGAAGCAATGTCTAGGATTCCAGATCCTACTGTGACGCATTAGTTTGTGTGTGTTTATGTGCGTCCCTGTATTTTCGACGGGGGGTTAGTGCCGTCAGTGTACCTCATGCGGTGGAACGTAGGCATTACTTAAGGGTCTTTGCAGCGTCCCTTCGACCCCTAGCTGAAACTGCTTTCATTCCTTTTACTGTCCCTCCGTTCATATTCTCTTTCTTCTGTCTTACTGTCCATCATCTCCAAACAATTGATTCATAGTGCAACTGCGAGGCTTTCCTCCTGTTACACCTTTCAAACATTTCACTGGCAATTTCCGTTTCAGCGCTGAATGGCCTTAGTTGCCCCAGTGCTTGGCATGTATGCTTAAAATCTATAAATCAATCAATCAATCAATCATCCCTTTACAGTGCCCTCATTTGGGAATTGCGTTCACCGTGCCAGTTTTCTTTCTTTTGTCTCATGCATCTAAATGACATTGATCTCTCTCTCTCTCTCTCTCTCTCTCTCTCTCTCTCTCTCTCTCTCTCTCTCTCTCTCTCTCAAGTATTTTTGACTTGATGTTAAATATAGAATGAGTAGAGAAACAGTTTCTTTAAGAAAAGTATGAGTTATAAGAAGAAGACATGGGAGCATACTCGGGAGTGTACTTATAGTCTGAATAGGAAGTGAATGCTAGGAAGTGGAAAAGTATGATGAACCAGATTTTATTAGTGAACATTAGAAGGTGTTTTTAACCCAGGGTGTTGTGATTCTTTGATTTTTTCGCGCCAGTATGACCGCATTTATCCGATTTCTCGCGCAGCAGAAAGTGTTTTTCGTTTTAAATTAAATGTAGTATTAATTTTTCGTAATTTTTAACAGGGTTTTCCATTGTTTGAGTTATTTGTAATTTTTATATGTTACTGATTTGTTTTACTTTGGCTAAATGTACCTTTTGTTGCAGTAGGTTGTCAATTTCCAGAGCAAAATTATTGTTTTTTACACGTAAAATTGTGCTAGATATTTTCCCTTGAAAGATGAAAAATGACACTTGAGGGAGGTATGTTAAACGACAGTTATTTTCTTGGATATTATCTTTTATGCATCATTTTCAGAGTTTATGCTTCGTATATATGTGTATATATATATATATATATATATATATATATATTATATATATATATATATATATATTATATTATATTATATATTATATTATATTATATTATATTATATTATATTATATTATATTATATTATATTATATCATATACATATATTTTGAGGTACATAAGAGAAAGTAAACCCTCCTTGGATATGATCATATATTTGATTGAAGAACGTTTCACTTTGGTCGCCTCTAAGGTCAAGGAAATAACAGAATTGTACAAGATGACTTGGTGCATCTCATTCCAATAACAGACTGCAGTAGCCAGATTTTTTTTAGAAGCTTGCTTGTTTTAGGGTATTTAAAATGCCGTTATCATAAATTTCTCAAAGTCGGCAAATTTTAGGCATTTTTTCCGAAGTATGGCCATCTCAGTCATATTTTCTACAATTTCCTCCCGAAATTAGTAAAATCGGCAAATTTTTAAATCGTACATTTCATAGCCTAGTTTTGTGTAAAGGGAAGCTATTTTAAGCAAACCGTAAAACGGTAATAAAAGTTGTAGGAGTACTAACGAACGATTACAATAGTCAAAAGTATATATAACTTAATTTCAGTTTTTGAATAGGGTCCACGCAGTCTTCCATATCTTGTAACTCTTATCTTGCATTTTCATGTCTAAGCTATCTTTATCATGCATCTGAAGACCAAGATATGTTTTTATCGTGGCCATGCTACTGGTCAAGATTTTTGTCACGTAAGAAAGGATATTAATGATTTCTCGGGTACTGGGTTAATGAACTACCTGTAGATAAGAAACTTTAAATTGTATTTGCCACCAAAATTTCGATTACAATTATTTTTAGGGTATCCCTTGGTCGGAGACTCCGCACAAAGAAAACGTACTTCGGCATAAAGACAGAAAATGAAGCCTTTTTTTGGATGACTGCTCTACTCGTTGAGCCTTGTGTATCACAGCTTACAAAGCGATGGAGGTTTTTAATTTCCTCATATTTTTTGTGCCTTTAAGTATTTAAATAATATACTACTTTAGGTAAAACTGAAGACTGCTACCGTGGCCTGTTTCCCGCCAGTCGGTTGACCGTAATATTTACCACCTTTTGGTTATGTTTTTGTTTGTGTTTATGCCTTTTGTGTGGGTTTATGATATTTGCAGTCTTTTGTTTGTTTTTACGTTCATCCACAAGGGGCTGGTACTAAACATGGCGCCAGTTTTGCACGAAAACTGACAGTTACCGTCTTCAGTTTTACCATATGTTATGAAAGAAGATTGAGTAAAGCACTATGGTCGTTTTGACGTGTCGTAATGTACAATTGTAGAAATGGAAAAGAATGTACCTTAGATGGAACCAGTGTATTTCAGGTACGGAGAGGTTCAGATGATATTTAATTTTGGTATTTTTTTATGATCAGTGTTTGTTTACGTGTAGGTGTAAAACATTACTAGTATTAAATTATATAACTTTTAGATATTCCATGTTTGTGTAATTTTCTATTCTGAACGATACATTGCAAGATATAATAAGCGATAACTACGTGATATAATTTCTTTTACAGTTTTCATCACAGCATTATCTTCGCTGTTCGGTCCAGTCCCGCCACCGTACTTCTACATCTCGTGCGATGATCCGTCAATCAGGAGACCATATAGCAAGGAAACCGTTCCTACTGCGATGCTCATCAGTTTTACTCTGGTTCTTCCTTTCATCGTTGTGAGTATTTTGCGTGTTAATTATGACTTGAATTTTTATCACTATTTTAAGCCATTTGCGTTGCTCATAACTGGCATATGTAATTGGCCTTACTTCTCTATGTTAACGGGCAGTAGTGTACTAATCCCAGTGGATTTATTATCAGTTGATAATTATTCATATGTGCACATTCACATGGAACAAATCAAAAGAAAGAAATCCAAGGGAAAGAAAAATATGATAAAACATTGACAAGAGGTATGACTTAACCTCTAAAAGTTTTTCAAAAGTAGAAAGAAATAAATACGATTTTTTTTTTTTTTTTAGATGACTGCCTTTGAGTGGGCTGTCCCTCCTACCTGTGATGGGATGTCCCCCCTGCGCCAGGGTCTTCGCAGAAGTTTGCGTTATCTTGCAGACCTCCTCATTGGTTTCGTCTTTGTATATTATATCACTGAAATCATGAAGGTCATTACAGGAGAGCCCAGGCCCCATTTCTGGAATGTCTGTGCACCGAACGTCACCTCTGAGTGTCACCAGCCGTAAGTATGCCATGGCGATTATTCTTTCATTCCGTGATTTATAATTCAAATTAGAATTATCCTGCATTTATTATATTACTTTTTCACTTTTGGCCTAGAGTCCATATTTAATGTTTTGAATCGTACGATTCATCCCGGTAATTTGTGGCAATGCGTTTTTATCCCACATTGACTTCGCGAATGCTTTACATCTGATATCTCAAATAGCCGATTGAGAAATTAGTAATTGTTAACAGGGTTGTGAGAAAATATAACACATGTCCGTGTGATGTTTTAGAATATCCGAGACTTGTTGTTTACATAATAGATAGTAGAACATAGTCATGCCAAACATTTTCACATTTATTACCTTCAAAAACATCTCAAACATCTTATGAGTTTATAATCACATTCTTGTTTTTTTAATAAAAGGGAAGATTGACATTGTTATGATAGTGAAAAAGCACTCGACTGCTTTGTTTAGGAAAAATGTAATTTTGATATGAATATGAAAATTTATGTGAAAGGTTGGAATAGTATGGATAATCATTTCGCTTTAAAGTTACGTGTCACTCGTTTTGATTCATAACCAGTTTGTTTAAAGCAGTCTTCTAAATGCCATCACAATTCCTTTGAAGTGGAACTGCTCTACGTCTATTTACAATTTTAACAGACTTTTAAGGTAATAGCTGTTTTATCAGTTCATTTTGATTAACATGGATTTACTTGATAGTCGGGTTAAGTCTCTCAAACCCATTTGAGTACCTGTATACCAGTAATTTCATTTTGATAACATGATAACAAGAAACTTTAGATATTTTCAAGACTTAATGTTATAGAACCTGAATTTTGATCAAGATGGGAAACAAGGTTCCAGATATGTCCTCTTATAACAACATATACTAAATGTCGTATTATCAGGAGCTGACAGTACCTCATTATCACATATGTCATTACATTGTGGTTATTCTTTTTCGAAGGTACATAAGAATCACGTGGAAGGATTGCACAAATCCCCTTGGCAAATCCAAGAGACGAGTAATTGACTCCATGAAATCGTTCCCATCAGGCCATGCAACTCTCTCAGTCTTCTCGACCGTCTTTATGGTTGTAAGTACGGTGTCAGAGATGTGCTCTTAACTTAGTCGCTTATGCTACTTACAATGCACAGGGGAGCAAAGGCAAGTTGAATGAATGACTTATTCCTCTTGATGACTAATCATGATTGTTAAGATGAAAATTGTCTTCATTTCCTACATGCACCAGTTAATGAAACCCATCTGTAATGCCAAAAGGTTTCATTAACTTTGCAATGTAAGTCACTTAAGGTTTTCAAAAGCTATTCATTAAACGAATGAACGTCTTTTAGCAGGTGATTTGTCAGTCACGGAAGCAAGTGACAAATGGAGCTCTGTTCATTAATAGGCTTTCAACTTTTTTTTATATCATTAATTTTTATAAATAGCGGTAATCTCAATAGATGGAATGTCTCTTCACTGATTGTATGGCAATTTTGTCCACTCAGTTTACTGAGATTTCGGCTGATGTCACCGCAATGTGTTGACAACTGATCCAAAAAGCCTTGTATGCCTTGAGGTGAACTTTTGAGTTTTAACGAGCGCTTTTTATAATTTTTTTATCTGCTGCATGCCTTTTTAATTTTTATTTTGCGTACGTTTAATGCCTTTTTGAAACTGTATATATTTTTTATCGATCACTGTTAACATGCATCAGCATGAATAAATTTTGTGCTAAGTATTAAGATTTGCTGATTTTTTGTTTGAGGCTTATTTATAAGACCGTCTTAAGTTTATTCTTTTGTTGTGGGACATTCAGAGCTTTTGATTTTTATTAATTTCATTTTAAATTGAATTGACTTTATAAACCAAGAAGGCAGCTTTTGTGGATTTTCATAATGTCTCGTAGGTTCTAGGACTGTTAATAAGGTTGCGAAGTGAGGCCTCTGCGTGAAAGTGCTCTCCATCATCCTGGTGTGAAATTAGATGAGAGCTTGTTCTCATTTGTGAGAAAACTTTCTCTTTATTTTCATGTACATATAACCATTGTATTCGATTGTGTTATATCTTGGTGAACGTAGACTACTAAGGTACTAAGGGCATGAACTGGTGTGTCTTTTCTTCTCTGCGAGAGCTTTGAAGGCTAAAACGTAAGTTGGCAGTACAAGTATTATAATGTTTTCAAGTTTCTGTTTGATGGTACTGCGTATACCTATTCCACTACTGCAATGCAGTGCTGTGATTTGTCCGTTCACTTTCGCAGGTCTACATAAAGCAGCGTTTATGGAATAAGTGCTCCAGATTAATAGCTCCATGGCTTCAGCTAATGTGGGTCACCTGGGCGATAGTCTGCTGTCAGTCCCGGTTATGGGATAATCGGCACCACTGGTGGGATGTCCTTGCTGGAGGCCTTCTTGGAGGTTTTGGATGCTTGCTAACAGTACGTCAGTCTTCTTTTCTTGCAAGTGGAATCTTGCCTTTTTTCCAGTTCTTTTTAGTATGAAATTCATGATTGTATAACTTTATATAAACTTTTTTTTTTTTGTAACTGGAATCTATTCCTTTAATTTTTGTAGTATGAGAATGTGATGGTAATCAAAATCTAGTCCTACTCGATCATAGTTTGCCGTCTTAACTAGCACTCGACTGCATTTGAAACTTCCAAGTAAAATTTTAAATGTTGAATGCTGTACAGTATGTAGGTACTGTAAAAGACTGAGTAAAAGTAATTAGGTCTTAATCAAATTAAGTTACTCTGAAGTAATGGCCTAGTTCTTAATTTGCTGACCAGATTTCATTGTCACTGAAAAGTATACAGCATTTGTATAATGTAAATGACTTAAGTCTTCAGAAGTGAAATGACGTGGACCTTTTTAGTTTGGCCCAAACTCAGTAAATTAAATTTTAGGTTATATTCATAAGAAGCATTATATTTGAACAGGAATTGCAAACAGAAACAAATGAAAGGTAAAAAAGTAAATGCAATATGCATGTAAATGATATAGATACAGTATTTTTATCAAAATTTTCCTTGTTAAAACTTTAAACTGTAAACAAAAAGTTGTCAATAAGCGAACGTGCTGCAAACAGGCCATGCAGTCGCAGAAATGTGAGCAACAGAAAAAGAAAAAGAGGCAAATAGAGGCCATTAAGCAAAATCATTATCAGTTAAAAGTAAAAATAATACTGTACAACAAATCCTTGCCTTAAGACCATATAGTAGGTCAACTAATTTACACTTACAGTTGATCAGCCTCAGTTAACTCTTTGTAGTCACATCAACAATAAAGACAAGATAATTTATACGTATTGAATTTAACTACAGTTAAAGCTAAGTGCTAGAAATTTCAATAAATTATTAAGTAAGTATTTACTTATGGTGAACTTCATAAAAATCACTGCAAGTATTCAAGAGCCTTAGGAAACCTCATTCACTTAGAAGCCTGTCATCTTAACATTTTCCAGCTGCACTACCTCAGCAACTGGTTCATCCGAGAGGAAGACTGCCTGGAGAATGAAGTGATAACAGCGGATCCCAATTACATGAGACACAACTCGCGTTTCTCGCAGACGTCGGTCAAGAGGCTCATCTCCACCACCTCGGAGACTGACAACCATAATGATCACCGGCAGGATAACAGAGAACTTACAGACATTAATGGTACACCTTAGTCGTCGTTTGAATGGGAATCAGCACAACACTTGGTTATCCTTTTTGATGGTTCTTTGAGGATGATACTTTGTGTGACTCGATAGAGCACTGTTTACTTCCAGAAGTGATGCTGCTTGTATGCGAGGAAGTCACTCCTTGCCTCTCGATTGTATGTAGATGCAGTGTCAACTGTACATTTTAAGATGCTGTATGCTTGGTAGCATTACTGTACATGGATTGATCATTGCAAAATTAACCAGATTGCTCAAAAACTGAAAATGTACATTGCCATGAAAAATAATTGAGAAATCAAATTATTCATAGACTTGCATCCATGTGTAGCATTTTAGTCCAGTAGAAAAAGAAAAGTGAGCGAATCAATCCATCTCCAAGCTATTCCTAAATTACCCATTTATAAAGATGTCATTGAAAATTACAGCTGATGTCAAGTATTTTGATAGAAATGCAAAATTCTTTTCCATAATAAGTATTCCGTCCACTTACTATTGACTTTTACCCATATGAAATAATTTAATGTACATATATTTTTTATCTTGTAGGGAGTTCTTTTACTTCTAAAACAACTGTAGACAGTTATGAGTATTAACATATGTAGTTTAAACTAAATTCTTGACCATATTTTATACAGTAATACCTCAAGTTACGTTCGTTAACGCGTTCCAAGATTTGCGACATATAAAAAAAAACTCTTTAAAACGACTTGGGCACCCTTACAAGCAACCCTGCAAATACAGTATTTCGTTAGATATTGAAAATGTTTCTTACTGTTTTTAATAAATTTATACATTTTAATTCTAAAGGATATAAAGAAACAAAATATACATGTTCCTGATGGGTGATGTCTTATGTGCTTATGTGGAAGAAACGTCTGCTCTTCAACAATCGTCGCCAATGTGGCAGGGAATTCAGATGCTACTAACTCGTCAGCCACAGCATTTCTCCGAATCTTTATTTACTGAAGATTGAGTTTTGGAAATGTTATTCTATTCAGGAACAAGGACACCAGCCCTGAAATGCATAGCATCGTCTAAACTTCCACTGAATTCTGTGTCCTTCTCATCGGGGAACTTCTTCTTGAGGGGCCTCAAACAAAGACAACAGTTTCTCCTGAATCAACAACTGGCTTATCGGGACACGCTGATGAGTCGAGTCTTCACGGGCTGCCTCAGAGCAAGAGCCCATGCCAAGGCTGGCTTGATCTAGACGAAGGGTCCCGTGTTCGATCCAAAGAGAAAGATTTCATTTTTTGGGGGGTGTTAGCTCTTGCCTCTTTTCTTATTGCTGATGGGTCCGTCATCCCTGGAGCATCATCTTTGATGTGAACTACAATCCATGCCTTATTGTGAACGATTGTTGATACCTTCGTCAACTAAAGCCATAAGCACAAGCTATGGCGGCAGCCTTTTCACATTTTATTGTAGTCTTGTTACTTTCCAACGATATAGCACTAGCAGGAGCTTTCTTCAGAGCCATTGGGTCAAAATATAAAAGTCACAAATTCAGCGCAAACGAGACACCGTGAATAACATAGGCTAATTGAATTCATTGCCAAAAACCAGTGCTGCCGAATAGCTAAACGCTGGAACTATCGCAGCCAAACGTCATGTGAGTAAGACAGTGTTTTTAATATTTTGAAGCATTTTATATATATATATATATATATATATATATATATATATATATATATATATATATATATATATATATATATATAGATATATAAATTATATTTTAACATTGGTTAAGTGATTTTTCACTTTTTTTGTTAATTTGTTTGTATTTTTATGGGTTTTCAACATTTGTGTTTACCGATGTAAAGTTACATAAATGGATGTGTTGATTGTTATTTTTCCTTATTACAGTATTTGTAACAAAAACTAATATAAATTCGAAAACGACAGAAATTGAAGCGACGTAACTGGAGGTATTACTATATTGTTTTGTTTCTGGAAGGAAATTGGAAATCTTACTACTGGATTGCCAAGTGTTGTGTGTTAAAAGGTTTTGCATTTCTTGAGGAAGATTTTGTTGTTTTGTGTTGGTTAAATTTTAAGAAAAAAAAATTGGTATTGAACCTCAAGCAAAAAACTTTTGTTGGAGTTAAAGGACTTTCTCATTCCTTGAGAAAAACTTAAAAATCATAAGTCCAATGGCATGGTTGTAGCGTTGGAAATTACCAAGTTTCTGGTTGTAGGAATCAGTGCTGTTAACGGTTAAGTGAATGTTAGAATGAGAGAGTTTATAAGTGCTTGAAGTAACGTTTCATGGCTGATGCTTGTATATTAGGATTTACCAGTAGTCAAGCTGTAGTTTACATGTATGTATATTTTTTAGCATTTAGAGGACCGTGTTTGTCACGAGACTCTTTACTAAAATCCTGTATTTGACAAAAATACTTGATGTGGTGCTAGATGACATTCCAATCAGCTATGGTTCTGAATTGATACCGTATGTGTATTAGTATGGATTAACATTTTATTTTTTAGAATTATGTGTTTCTGACCACAATTCATGGAGCTACTCAGTAATGCAAAATCTTAGCATTAATTCTGTCAAAATATATAAGATTAATCATGGAATATGTGTATAGTTGTGTAAATAAGAAAACTGTATTTATAAGCATGCAATTTCTGGAGAAATATAGTCTTTTCTATTTTTGTAGTTATGACAATGTACATTTTTCTGATAATTATAGAGTTCGAGCATAAGGTGCTACATTTTTTTTTTCTTTCTTTCGTGACAGACATTTTTCTAATTTAAAGAACTCAGAAATGATTATGCTGAAAAGGGCTCTCCCCATTTTTTCGCATACCATAATCATGTGGTTTATAATCTGTTTATATTGTATATTGACAATGTGGCTGTAAATTGGCTTCTGAAAAATAAATTTTATGAAATTATAGATTGGCTGCTTTTCTTCTATACTTCGCATGATGGAATTTCTTGATGACACAAGAAATTCTTTCTGGAATTTTAGAGATCAAGTTGCATAATTTTGTTTAGTAGATTATAGAGTGCGTACATGATACTTATTTGTAAGATTATGTTTTATTAATTTAACAGAATACAAAGTTTGTAAACAAAAATCAATAAAAGTGTAGTACAGACAATAAAGGAGTCTGATAAAAAAGGGGCATTTTTATCATTGTTTTCTCATTACTTTCCTGAATTATTTTTCCTCTCAAACTTTGTATTACCATTAGTCTCTTCCTCTCAAGTATTTCAGCTCTGTCAGTTATAGCATAACCAACCACTCAAAGTTCATTATCATTGTTACCTATACCATCATTGTAAGTATGTTTTCCATATGGTAAATAGACAATTTTATTTCCTGTATGATTTTACATGTATTATAATTGAGATATAAAGCATCACGATCATTTCCAGATGTCAGACCAAAAAGACATTTGCGAACATATTTTTTTGTTAATCGACACATTGTGCTCTAGAACCACTAGAATCACTGATTATAAAACTGACACCGATTTCGTGGCAAGGATTCTGTTAAACTAAAACCTCTTCTTTTCAGGCTTTAGCATGCCAGAGGAGACCATGTTTTCACTACTTCGCCTCTGAGGATTGGACGGGAAAGCGTCATTTTCCAAACTAATTCATTTACAGCAGGAAGAAAGTGTGATGAATATGTGTCACAAGGACTTTGAGTTTTGGAAGCAAGGTCGAGTGATCAAGTATGGAACAAGAGGGTTAAACATTGACATTTGCTTTCAAAAATAGAGTGGTCAATTTCATGAAGATGGAAAGAAAACTGGAAGTGAAAACTTAGATTTCCATGTAAGGAGGTTTTTATGTAAGGTTTGTTAGATATCAGGATCTATGTAAAGCTGAACAGAGTGTTTTGCCTACCAAATAATCAATGTTATTTCGGAGATGAATGATGTGTTGCATTCGATCTTGTGTGATTTTGGCGTTTCGCCCTTTACCTTTGCCACGAAGGTGAAAATTGGACACAGTGTTACACCTGGAAGACCCAGTTATGCTGCAGTAGAAATTAATTCTGTTTTATAGCCATTATCAGTGGTAAGTGCTGTATATATTTTAATATTTTAGCTAAACACATGTAATGTTAGTTATATTGAGTATCAACCATAGTACTGTATAGTACAATTTGTCGGGTCACTTTTTTGTTTTAATTATTTACTTATACTAGTTTCACTTTCAGATGAAATGTATCATTCCTCAAAGATCATACTGGGGCAAATGCGTACTTATATAAGGCTGCCATATATATATATATATATATATATATATATATATATATATATATATATATATATATATATATATATATATATATATATATATACACAGAGAGAGAGAGACCCGTGTAAGGTAAAATTACTTA
This sequence comes from Macrobrachium rosenbergii, assembly GCF_040412425.1. Taxonomy (NCBI): domain Eukaryota; kingdom Metazoa; phylum Arthropoda; class Malacostraca; order Decapoda; family Palaemonidae; genus Macrobrachium; species Macrobrachium rosenbergii. Next base: position 26,983,205 of record NC_089768.1, on the reverse strand, counting down.
CTGGTGAAAAAACAAGCGAATGGGTCATGCTAAACCCATTTTCAAGATGTGAACTCTCCTTGACATAATAATTATGGGGACCAATTAATGTCATCGATAGTGTTATACTGTAACTGAATTTAACATAAATGTGCAAAACAATGTTGAAATTAATATTAATCCATGTTTGTGTGATGAATAACATTACATGTCACCCGTTCATAACATTAAAACCCAAGGCCAGAAAGAACAATACAGGTATTTATACGGTCTCTTGCCTCTGATTGTATTGAGAGGGGGGGGTGCTTCCCAAGTTAAGAAATAAACGTTAATGAAAGAACTGTATTTGTACTTTATACTATAACATGCTTATATATATATATGTATGTTATATATATAATTATATATGTATAATATACAGTATATATATATATATATATATATATATATATATATATATATATATATATATATATATATATATATATATATATATATATATATATATATATATATCATGCGTGTGTAGTACATATTTCATCAACAGAATAATGAGTTGAGTGATAAGTTTTTCTGATGATATATTAAGTGTTGGTATAAGAGATCTATAGCATTTTTGGATTATGTACATATTTAAAATTAATATAAACAAACAAATACGAACCCTATTTACAGGTGAAGAAACCTTTATTCCTTATACTGTCATTAATTGTTTAGTAGAAAAACATTTTCTTATCAATTTATCAGTTGGTGATAACATCGATTATGATACAGGATTTCCTAGGTGCAGGAGCTGTCTTCAGGTAATGTTTTCTCAGATACACAAAAGACACTGTGGGATTCCTTTGATTCCATAGATTTTAAATGATAAGATGTTAGCCAGTGTAATTGTAAAGGGTGCTATCAGGCATTGGTATACGATTCTAAAGGTTAACCCTGTAAGATCAAAGGTTTTTAGTTCTGTAGTCTTGGTAAATTACTACAGTATATATGGATGGACAGGAAATGTATGTCAGGGAATTATATTCCTGTTTGAAGAAGCTGAGCAAAAGACGTGGATGGTTCATTTATGAATTCCTCTGAACCTGTCTTAGCCTTCATGATCACTTCTAAGTCTAAATTTTGATGTTCTAGATCGTCACCTTTCAAATTGCTATTACCTGTGAGTGTATAACTACACAATTACTCGGATGATATATACAAAAGCGTCACTCAAAACATTGCAGTTAACAAAATATTAGGTAATGTAATGTACGGGACCTTGACCCCTGTAAAAGTTGGCTCTTCGAGAGCTGAGGTTATTGGACAATGAGCGTATTTTCTTGGCTTACTGTGTTGCAGTAGGGGACAGTTGCAGAGTTTCTGTCCTCAACCTTGCCACTGCTTTTTACATGCGCAAACGTTTTGTCCGTGGAAACTAAATTTTACATACGTACATACATTACATTTATATATATATATATATATATATATATATATATATATATATATATATATATATATATATATATATATATATATTATCTAATAATATATAAAAGTTTAAGCCATGAATGCCGAATCGTATGTTCTTGCCTTTCCTATTAAAAACAGAGCCCCAACGACTCAGTATAAAATGCAAAGTCGATAATAAAACCCTTTGTATATTAGTGATTTTCTTTATTTTCTGATAAACATTTTCTTTTCGTTGAGAACTTCTCGAAAGTTGCATATTAATGTCAAGTGTTGATATAACAATTATACTAAACTTTCAGACTTAACCTATGTGTACAGTAACTGTTATAAAAATAAATTTTAACTATCATTACCAGAGCATTTACTGTGTAACATATAAACTGACGTACTAAATAAAAATGACCTAAATGCGTCTTATAGTATTAATGCTTACCCTAATAGCATGTGTTAATATTGTTTAGAACAACGTAAATTTGTTTACAATTGTGTAGGAGCAAAGCAGAGCGAGCAGCGGTAAATGTTTGACTTTTCCCCCACAGATTGAAGGAGGAGTGCCATTTCTGGGACAAGTTAAGTATGCCTTAGTTTTACCAGACCACTGAGCTGATTAACAGCTCTCCTGGGGCAGCTGACAAATTGAAGTGAGATTACGTAAACAATAAACTCTGAAAAAATAAACATCTTGATAAGGTGGACGACTTGAAATTCTATGGTACTACGACTGGAGAACTGTGAAGTTGGAAAATCCACTCGATTTTTACATAGAATCTGCCGAAGTTGAACTTCAAATACTGGATCAATATTATTTTTTTTCCCAACTTCGTTTTTATCAAACCAGTACTAAGTCAAGTGCTCAGAGATTGTTATCGCCGCAATCTTCGCGAGTGATTGGTTCCCCAAGATAGCCTAGAAAGTGTAGTCTAAATGTCACTTTCGAGCGTACCGGCTCAGTACCCGAACAATCCAGACATTTTTAGACAGAATAGGGTTTTTTTTTTTTTTTTTTGCAAAATTATAAGTAACCATCACAATGGTAAATGATGGCTATTAATGGCCCGCTAATCTAATTTCTATTGTCACTCTAAGTGGAAACTGTTTCTTCGTCTCTAATATATACACGTGTACAACTACAGTACGCGGAAATGAAAAGTGATTTGAAAAAAATATAAAACTACTAAATTAGTTTCTAAGTAATGAAATAAATACAGAGTTCTGATTCTGCAAGGAAAACCAGATTTCTTAACAAAAGAAACTAGGGACGTGGGTCATAGAACTCCTATAGGTAACCTACTACCAAATATTAGTTTACATGGTTGAGGCAGTTAGGTAAAGTTTGCGGAAATACTCCAAAAGAAGCAGAAGAAGAATGGTTTCAGTAAACAATTCTTCAGGACTGGAAACCTTTTTATCTTCGCCTGTTTTTCGTTGATTTTCTGATTCCCTTGACTTACATCTTGGTGTGATGCATTTGGGGATGTGTGCTGTATCATGAAAAGTACTGAGTGCATCTGTTAGTTTTGAGGAAATCAAACAACAAACTCTTGTGATACAATTTTGAGAGCTAAAGAACTCCGGCAACACAAGATGACAACCGTTCGTGTTTTCTGTCTCGTCGAAGTAAGAACTTTTATTGCCTATTTTTGCATCTTCCCTGTAAAGAACGAACTATTTTAGTTTGAAATTGCATGTATGTGGTAACAAGGATGGGTAAAGTTCAATGTCAGACCATTGGAACTGCGACTGATTGTAAGTGGATTAGGATAGTACAGCATAAAGAGCGAAACAGGACTGCAATGGTTTCGAATTACTCTGTCGACCAGTTCGTGAGTGAATTTGAAATCCGACTTTGGTATTCGTATCGGCTATAATAACCATTATTCGAGATGTTTCCTTTTAAATGTTAAAAGCCTTCTAAGAGTTATCGAATTATAGTAAAGTGAAAATGAAATCAGGTTATTTTTTCTAGCTCTATATTAACCGCTCATTGGTATATTTACCGAGGGTACTTGTGACTGTTTTTTTTAGCATTTAGAGACAGTTACATTTGTTACTGAAATGGAATAGCTAAGCAGTAAAGGGTTGGAGAGTGAGCTGTGAGGACGCAAATTGGGTCTACTTTATTGACTGCATTTCGTTCTAGAAGTCCAGAAGCAATGATCTGCCCAGGTTATAAACAAGATAACGCGGCAGCTGGTTACTCGACCGTTGCAGGGCCATTGAGTAACTCGGGCATTACCCAGACAAAATGGGCACACTTGTCGACCATCACGATGGCAGATTGAGTTATTCCATTTACTAAGTATCATTTTTAATTTTTGTTCTTCTATTGTTATTATTTAGAATTTCCGAAATATGTGAATTAAACACCAAAAGGATATACTCGAGCTAGGTGTTGCCTTAGTAAGTTGGTTGTGGAAATGTTTGCTATCTGGGAGGATATCCCGCAAACTTGACAAATATCCATGAATACTTGGCTAAATATAACCATCTGTCACTGACGGCCTAAAGCATTTTTTAATCATTAAGTAACGAATTTTCATCGATATTTTGAAAACGTAACTTAGGATACTTTATCATGGGGGAGAGGTGTGAAATTTAGTCTTTGGGAATTATATACAGTTAATAACAGAAACTGCATGTAGTTATGTCTTCACGTGTTACTTCTGCATAAAATTTAAGATAAACTTTAAGGCTTGCGGTTACACTCAAATAACTTGCTTGATATGATAACTTCACCGAAATTTGGTGCGATTGATTCCTGACGGGAGAAGTGTTGGTTTGAGAGGAGGGGTTGTCAGGCAATTGTCGGCGAATAAAACGGTGTAATGAAAGTGGAATATAGTAGAGTGTTTTTTGTAAAAAAGTAAGCCAGTGTCTCAAACCACTACACTGATAGAGTTAACTTAATATACCTCTTCGTCTTTTGACAAAGAAGGCGGATAATGGAGCTGTAACGGTTAGAATATTGGGGTAAAGGTAACGAGCTGTAACAGAACACTTAACTACGGGTACAGAAGTACGTGGTCATATGTTCAGGTATGGAGATGACATATACTTTTGATCAACTGACGAAGACACAATGTACTGAAACTATCTTGAACAAATATTTCATATTAAATGAAAAACTACCAAATTCCCCAGACTTCGGTTCTACAGAATAAAAAAAACAAAAAAAGTCGTTTCAAAAGTGTCTAAGGAAATTTTACGATAAAATGAGTACTCCACATTCAGTTTACGGACCGTAAATAGTCTTTTTAATGGTTAGAATTTAAAATATTTTGCAGGGCTGAAATGATGCCTAAGCAGAGAGAAAACTCTAAATTTACGTCTACGTTATCTTGTTAATTACTCCTTCTTTTATCGGTAAACCTGTCATTCACGTTATTAAAAACACGGAACGAAGTTCGCGCAAACCTAGATACGAGTTGCAGATTTCTCTTGTTAATTATGATTAAATTCATCCAACAATACTGTGTATAACTTTACTGGCACAGTAATTATTTGACGCCCTTCTATCAATTTTTGCTTGGTCCACAGGTGGCCCCCTTCTTTGGATGGTGTAGTTTACTACATACTTTTATGACTTTTCCTCTGAAGTTATATACGGCATTTAAAACTGACATGACACTCTGGGATATAACTTGAAGATGGCAGTGTTCATCCTCGGTATTTGCAGTAAATTATTATTAAAGCTATCAGGCCCAGGAACTCGCAGTTCGCAGTGCTATGGGTTTTTATGAGTTTCAGAAAAGAGGAGTATATTTATGACAAATTTTCATTTCCCATTGATTTGTTTTTAAAAAGAAAATAGTCTTCAGGGTCCGAGATTTACGCAACTATTATACCACTGTAAAAACTTAACATTTTACTGTGAATGATCTACAAAGAAGAAAAAACACAATGCACGTAAGATATTATATGGCATCATAAATCAATACTATTTATAAAAAAAAACTAGTTAGCCTTTTTTAATGTTGATCGCATTTTTTAATGTTGATAGCCGCTACCCCAGGCCCCACCCTTTTCCTAGGGTCCCAATATTACAGACTGGTTGCATGATTAAGGATCATCTGTCGTTAAAACTTGTAGTTCATTGACCATTATATACACATCAGATTGTACTTGGTAGGTTGTATCCAGGAACGATGCCGTGTAAGATATATGACTTTAATGTGGTAGTAAGGTGTGAAGCAAATCCGATGACACACAATGATTATGTTGAATGTTAACCTCACCGAAAAGTGAGTGGTGTTTACAGTCATCTAAACCATAATCGCGAGAAGCTAAAATTGTTCATTTATCTGAGACGTTAACGGTTAAAGTTGCCAGTGACTAACAACTAAACATTGCTGATAAGATTCTGATAAGAAAACAAGAACTTCAAACCATGAGGAAATGTCCCAGTTTTGCACAAAATTTTTCAACATTCACTCAGGGTTTTGTCTTAGAGAATATATTTAGTCGCCAAGCATGCTGATTCCTGATCTTTCGAGAGGAAAGATAAAAAGATGGGTTTCATTCTCTTAAGGAAATGTGACCGGTGAACATAAGAATCATAAAACTATTACAGTAGTTAAAAAACTGAAAATTCTATCCTGGACCTGAGACTTCTTAGTTTCGTCGCCTTAACTGTAAAAAAGTTATAGGTAATAAACTTAGTGATTAGCGGATACTATAAACAACACTGTCAAGAGATAAAAAGGTTTATCTATTAGTAGTAATGACCTGGACTAGCCTGGTTCAAAGTCTGAAGTACCAGCAGATGGGAGCGTCAAGTTTTATCGGAACCCGTGTTATCGTGGTTTTGTTGTAGCACAACATTGCGTAATCGGCGGCACTCAACATTCTGGGTTCGGTATCCAAACGTCTGTTAAATCTGTGTAAATCATTCCTTCATTATTCAGTTTAGCAATATTATAAATTTTGTCTGTTTAGTCTATAACAATAAGAGCGGGTTATTGTGTCTTGTAATAGAGACTTCAAAAGACAACAGTTTGCGCTTCTTTATAAGCGGCGTTTGCTAAAATGTAAACTGGCAACTATAGTATTGGAGCCATTATTTAGGTTTCAGTAGGTTCCATACTGAAGTATTTATAGTACATAAGACGATTAATAGACTGCATGATTATATTTTAACCCATAAGTATTTAAATACGAAATGGTCTTATGTGACGTAAGAACGTAAGAACAGCCACCGCCAAGAAATTTATAGCAACTTGCAACTCGGCTCTAGCTCCTAATCGCTCTCAGTAGTCAGTCTTGTCCGGGTTTGGCCGCTGACAAGATTGCAAAGGCTGCATCCTGCAGATTCATTGTCATCAACTGCTTAGTTTTTCGTTTTTCATTCTATACTATAATTAATGAGTGTTGTTCGGTGGAAGTAACAACTTAACCTTGTGCATGACAAGCTACATGCCATCATACTTGCGTTAACGCCATTCCGTTAAAGATAGAGTGTCAAGAGCGAAAGGATATTTACGGGTAAACAATCGCCATCTACCAACATGACGAGTGAAAGCAAGGAAGACGAACGAAAGAAAAGGTCCCTGTGGATACAACGTCACATTCAGCGGTACAAAGCAAAGCTTGGCTTTTTTCGTAAGTATCTTTTTGTTCAGTAATGTTTTGGTGTTCTTTTGGATCAGCTGATTTTATGTACTTGACCCGCACGCTCCTCTTCAGTAGTTGCCAACGAGTAAATTTTGTCTGGAGGGAAATGCGAAATGGGGGAAGTTGAATTGACTCCTTTATATCAGCTATAAGCCATACTGTATATACATTAGATAAGATTTTATATATACATATCTTTAAAACAGGGTTTTACAGAGAATATTGTATGGATAGTAATACTTTTATAAATATAATTCACATTGTTTTTTTTCCAAATTTAATGTTACATCATAAAATAATTATTTACTAGATATCTACAGTAGATGTGAATGGTACACTTTGCTAGTTTTATATATTTTTGGGTAGTCTATTGTTGTAGCTGCATTTGTACCTGTATTGTTATGCGAAAAAAATGGCCCAGTGGGTTTTGTGGGATAGACCGTAACAATGATCATGTGTCATAGCCTATTAACCAGTACAGTTAGGCAATGCCCATAAAATAATGCAAGGGATTACCATTTCTTTTATACTGTACGGTAAACTACTTTTTGATTATTTGATTGGTGCATAGACTTAATTTAGTACATGCTTTAAAAAATAGTCTTAAGTTTTAACAAAATCGAATATCAAAATGTATCAGCTACAGACCAACTGGTACAAATTGATCCTCTTAATGAGGGGAAATGGGTAAGTTTCAAAAATTGCACAAAACCAAATGGCTGGGTTGGAAATAGCTTCGGTAAAGTGTCATGCCCTGATAGGTAATATGCCTAATGTATTAGATGCTGGTGAGCTATCCAAGGTCCCAAATGAAAAAATTAACATAAGTATGTTACACCTAATTAGGTTAATGGGGTATCATAATGACTTTAGCACAACTCACAGGTTTCTGATTTTTACTAGCCAAGTTATCCCTGCCACTATGACCTAGCCTAAAAGAAGAAAAAATAGAGGATTAGTCTTTAAATTTGGTGTATAACTATTTACTGAAGTTTTTTTTTAATTGCTGAGAAATACATTATCAGATCTAAGGCATTATATAAAAGCCAAAGCAAAAACTTTTTCGAGACAAGGAAAGGTATATAAAAGCCAAGGCAAAAAACTTTCTGAAGACAAGTTTTTTGAAGAATTGGTGCATTATATTGGATGTTTTCTGTGGCATTCAGCTATCTTGTAGATGGAGGCTACTTAATATTCAGATATGCTACAATAGTTCTATTTTGTTAAGCCCTTCCATTGGTGATCACTGAAGTGATGGATGCAGAAAACATTGAGATGTAGGAATGACCATATAGCAAACAAGCAGGGACTCTAGCCATTTTTCTCTCCCTAAAGTGTGCAGATACTCTCCATGAATCACAATTATGGCATAAACAGTCTTGGTTTGTGTATGGTGCCTTCAGAATTTTTACAGATCTTAAATTTGTAAATGACATAAACCCAATGAACTAAGTTTTGTAGAATGAAAATAATGGTACAGTATTGTAGGTTACAAAGGATGTACTGGTTTACCAGCACTTGAAAAAATGCACCAATCAATAATAAAGTTGCTTGCAGGATTTTTATGTAGGGTAATCAGTTGTTGTTTCTATCAGTTTACACATAATACTTTATATATAGTAGCAATGACTTGAATAGCAGTTTTATGGTACATGATAGAAAGTGAAAATACATTTTTATTTAGTTATTAAAAGTAATGTAGAGACCACTTGAGTTGTGTTGTTTTGATTTTAAATGAGAACTGAAAATTAAGAGGTTACTAAGGAATTGGTTAGCTAGATGGGAAGAGGCTGAAGGGAATGGATGTAAAGTAAAATGCAGAAAAGAACGCAGGTGAGTCAGTGCAGAGAACCTGATGTGCTGCACAAGGCATAGTACTGTAGGTAGCTTGTTATTTGTAGAAAGTTTGACAGGGTAGAATTAAAATAGCAGCTCTTGGTGACTCCACCCATATTGTTTGCTTGTGGATAATAGCACGCATTGTAGCATTGTTTATTGCAGGCCTCTTACATATGTTTACATGTGTTTTAAGTTAAGTACTGTAGCTAGGTGAGAAAGTAAGCCTGTTTTAAAAAAAGTCACTAAATAAGCCAAATTTATTTGTTTGTCGTTTAGAAATAATTGCACACAGATCAAGAGGAGTTTTACTTTTATAGACAGTATAGGAAGCCATGATGGTTACAGTGTTTTGTTGTTCTGAGAAGGTATGGTACTGTATATGGAGAAGAGTTCCTGTCTTTTTGACATTTACTTTAAATTCAAGTTTTTTGATGGTGATACTAATAACAGTGATATCTTTTTTTTTTTTTAAATCTTCAACTGAAAACCTTTATTGATAATATCAAACATAATACATCAGCATCTAGATTAAACCTTGTTTGCATTTCTTGTTGGTTTATGAAGTTTTTTATAAGAATTGTCTTGGAAAGGATAATTATTTATGCTGTCTCAAAACAAAATATGCAGTATGATTTCAAAAATTTACTCGGTATAAATTAAATATCAAATATGGTTTAGATTAGTACATGATCACTGAGATTTAAATGATTTTTTTTTCTGTGGATGTAATAAAAATAGGCTTACGTTGACTCCCTCTCTGACACTGGTGCGTAGCTGCCTTCTCACCAAGGTGTGCAGTTTGTGGCAACACTGATTTGAATATTAGAATTATTTCTTGCTGTAGGAACACTTTTCAAGTGTTACTGACTTACAAACAGTTCAGGACGCAAGTACTTCCTGTACATTCACTTTAGTCATTCCTGTTCTGGATTACAGTGTTGTATAATAAACACTTTTTTTCTCTCATGAATGAATATATTATGTACAAAATGTAGGCTAGGTGATTGATATATATCAAGAACTGTATCAAGCTAATTTTTTTCATTGCTTGGACCTTGAGAGTTCAAGAGAGGATGTTCAACAACTGTTATCATTTGCTGTACAGTGTACAGGCAGTCCCTGACTTATGGCAGGGGTTCCGTTCCAGCAGCGTGCTGTAAGTCAGTGCTTATTAATAGATAGGTGCCATAAGTGCCAATGGTGCTGTAACTAGATAACTGTTCTTGTTGTAAGCACCGTTAACGGCACTTTAATGACGCTTACTGTTGATCGTGTAGACCAGTGTGGCAGGAGAAATTAAAGGCAGACAAAAAACTGACTTTATCTCAGAGATCCAATCCATCAAGTGCCTACATGATGACCCTTCATTCGGTCCTCCCTCACAACATAAACATAAACAAATGACGAGTGTGAAGGGTGACATCATGCATAAGTATTCTAAACAGAGTTAACATATTCCCTCTCGTTTAAAAGGAAACAAAAGAAATCTACTTTCAAAGCAATAATTGTTACATGACAAAAAAAATAAAATTATCTACTTACAAAATCTATTTAAGATTCCAGGGATTCACTCTCAAATACTTTAGCTATTCTCAAAAAATTTACCCCCTTTTTTGTCAACACATCAGCCAACTGTGCTTTTGAATATACCCAAAATATCTTGAACTCTGATTTCTGAACCAGTTCTTTAAGAATAGCTATGTCTGTTCTTAATCTCTTTTCTGAAACATTTTAAACCGATTACACAGTCTCATAAAGTGAACGGTTATCCATATATAGTTCCACTTCCTTGAAAACCTTGCTCCTCACCAGAGCTTGTTTCCTCTCCTTGATACTTGTGACAAACTGCCATGCTTTCAGTTCTTGTTTCCAGTGGTCATAATCTTTATCAGTGCCGAAAACTGGCAACACCAGCTGGCCGCCACATTCACCAACACTACCCATGTTTACGTCAAGTTTTCTTCTAATTACAGTACTCGTTAATCTCCTTCTTCTTGCCACAACCACGCTTTGCTACCATTTGTTGATCCTGTAGACCAGTGTGGCAGGAAAAATCAAAGGCAGACATAAAAAACTGACTTTATTTTTCTCAGAGATCCAATCCATCAAGTGCCTACATGGTGACCCTCCATTCAGTCCTCCCTCACAACATGAACATAAACAAATGACGAGCATGAAGTGCAACGTCATGCAGATGTAATCTGAACAGAGTTAACACTTACGGCACTGTAACCTGATTATGGCGCCATAATTAGATACCTATGCTTGATAAATGTATTTGAAAAAGCACCATAAGTTAGTGCTGCCCTAACTCCGGGATGCCCAGTATCTGGCTGTGGTTGTGACTCAGTAACATGCAAGTCAGAAAATAATTAGCCAGTCATTTCCAAGTTTTAAAAATAACTGCAATTGACTGAGGGGCTGGGCTTGTATACAAATCTATTTTTACCAGTGTGCTTAGTGATACATGGGCCCTAGGAATAGTTTTAGACATAACACTGAATTCATCTTGTGTTATTGGAAACAATGACACACACACATTGTGTATGTCTTGGCACATACACTGAGCCAGTAGCCTCCTAGCTCAGGCTACTGGCTCAGTGTATGTGCCAAGACATAGCCTAAGTTACATTATAGACAGAGCCTGGTGACAAGTATTATCCTACTGAGCTTCAGGTATGTAAGCTGAGATTTAGGCTGGCTGTAACCTACATCAAAACAAAGGCTGAGAGAGTGTCAGCCTAAATTTCTTCAGTGTGTTCACCAATACTTTACATAGGTATGTAGGCCTAAGTTACATCTTAAGTTTATGCTGTAGGAAGAGTTATATGCTTAACTTTGTGAGTTCCTCTTAGGTTTTTTTGAACAACTGATGAACATGGTTTGCTGATCTTTTAGGTTGGTCATAACCTACATCCAAAACAAAGACTGGGTAGGTGGTTAGCCCACTTGACTCCTCAGTGGCCAATCATGAGCTTAAATGTTTTGCTTAAGTGTTTTGAAGTTTCAGTGTCTCAGGTTAGGCCTTTTTACCATTTCCACAGTGGGGTTTTTCTCAGTGTAAAAGAAATCTTTGGAGTTTTCTATTAATTGAGTAAGGAATCTGAAATATCGAACTCTTCATATGTGAGTCATTGTTTATATTTGCGTAGTAACTCTTCTAAATTATCTAAATTGGTCTACCTCTCTGTTCAGTGGCTGATTTACACATTTGAAACAGGTGTTTGTATGCTTGGAAAGCTTATGAGGTTCTCATATTTTATATGTAGTCACTGAAATGTGAAATATAAATGATTCACCTTGTATAATCTATAATTTCTTTTACAGTGGGAGCTGCCTTAATTACAACAGTTTGCTATATACCACCTGACTACACTAACGTTTCATGTGATGATCCATCTATACGAAGGCCTTATTACTCTGACACAGTTTCTGTTCCAGTACTTCTGTCTGTTGGACTATTTGGTCCATTTATTATGGTTAGTAGTAGCCTTAAAAAATTGATAGATGTCATATTTTGTGATGTAAACCTTGTAGATAAGCTGTGCTCATGTAGGAATGTGATGTAAACCTTGTAGATAAGTTGTGCTCATGTAGGAATACAAATCATAATACTTTCTCATCCTTTAATGGCCTTTATGAATGAAACTTTGGTATTCCAGTTTTAGGTTAGCCACCTGTGTGTTACTTGTGATGGTGCGTTACCCCTGAGAGGAGTGGGAGGTGATTGCCTTGGTTCTTTTGACTGTATTATAAATATGTTAACTAAATATTCAAACCTGTGAATCTAGAGTAATACTTTCTGTGTTTTCCAGTGTCTAGATTTTTCTTGTCTCATGATTGTACTGTTACAGTATTGGTAACAATGTGCTGCACTTTGACAGATATAACCATTTGCTTTATTTCCTTGTACTGTATATATTTGTAATACTTGCATATACTGTATTAATTTAGGTTCTCTCTCCTTTAGAGTTCTCTGCCCTTTCGATATTGTTTTTATTCTTGATAGTATGGATTCTTTGCTTTCATTCAATGTAGTGCGTTTTTACTATTCTGTATGTCTAGGTGTAATGTACTTTGCATGTAAGCCAGATTTTGTGTATGTGTGTTTTGTTTGAGGACTGATAAAAGCATTGCTGGCCAAGTCAAGTTTGGTCATGGCAGGAAAATTTTGTTATGGGCTTTAATGTGTCAAAATTGTTAAACCTGCCTTTATTTTCTAGAAGTAAATGGTAATTGCTGCCTTGTTGAATTTTGGGTTTGTAGTACTAACAAAAGTATGTGCTAGCATGTGACGTTTCATGTGGATATGACAAAGGAAGTGGTATCTGTATGCAGTGAAAAACATGTGAATGTTGTCTAAAATTAGTGTGAAGCCTCAGTATTATGCTTTACAATATGCAGTAGAAGAGGTGGGGGCCAGCTAGTTTTGGGATGAACAAAAAATTTTTTGGAGGGTGGTGAATATGGCTACACTGTAGTACATATTGATGTCAGGAATAAATGCCACCATAATTATAAATTTTAGCCCCAAAAAATGCATTCTATGACCATTTCATTTTTTTACCTTTAAAAAAAATTCAGATTCCCATTCAGTATTATTGCCTACAAGAAGTAATTGCTAAGTGTAGACAGCAGTCTTCTTCCAGAGTCTACCAAGCAAAGTGGGCAGTATTCTGCAGCTGGTGCAGAAGAAATCACATCTTTTCTTCTGAAACCACTGTGACGGACATTGCAGATTTCCTTCTTTTCTTGAGGACTGACAGAGGTTTGTCTTTGTCGGCCATCAAGGGATACAGAGCAATGTTGGGCTCTGTCTTTTGGCACAGGGACCTAGACCTGGGATCGAATGAAGACATCAGCAACTTGATTAAGTCATGCGACACAACCAGAAGAGGAAGACTAACTCAGTCGCCTGGAATTTAGATGTGGTCCTCAAATGGTTGTCAGATCCTCCTTTTGAAACCCTTTTGCACAATTTCCTTAAGAGACTTGACAAGGAAAACTTTTTCTCGTTGCTTTAGCTATGGCTAAGAGAGTTAGTGAGCTACAGGCCATTGACAGAAGAGTCGGTTTCTCACAGGGAGACGTGGTCTGCATTTTTACGTTGGACTTCTTGGCCAAGAATGAGACTCCCCCTCTAAGCCATTGCCTCGTTCTTTTATCATCAAGAATTTGATAGAAATTCTCGGACCGGAGGAAGAGGAAAGGACTCTTTGCCCTGTAAGGGCACTGAGGTACTACCTTCATAGAACTGAGATCAGAAGTTTTTCTAATAAGCTCTGGTGTTCTGTGAAAAACCCTTCCAAACCCCTTTCCGAGAATGCAACGTCGTTATTTTCAAGAGACGTCATCCTGGAGTCGCATGCAAGAATTCAAGAGGATTTTCTACCCGTTTTGGAAGTCAAAGCCCATGAAATTAGAGAAGTTGCCACCTCGCTGGCTTTTAAGCATAACATGTCTTTATCTGCGATTCTCCAATCAACCTTTTGGAAATGTAAGACTGTGTTTACGACACATTATTTGCAGGAAGTGGAGACTATTTTTGAAAACTGCAGTACCCTGGGTCCGTTGTCTGTAGCTGGCATGGTGTTAGGGAAGGAAGCATAGGAGTCTTGCTCCTATTCTACCTCTTTCGCCTTGATGTAGGCTGTCGTTCTTTGGGAGCCCAGCGGTACTATGTACTTGGAGTACCCACCAGTCCTTTTAATGGGTGGGTAATGGTTTTAATAGTTTGTATGGTGTGTAGGTGACAACGTTGTTTGGTTGTCTTTCATTATGCTATTGTGCCCAGGGCAAGGGCACTCTTTTAAGGTTATGTAAGCCATCGGACTACTCCATGAGTTGCATAACCTCCACTGATGCTTTGTAGCATTCGGAAAAATCCTTTGCTACAAGGCTTCCACTAATGTAGGGAGGCTCCATGGCTTCACTGCTGCACCACTGTAGTTAAGATGAGTGCCAACCAGAGGCAACATCTATCTGCAGCAGCTTTCTTAACAGGTAAGGGTACAATAAGCATTTTAGCCAATGCTAGCTTTAAATTTTGTTTCAGATTCCTTTTTTCACTGTCATTTTGGGATTAAACTATGTCCATGCATCCCACCTCCTGTCAGTATGGGATTCAGCTATGTAATTACTTGGTAAATTACATATATAAAAAGGACATTTTTGTAATAAGATAAAGTTTTATATAACCTTACCAAGTAATTACAAAATCAGAGCCCTCCCTCATCCCCTCTCACGGACATTGAGGGCACAAACAAATTGAGCTCTTCAGCTGTGTTGTACCTATTCTTCCTCGAAAGTGGGCAGGGCCTTGTCACCTACACTAATAGAACACTACTGTGAATTTCAAATTTTTAGCTGCTGTGCGAGTTAGAAACATAGGCTATATAATTACTTGGTAAGTATGTATAAAGCTTTATTTTATTATAGAAATGTCCTTTTTTTCTAAATAAGTTTGGAATAAACTCCAGGCATTTTATTTTTGTAACAAAAGTCTATTCCATTGCATCCGACTCGTTACCTCTGTCAACATGAGTAGTCTTCACTGAACTTTTGTTAGTTTTGGCCACTTCTAGCTTGTTACATTACCTTTACATGTGACCACTTTGAATCCAAATTAGTATTCTCTGATACGCATTAGGAAATACTGTACCACTTTTTGGGTGTGTACTTTCTCTAGCACATTGTAGGGAGTAATAACGTTCTCTGTAGCAGCCCTTTGACTCTGAGCTTTAATGACCAGAGGGCATATGATCCGACTCATTACCTCTGTCAACATTAGTAGTCTTCATTGAACCTTTGTTAATTTTGGCCACTTCTAGCTTGTTACATTGTCTTTGCATTTGACCACTTTATATCAAGTTAGTATTTTCTGATAACAGTTCTCTGTAGCAGCCCTTTGACTCTGAGCTTTGTCTTCTAATTCTTTTTTCTCTGCTTTCCAAACATCTGGCTGTGCACTGTTGCTTGATGGTCATCCTACAGTATGTAGAGTTCACTATAGCAACACCTAAACGTATGCTGTGGGGGCCTGACTTTCTACTAAGTAACAAAGTCTGAGTAATAGAAACCTCATAATATAGCCTGCACTTGAATATTTTGTAGATATCTTATTGCTGTGAATACTGTGTTTTCTAGGTATCTTAAAGTTACTGCAATTCCACATATTTTGTGACCAAAACTAACCCCTACTTTAAACTTAACATTCAATTTAAGAGATGTATTTTAAAAAGTATCATATTTAAAAGGTTAGCATAGCAGAAAATGTTAATCATGTTGCTGATTAGTTTAGGATAATGATTAAAACATGAGGAAACACTTGGCTGTTAAATTGTGGCAGTCGTACACTGATTAACCATATCAGTTTTGTTGGCTTCTAAGACTTTAGAATGGCATGGGTCTTTTGGAGGTTTAAGTAATTTGATAATGAAACCCTGGTGCCACATTACACCATTTTTGTCATAAACCTTTCAACAAGAAGTTATGGGAAGATCTGCAAGATATCTGTTCAAGGGGTAGAAAATTAACTAATTTTTTTTATAGCGTAGGTGCTTTCGTCTTCCAAGGAGTTACACTCTCATGGTCCTTCCAGGCTGCATAAGACAGAACAACCAATTACAAAGAATTCTCTTATAGTTGGTCTCAGTGTTGTGTCTAACATCATACATATTTTTGTAGAATGTACCAAACTTTTTACATAGTTTTGTAAAATGTATCAGGCTGTACTAATGTTCTGAGCATGTTTAAAAAGAGGTTTCTAAGTAAGCTGCTTAATTTGTTGAAGATGTAAAACTATATTGCATTGTATTTGATATGAAGAGAAGGTGCCTACTTGACCTAAGGTTTTCTTACATGCAGATTTGGTGAGCTCTTAACCATTAGCATAAGGAAAAACTTGTATATATATACAGTACAGTTTAAGTCTCCTCTCATTGAGGGTTTAACTGGATGTTTTCCATCTGCATTATTTAAATTTAATGGTTTGACTAGGTAAAAATTCTATATTACAATTTGCAAGGAAATCATAAGTGTGCAAGTGAATGTCAAGATATATGGCACTTTTTGAACAGCTTATGGCGTATAAGCTGTTAATTATGTAGAAACTGCACAGGGCTTTAAATTCACAGGCTAGATTTTAAGGTTTGAAATAAAAAAAGAATATTTGATTAGTAGAATAAATATGTACATTGAAAATATTTGGTTAACAAGATTTTCATACTTTTTTTGTAGTTATTTTTTCTTGACTTGTTAGGCACATTAAATTTATCATAGTAATTTGCATAAACCTTTCAACATTACAGATGATAATCTTTGAATGGGCTTTCCCACCAGAGGTCAAAGACCAGGACTATTCATTTCGCAGAGGTCTTCATAGGAGCTGGTCTTACGTTGGTGACCTTTTTGTTGGAGGCCTTCTTATGTTTTTCTTCAATGATCTTGCCAAGATTGCTACTAGTGAACCAAGGCCATCATTCTGGAGCTTGTGTGTACCAAACATTACTGAAGAACAGTGTCAACAGCCGTGAGTGAACAATCAGTTTTAAAACTTAATGGGTTAATAATATTGAAGATACTAAATAAAGATTTGTTTTACAGAAGCCCTTTTTTCAGTCTGGGTAAGTTTGACAACCATTTGAAAATGTTTTAAAGTGTTACTTACCTTGCAGTAATTATCACTGTGTACTGTATTAGTTATTCCTAACTTGATGATTGTCATTTGTCTTTGCATAGTTTGAAGCTTTGTCTTCTATTCATGTTGGATGGATTTGTTCTTCCCAATTCATTCCCCTTTACTAGATTTGTTTGAATGTAAGGTGTTATATTTTGTCTTTTTTTTATGCTACTTATAAAAATAAGTTAGTGTGTTTTATCAAAATAACATTAATCATGTAAAGTATATGCCTTTATTTGTATCCTGAATGTTCCCAAGTTCACCAGTCTTCTTGTCAGACAAAAGGTATTATATATAAACATGTACCATCTGGATCCACTGGTATAACTCGGCAAATAGCCTCATTTTTTGTGATCTTGCAGTGCTCTTAATATCTCTGCTTCTCTTCCCCAGCTGTTTACGAGTGCCGATTTTTAATTTCCTTCCATTTCTCCATTAATACTCTTTTATACCAGCCCATTTTTCACGTTATAATTTAATGCCTTCAGTGAGTGATAAAGCAGCCATTTCTGCATTTAGCAGTGGTTGGGATAGATTATGGAACACAGGCTTCATAAGATACAGCTATTTGTTGGTAATAAACCTTTTGAATACCATGAATGTTTGCTTCATTTCAGCCTGGAAATCTTATGGTAGTAATTATCTCCTTTTCTTTCCTTGTTTGCCATTGTTTCTGTAAGGTTTTCTAAGTAATTTTTTGTCAGTGCAGTAAATAGGTAAAAAACTATTAAAAAATTAGTGCTTGGAAGAGTTCTTGTTAATGCTGACCACTTTCTATACACAATATTGACAGACAATATTTGTTTCATATATACGGTAAAATTTACTTATTGCAATACTATTAATTTGTTCAGTGTAACGATGATTTGTTAGTGTCTTTTCCACTCTTTTACTTGAAGTTTGCTAGAGCTTTGGTTTTATTTGTTGTGTACATGTCAAGGCCTTTAGGTAAGGCTTGTCATGCTTTTGTTATCTGTCAACAGTACCCTTCACCACCTTTGTAGCAGCCAAGTATGTTTGACACTCTTACCCATGAGTTGTGCCACAATAGGCTGCCCAACCAATGGCTCCACTACACAGTGGAGGATTTATGAGGGAGATGTTAAGGAGTGCAACTGGTGATCTTTTATCCACTCCAGAATCTCTAGTCTCTAGGTTGACAGTGGAGTAGTCTTTGTTTTTGGTTGTGGTGGAGTGCCAGTCCTCATATGATGTTCAGCTCGAATTGCACCGTGTCTGCTCTTTTGACAAATCTGTCCACAGTTTACGCGCCAACCAGCCTGCTACCAGCCATACCTGCTCCACGCCAGCCATGCCTTTTGAATAGTCTGTGTGCTTATTGTCCACTACTGTTACATGTGTGCCCAACTCCTTACTCACTGACTGGTCTACATGTTTGAATCTTTCTCTGGACATCCATCCAGTGATTGAGGCTATAGTTGGTGAGGACTGAGATGGTTAGATTGAAGGATACCATTTTCTTTCAGTATTGACCTTTTGCAGATGTACCTACTTCAACAGTTACCCCTCTTCCAGCAATGGTAACTCCTGCAATTCCTGGCACACCAGTGTTGGACTGTAACTCAAGATGTTAATGTACTGCAGGTAGAATACACCCCACTTGTGGGCCTATTCACTGAATATTGCCTACTCCTTACTTTTCTACACAGGTCACTGCCTGAGCTGGTTTCCATCCTTGGCTCCTTTGAGGGATGCTCAAGAACTGATGAACCTCATCCAGATCTTCCTCATCAGAGGTTGCATCAACAAGCAGGATGAGGGATTCCTCCAGACATTGTGCTTGACTGCCATTGCTCCCAATCATCATCTTCCACAGATCATAGAGACAATGCAGAGACAGTTTTTGCAGCAAAGGTTCTGACTGTGGCTGGTCTCCCCAACTGAAGTTTTTAAACAGACAAAATGACTTATTCTTTGGTGACTTGAGTTTTTAGGCTAGAGACAGTCCCATTGCTTTCTGTAAACCCTGAGATGTGTAATAAAACTGTCGCCTGTAGTGGTTGACCTCAGGACTCGATAAGGGAGAACAACTCTTAAGTGGAATCTGTTCATCTGTTTTCAAGTCATTTACCAAGAAGAGGCAAACTACCTGGAGGGATGGTTTTGATCCTTAACCAAGAGGAGTTCAGCTTGTTGCACTTCTTGTCACAATCCTCTAGTGATGTCTTCTTGCCAGCAACTTATACTACATTTCACAGGAAGAAAAGACAGTTGACACTGCTGGAGATTGGTTAGCCAGATGACCTTTGGCCCTCTACATTTAAATCTATTGTTTTTTTGGAAATTAACCATGCCAAAGGTGCCCTTATCCCTGCTAAGAGGACACTCTTCAGCTTTTCATAGGTCCCAGTGCTTGGCCTTTGGCCTAAATTCTATACATGTACTGTGTTCTTTACCAGTGGCAGTATGGACACTTATACTCTGTTCTATACAGTGGCAGCATGGACACTTTAAGTATAAACTTTGAAGGTACCATTAATACTGGCTAGAGATGTGGTGACAGTAGTAGAACAAAGATCACTTTTGGCCACGTTATGTTAGGTCAATTAATAGAGTTATAATGACATTGTCTTTGTAACATAATTGTATTCATACTAAACAGTTTGTTATACAATGAGTGCTTTCTACTTTTTAATTTTGCTGCCTCATATGTTAGTTGAACATACCTGTGAATCCAGATGGTTATTGTGTTTAAAAACTGTGACAAAGACTAGTGAACATTCTGAACATGAATGAGGCATATATAAGATTACTGGGCTTATGAGAAAAACTTGTTACAATAGTATTTAATGATATAATGGGGTTTAAATATGCAGCTTTGATATGTAATTTCAAAATTGATTCACAAGTGATCAGTTTTTGTCCTCAGATATGTTAAGATTATTTTTATGTCAGCCCAAGTATTTTAAAGATCTTTAATAGTGTATTTTGTTAAAGATGACCCTCAATGTTTACTAAATTGAACTGGGATCAGTGCGAGAAGCATAAAGGTGAATGTTTTGTACATTCAGATTATTCCAAGATACTGATCGGCTCCTTTATTAGATACTTGGTGTTACTTGAATCAATAGCTGCTTTCTCATCCCAGGAATATTTCTTGTTTAATGATAAAGTCTCTTGGATAGGCTGATAACTGTTTTGTTTATGAATATGGTAAATTTGCTCAAATGAACAAGCGGGCCAGGAGCACTGTAAAATACTGAAGTAGTTAGCACTATTCTGCCGGTGGGATAAATACTGTATAGATGACTTTGTTGTAATGATGGTACACAGGTAGGAGCATTCTGGTGGAAGTTAGTACCTGAAACAAATGAATGAACCTATTAATATTTGTTTATAAGTTAAAGTTTTAACAGTTACAACAATATTAAGTGTTATCATTTAGCTGATAGCCTTTTGAAATTTTGAATCGAATCATTTGTGGCATTACGTTTGTGTTAGTGCATTAAAGGTGGTGACCACATCAGATGTGTTAGTGCATTAAAGGTGGTGACCACATCAGAAGGTAGGAACTTAAATTGTAGTGGGCGAGCTTGACTAGATGGACTAGGTTTTCATGTTTTGACTTAATATCTTGGGGAAAATTATGAAATAAGGGTATTGAGCAGCTTAGGCCTTTTATCAATTTGTCAGGAAATTCAATATGAGGGGAATTAGTATCTTGGACTGACCTAGGATTAAGTTTTTACTCACCAGCATTGGTGATTGACATAATCTGACAATGCTTAAGGACTTATGTGGACTCCATAAGTGCTGATGCTGGTCATGAAAACATTGTTGAAGTGTAGACAAGAGCTGTTCCTTTTTGTATGTCCCTTTGCCAATATTGGTCAGAGAACATGATATTTAGCTGAATATTCCATTATTGTAGTAGTGAGCAGAGACTTTAGATTACCCTCTTAAGGGAAGTGAATGGAGTAAATCACAAAATCTAGACTAGTAAGGCAACACTGAGGCCCTTTCAGCCATTCAATGTTTAAGACAGTGAAAGATGGAGATATCCGGGAAATAAATGAGGTGAAGTATAAAGTGTCATGGAGAAAACCCCATAGTTGCACTAAAAAGTAATGGTTAAGAGAGGTTGGACAACAAGACTAAAGAAAAGAAACTGAAATGGAGATTGTCTTAGGGGAGCCTTGTCTCAGTTTCTATGGAGTTTATTTTTGTGTGATGTTATATTGACAAGTTTTTTACAATAATCCATCAAGCCATATTTTTGTGATTTTACACATCATTTGATCTGCCATTCTTCTGTGGAACTGTCAGTATTTATTTCAGTTTTAGTGGTTTTTCATTGTTAAACATGGAGTGCTTCATGCTGATCACAGTATTTTGTGAAGATTTTTAGAAATTATTATTTATTAGGTAGGTTAGCTAACCAAAGTTAAAATATTTTAGGGCTAGCCTAATGCAATATCCATGCTAGCCTGGATAATGTATTTAGTGTTTACAACATGCCAAGTTTTTTTTTTTATGAAATATTGCTTTCCAGATATGTAAGAATCTCTTGGAAGGACTGCACAAATCCCTTAAATTTGCCACAGCGAAAGTTAGTAGATGCAATGAAGTCCTTCCCATCAGGTCATGCATCTGTGTCAGTTTACTCAGCAGTATTTGTGATAGTAAGTATTTTTGTCTTATCTGGGGCTAAATTATTTAATTATATTGAGAGGGTAAAAATTTATTAATAAAACTAGCATATACACAAGGAAAAGAATCTGTTATTTATAGCTAGAGTAGAATATATTTTTGAGGTGAAACTTAGCCTGTATAATTTAGCTTTATCTGAAACTACTTGACACGGGGTCGACAAGTGTTAAAATTGAAACAGTCGTTAAAGAATGGATCCCAATAGTTACTCCTCACCCTAAGGGATGGCGGGGGGGTTAAGACAGCAAATGTCTTGCTTGCTCATTCCACTCTTGTTGATGAACAGGACGGCTGTGTAGTCAAGTGCTCTGAAGTTTGAATTGTGCTTTCATGGTTATTGAATTGGATCGTCTAGACTGTTTTTTTCACTATGGATTCTTCTTCTCAATCTTCATTATCAAAATCTCTTAGATTTTGCAAGGTAAGCAGTTGCAAGACCAGATTGGATTATTTGAAGTACGATACGCACGAATTATGCAATGATCACTGTGGGGTAACTTGTGATTCGGACAACTGTTGTGATCATTGCAGGGAATGGTCTTTGCAGGAGGTATTGAAGATGGTAAAGTAACGCGAGAAGGACAATAGGCCGTAGAGTTTCTTCGGGGCTGCAGTTAGCGTCAATGATGTGCGAGTCTTTGAATAGTAAGAGGAGTGAGGAGGTAAGTGCGAGCGAACGAGTTCTTAGTGGCAGCATGGGGACAGGTCACACTTCTCCTGTGTTGGAAGGTAAGTCACCGTGGTTAAAAGGTTCTCGCCCTTTTGTGTCAGGTGGATTTTCTCAGTCGGATCTTCAAAGATACCAATCTCAGTTCAAGTGTGTACCAGAGTGGATTAGTAGAATTTTAGCACCAGGTCTTGCAAGACCATCTGGTTCTGAGGCTTCTTTGGTTTTCGCAGATGAGGAAGACTTGTTTAGGCCCAGCCCTTCCTCTCAACAGTTCTTTTCCTCCTAGTTTACCCTCTGAGAAAGAAGAGGAACGTTTAGAATCGGACACCTCAGGTTTTAAAAGTTGGTTTAGTTGTGTTTGGGCAGATATCCACATAACTTTTTAGTGGAGCATTCTAATACTGCTCGCTCTCTAAGAGCAAGAGCTTCCAGGTTGGGGTCTGATTATTATTCTCTTCCTTCCTTTAGGCTATCAGATTGTGTACATGGCTTTGCCTAAGATGATCTCTAAAGGATCCTCTCTTTAGTCTCCCTTCTTGCTAGGAAATCACTTGTGTATCGGACAGGGGAGAGTGTTTCTCCCCTTTTCTTGTGATCCAGCAGTGGATGGCACTTTTTTGTCCAAGATTTTTTTTTTTTTTTTTACTAAGACAGGTGCTATTGCATCAGGCAGGTTGTATTTCTCTATTACAGAGTTTGACTAACTGAAATTGTACTGAACACAGCTGAACAGTGATTGAAGAAGTTTGGTGAACTTCTTCCTCCTTTGGCCAGGGACCCTTTTGTTAAGGCCCCCCTAGACAAGGGGGGCTATTCAATGTTGTGAGCAACCTTACAGTTTGCAGAAAAGAGCAGCTTTGTTCTCAGCTGGTTTCTTCAGTCTCTCCCACTTAGCAAACAGTCTTTAATTCCAGCACATCCTTTTGGGAAGATTGACAAAAACTGCCTGCGTCTATAGCCTCGGAGACTGAGAAGTCAAGTTTACTGCATCATCCTCATCTTCTTTTAAATGTCCTTCGGGCAATGCTATCTCCTTTACTAGGTCTTCCTTTTCAAGTGTTGGAAAGAGGAAAGTATCCTTTTGTCAGTAAAGTTCCAAATCCCATTCTGCAAGGGGAGGGAAGTTTATCTCCTCTTATGACAAGAATCCAGTCTAAAAAAGAAAAGCTCTTTGAACCTATAAGTACTTGTTGGGGCAGGTTAGGCCTCTTTGCTCAAATGTAGGAATGCTTAGGGGTAGACACTTGGGTAACAAAAGTACTTATGGAAGGCTACTGCATTCCTTTCAGGAGTTTGCCTCCTCTGTCAAACCAGGCCATAACCTTTCAGTCATACAAAGACAACCCAGAGAAGAGACCCTACAAAGGCAACCCAGAGAAGAGAAGGGTCTTAGTTTCTTCTCTGTTAGAAAAGGCAGCTATAGAGGAAATACCAGCTACTTCTCCGGGTTTTTACATCAGGCTAGTCCTAGTTCCAAAGGCAACGGGAGGTTGGAGGCCTGTCTTGGATGTATCCAAGCTCAACCTCTGTCCAACTGTTCTTGTTTTCCATGGAGTCAGCCTCCATGGTCTTAGCCGCCATGGAGAAAGAGGCATGGATGATTACAGTGGACATGAAAGATGCATACTTTAATGTCCCCATTCACCAACGTTCAAGAAAGCTCCTATGCTTTGTCTTTCGGGGAAAGACTTACCAATTTTGAATGCAGGACAATGGGACTAGCAGGAAACGTGTGCGGAGTATTTTCATGTTAGTACAAAGTATATTTTTGTGACTACTGTAAATACATTTTTTATGATGAAAAAAGATTTACTTATTTTCAAATATTACACTGTTTGTTTCAAACTAAGTTCCACACCTCAGGTTTTCACCAGGGTCTTATCCCCCTTTGCAAATTGGCTTCACCTACTAGGAGTAAAGATACTTCTGTACTTGGACGATTGGATTATCATTGCGAAGTCCAGGGAGGATTGCCTGAGGGCAAGAGAGTTAGTTCTGGGTTTAGCGAAAGCCCGAGGGTTACTGATAAACATAGCTTAGTCTTCACTGGAACCATCTCAAAGAGTGACCTACCTGGGCATGGTTATAGATTTTGTTCTTTTCAAGGTTTTTCGTACACATGCTCAAGTAGACATCTCTTGCCAATAGCAAGTGAAGTTGCCTCCTCATGAAGCATGCAACCCAAATGTTGGCTGTCTCTGTTAGGCCACATGTCCTCTTTGGAGAAGTTAGTCCCAGGTACTTGACTACGGATGAGACTGTTTCAGTTGCACTTGAGGAGACACTGGCACAGAGAGTTGCAACCAATCCATGAGTTAATGCCCTGGAACCCAGATCTGTTCCCTTACCTTTGTTGGTGGATGCCCGAAGAGATTCTGTTTGCAGGGAAGTCCAGAGTCCCTGAGCCCAGACCTCTCACTGTAATCAGACGCCTTGGACAAGGGGTGGGTTATAGTTATGGGGAATCGGGTTGCTTCCAGAGTATGTTCACCAGTCGAAGAAAATATGCACATAATTACAAGGAGTTGTTGGCTATCCAGAAGGGGCTGCAGGAGCTGGAAAGTGCAGTGACCAACAAGTAATTTCTGTCCTCTTGGACAACTCAACGTCTCTGTTGTATCTAAGAAGACAAGGGGGCACAAAGTCAGAAATGTTAGTAGCCATTACTATGGATTTACTCCTCTGGACAGAGGAGTGGAACATTGTCCTAATGCCCCAGTTTGTACCCAGTCGATTGAATGTTCTGGCGGACATGTCAAGTTGTCTAGGACAGTACCAGGTACTGTCCCACAAATGGATATTAAACCAGACTGTGTGAGGCAATTTGGAGAGAGTTTGGCCAGCCTCCCATCAACCTCTTCACAACGAAGATGAATCATCGTCTCCAGTTGTACTATAACGAGGTGGCGAGTAAGAGGAAGAGTCAAGGTGTATTCTAATTTATTGATACAAAATCTCTGACAGGTCAAGAACGCTTGCGAGCAGAAAAGTAGAATTTGACATTAGAAGAAAACGGACGAACTTCTGTATACAGTCAGATGTGTTTTCTCACACCTGAAGAATGGTTAACAATTCTATATACAAATTAGGATGAGGTTTCAAATACATATGGTTAGAAAGCTTGCAATGCCTTACATATATTGGCAATTACAGTTCTGACAAGGACGTAAAGTATCTTCTGAAAAATGCATAAAAGATCACTTGAATCAGGAGCGCTGGATCTGTGTTTCCTGAGGGTCTTGGTGCGTCATGTAGATTTTTGTTTTGAGGCAAGGATGGTCTGAGGGTCTTGGTGACAACTGTGGACCTCCAGTACTCCTGGTCTGCTGCTGTGGCTCTTAGCCAATTCTTGTTTGTTATTCAATTTCTCTTTGTACTGAATTATCGTAAGTCAATCTACACGAACCTCCAGAATTAGCAGATATTAACAATTACTATGCTGTATATGTATAGAGTATACTTTATACTGTACGCTGAGCTACCATATACGTATAGGTGGTACTGAATACCATAGTGTAGGCTAGGCTATATTTCGAGATATGTTTTTTCCAAAAAATGATGGGTTTTTTGGAACCTAACCCCATTGTAAAGAGGATAATACATATACTTAACTTTTCTCAGAATCTGTAGAATATTATCGGTGACTGCCATCTAAATTTACTATCTTCATAATTATCGCTATTAGTTTCTTTGTTATTTTATTTTGATTGTAGAGGGTAATGAAATGACAAAAATAAAGAAAGAATATTGGCGATCACTCTGTGAAAATGAACATTAAACATTTGCTAATGGCAACAACATTTTCTAGCATAGACAAAGATTTATGCTTGCACTTCTAACCTCTAGCATTGTCTGAGCTCATGGGTGGTATATCGAATGGGTAAATATACAACTATATAAAAGAAATTATCAAAACCATATCACTTATATCTGCGCATTGCCAAATGTCGCATTGTTTTGATTAAAATTTTTGACATGGAAGAGCCTTCTTAAGTGGCATCTTTAAGAAATATATTTATTCATTTCAAGTAAATAATGAAAACATATTTGAATTCACACATTTTCATTACTAACAATTATTTTCATAACAACAAGTTGTAAACAGTATGTAGCACCGCCTTCATGGCCACTCAACGAACTAATGGCAGCTGATTCAAAATGAAGCCGAACTACAGGAGTTTCCGGACCACAGAATGCCGGTCTGAAGAGGTTCGGCTGTATTTAAGACAGATATTAAGAAATGACCTTAAACATTTCTGTGGCAATTTGCACAGTCACTATCCAACTTACAAATGAGTTACGTCCCGGACAGCCGTTCTTATCTTGAATTGTTCGTGAATTGGTGTTTAATATGGAGTGCATAATTTTTATTGAAAAATGATTAAAACTGAGCAAGATATTAAACATTGAAGTACGTTTACATTCCAGAATTAACTCAGGATAGATTATATTATTTTCACTATACAGTATTTTTAAATCATGCAGTATTATAAAGAATTACTTTGGATATTAGAAAGGTAAAAATTATAAAATAAAATTTACGTTCATGAAAAATTCAAAATTTATTATTTTTTCCATGCTTTGAAAGTTATGATCTTGGGAGAGAATTTTGCAGGAGCAGCTTCTGACATGGGAAGTTCATAAAGTAAACAATGCACACCACCATCTATTGACAAAAATGCATACTAAACATTTCCTATGGGGAGAGTGAAATTGGTAAGACAGAAGTAGGTAGGAACATTATGAGTATGAACGAGTATTCTCTTGATTGTAAGAATACATGGTAGTGAATCACAGGAATACTCGGGATAATCAGGGAAGGGGTTAAGGGAACAAGTTGTTTTTCCTTGTGCTGCAAAAATTCTTACTAGACAGAATAGGCGTGTAGAGCAAAATTTGCAGCAAGGGGAGCGTGCCAAACATAATTTTAACTTGCGACCCTGTCTGTTTGTAAGTAGGGTGGTGACTGTATATTGATACATTTTTTACACTAAAGCATTTTCGTTGCTTTTTCAGGTGTACATCCAACAGCGCTTCAGTGTGAGGAACAACTATAGGTATTTGGCTTCTATCCTACAATTAATGTGGGCACTGTGGGCTTTTATTTGTTGCCAGTCTAGAATATGGGATAATAAACATCACTGGTGGGATGTACTTGCTGGTGCACTTCTTGGAGCATGTGGATCATATGTGACGGTATGTATTTGTAAAAATGACGGTATAGTAACACTTCATTTTACTGTATTTGCCATATCTGTTTTGCACCATAACAGGTCCAAACTGCTATAGGTTAGAGCTCCGGAATGCAGAAGGTATCCTGCCAGTTTTCATTGCATGCAGAAATTGTGAACTATGTTTAACTATGTTTTTTGTTCATAGGTGTAGAGAACACAAATGGAGTAGAACATCACTGGTTTAGGTGATAGTTTGCTTAAGCAGTTTATAGATAAAATCCCTGCTTGAATTCTGTATTCCAACTCACAAGTCTTAGTGCATGATAGTGCATCAGACTACTGGCACAAGATTTTGTCCTGTTCTTTTCATGACAATATCACCTGTAATGCCAGAGAACTATTTTTTTTTTTTTCCTTCTGGGGAGTCATTTAAGTCAAAGTAGCTACTGTGTTCTTCAAGAAAGTCACCCATGGAAGAACTAAAGGCAAAGGTCACTGATATTGCTGTTATTGTACAAAAATAATCCTCAGAGGGTAAAATGCACAATTTGGGGAAATTAAATGTTAACATGCAAATTGGAGGAGGATGTAAGTCTTGGGGAAAGTGATCTACTCTTCTCTGTCAACAAATGAGGTTGAATGAACTGCAGACCTGATCGTCCTCCTACCTACAGGCAGTACGTAAGCCTATCAGGCTTGTCTGGAGACCAGTAAGCACATAAAAACATACTTTGTGCTCTTTACCTATGCAGAAAATGTAGGAATGTTGCAGAAGATTTACTTACTTGGTGCTTACAAAATGGAAAACCACCTTAGCACATTTAAAATAGGATATAATTACAAAAATAAAAAAATCAAAACTAGTCAGGTGTACTAAATAAAAAAATGTACTCTTGGCCCAACAGTGCATGAAAATTAAGATAGTTATTTCTCTAAAAGAACTCATTACCCAGGTTCATTTCTCAAAGAACTCATTATCCCTGTTTCTGTTTCATGGTCAGGAAATCATTCAGGAGCCACAATCTTACATAACAGTAAGAACTGTAGCCACTGCTGCTCATGTGCCACAGATCCTCTTGCTTTGAGGATAGAATATGTTTGCTGCAGTGATAATTGCATTTATCTATAAACCTGTGCTACCATTTTCTTTTTAATCTCCCTTTTAGTGTATATTGTGCCTCTTTAATAAGGTGATTAGTGTATAAAAACCACTAACGATTAAGTAGACTGGTCGGCTCTAGGAATTTGAGGTATTTTTAGCATGTTTATTTTTTCCAAAGAGTAGAACTAGTGCTGAGATGCTTCTGTTTTGTTGGTGAACATCTGCTCCATTCCTTACACTGACAAGTTTCAGTGTTTTTTCATGTCCAGTTGATTACCCAATAGAATATTTGGCAGAACTAAGGTTATCTTTTGTTTTCTGCTAACTTTGGGATTGTGCTCCTAATGTTAAATTGTTTGTATTGTTAGAAGCACTTTAGTTGTTGTTCTGTATAACTGCATATTCTATATAACTGCATATTGTTTTCGTGTTAGATTATTACAGTGACAACTCAGGAAACAGATCTCAGCTTATGAGGCTTTGATACTTAGCATGACAAAAAATAATCATAATAATGAAGCTATCATTTTAGATGGGATACAGTTTTAGATAAATCTCTTAAAATTGAATGTCAAGTGTGAAGTACAAATTAGTTTATATTGGGAACCATTTGGAATTACTGTTAGCTGTAAGATATTTTGAAAATATCAAGAATGTCAAGTGCAGGTTATAACAGGGTCATGGTTACTGAATGGACTTTGTAAATTATCAGAAAGGGTCTTGATCACTGAATGAATTTTGTTATTTGGTACCTGTTAAGTTGAGGAGTTGTCAGGTATGTTTTTATTTCTGCCCATTTACAATGGTGGTCAGAGAACTAAGGCTGATATTATTGTCCTTTATCACAATAATTTGTACATTTTTCATAATTTGCTTTTATAACCATGTTTTGTGTAAAAATGAAGAAATTTTCAGTGTGATTTTCTGGTCTTCATATCTTGTTGATAAGCAAAAGCTACTTTGTTCCTAATTATCAGAACTTCCCTCTTCAGAGAGGCATTGGCCATATTTATGGTCTAAGCCCTTTGACCCTTGCCATAGTTTGTTTTGCTACCAGTCCCATACAAGTAGCTTCCTTGCTGATAGGGCTAAGGAAAACTTTGATTCACCTCATAGTGTACAGGGCTGAACTTTACCATAATCTCCTCAGGATTTTCACCTAAGCATCCAGATGGAATACTGGGTTTTTTTGTACTTTTGTTCCTCAAATGATATCTGATGGTAGCAATAAGATACACCTAAATGGAACATGAATATACACTATAATGGGATCTGTATTGTGACTAGAGTAGTTCCAGTCACCATTAGGTATGCACTGATGGAAAATTGTGTGGCTCAAGCAGTGGGAATGTCAAGAATGATAGTAACCATCGTTGTAAAAACATATCTCCTGTGTGACTATTGACAGCCTTGCCTATGACAAGTGTAACCTTCAGAAGCCATGCTTGGAATAGCTAGAGTCTTTAGGGCCCTGTTCACAGCTGTACAGCTCTGAGTAGGACATGCACCCATGCCAGAAGAGCTATGTTGATGACTCCAGGCCATGACCAGGAGAGTGATTTTATAAAGGTAAGACCAAAGCTGGCTGCTGTGCAGACCAGTGTCTCTGAAGTGGACCTGTATCAGGAGAGATTAGAGGTTGTGACTATGTCACACATATGCAATGGAATGATGGTGATGTATGACCAAAGCAAAGGTAGCTGACTGATCAATCATGCAAGACCTGAGAGATCAGTCTTAGAAGACCCTTATTTGTGAGAGGATAATATCATTTTGCATGCATGCCCCACAGCCCAACCTCTAACCTCTGCTGGTACAGGTCCACCTTTGAGACAAAGGTCTGCAGAGCTGCCAACTTTGGTCATGGCTTCAAAAATTCACTGTTCTGGTCATGACCCAGGGCCATCAACACAACTCTTCTGTTGCATTAGCAAATGGCCTAATGTCCAGACACTGGATCTGTATATTAGCCAAAGCTACACTGATAATGAGCTGTGTAAGAAGAGTGTGGCAACCTGAAACCAGACCTGGACTACTGTCAGAGCTCCATTCTTGCCAGAAACTGTAGATCATGATCTACTGTTTTAGTGATATTCGTTCTTTAAAGGTTAGTGATACCAGATGCACAAAAGGCTTAGATAGCAGTTATTCCAGTGACCTTTTAACAAAATCAGAGATGTTCCACTTGAAACAGTAGAGCATTAGTTATGTCCAAAACTGTGACCAAAGCCATACAGATACCAGGAGCTGAGATGACACAAGGGTACAATCTAGTCATTCCAGTGAATAGATCCATGACTATCAGTAGCCACATCTAAAGGTACTTTGGTGGTTAGATCTGTGACAGGACCAGAGCTGCAGCTTCAGCTTTAACAAGGATCTTTCTAATTTCTTGTCAGAGCTGCTTTCTGGCCTCAACCTGGGCTGCAACATTTGAGCATCAGTGCTGTGCAGATGATTTAACATGTGACCATGTCAAGAGGCAGCATCCAGAATCATAGTAGGGCCATGCCAATGCCAAAGAGTCAAAGCAGAAGCCACATTTAGGCCTTATAAGTTGGCATAGCTGTAATTCAAGGTATGGACAAACTGGTTCTAGAAGATATGGCCAAAGCCATGACACAAAACAAAGAAGCCAAATGGCTCTTAGAAGAAAGATTGGAAAATAACTGCCATATCATTTAAAAACGTTGCTTCTCATTTGATGAGTAAAATTGATTGGGTTTGGTCAATACATGGATAAAACCAAGAGCCACAATCATCATGAACTGACATGAACCACACAAGTGCCAGAAATGGATCCAGACTGAGCAACATAGTATCCATGGAATGCCTATAACCAGTGGGTGAGCTACTTACAAGTTTTGCTGATGGCCAAGGTCGAATGAAAAAACTCTTTCTGAATAGAAAGTCATCCCAGCTCCAGCTGGGGCAGAGCTATAATTGAGCTCAGCAATACAGTTTCAGCTTTAGTACATGTCACTTAATAATTACAGCACCGGCCAGAACTAAGACCAGAACTTCAACATGAGTTGCTCTGTAATTCAAAGCCCTCTTGTAATCAGCATTCTAGCCACACTTTTGAAGGATCTGCAGAAGAACCTTAGAGCTTTGGATGCTGCCTACTGATGGGTGAAGTTGGTTATTAAATAAAACTGCAAGAACCAAAGTATGGAGTGTTGATCACTAGGGTATGCCAGGAAAAGACCAGTCTTCTTTTTCTGTGTTCTGGGAGGATACCCTTCAAAGGAGGATAATTAAATTTAGCTGAAAATCCTTTTTCTTTAATGACTCAAAAAGTCTCAAGTGTAGGCAGGGCTACTTGGGTATGCACATGCACAAAGTTGGCCACAGGTGAACTTCCCCTAAGCAGTTCTTTTGACAGTGGGTTCCTTTTGGATTTTTGAGCGAAACATGAAAAGGCTTCACAAAAGTAAAGGGTGTGATGAAAATGTTATTGCATATTTGTTTATAAGCAACTAGTTAATTTGCCAAAGTTACATCAGGACCTTTGATAAACCTGTGTAATGGTAAAAACATACATACTTGGGCTGAAAAACTAGGAAACTGTCCAAGCATCTGTAAAATGACTGCTGTATCTTGTTCCAGTTCCTGTATGGAAAACAAAGAATATTTGAAGAATTTTCATAAAATTATTTCTACAAAGTACTGAGCCTTAGTGTTAGGCTTCAAGATAAGCTATTTTTAGACCTATGATATTACAGTATTTACATGGTGTAATTAGTTTTTAATTTATTCATTTTCAGCTGAATTACTTTTCCAACTGGTTCAACAGAGAACTACCAGAAAAAGCAATAATGTCAAGCCATGAAGAATCCAAAGATGAAGCTAGGTAATTAAAACTGTGATGTCTTAACCCTTCTTCATAAAAATATTTAAGTTTATATTTTAAGCAATTCAGTGTCTGCATAATGAAATTTTTTTTATGACAATTTTATTTAGTATGGATGTGTCTTACAGATTACACCAACATGAATTTTAGTCACGTACATATGAAGCATTTATGTTGAATGAGACAATCTGTAAGTTGGAAGGTTGATGTTTTGCATTTCTTCTTTGTTCAAAGAAAGTTGGAAGGTAGATGAAGGCCTTACAAGGATGGGAAGTTCCATGCTTTCTTTCTGTCAAAGTGCAAGCTTTTGGAATATTTTAACTTTCTCCAGTAGTTCACAAAGCCTTAAATTACAACTCAAAGTGACATAGCCTGAAGGTGAATCAATTGTAATGTTACAGTTTATCTTTTAAGCTTGACTCCTATGATTTTAATTAATTGTTGTTACAGTTAAACCTCGCTAATCAGTTCACGACTCCTATGATTTTAATTAATTGTTGTTACAGTTAAACCTCACTAATCTGAACTGACTGAGAGGAGACATTGTCCAGAACTGCCAATTGCCCAGATTAACTGAATTTATTTTCAATAGTCTAGCTTGAACTTACTAACAACCAAACCAAACTGTTCATTACTTACTAACAACCAAACCAAACTGTTCATTACATGACAAGTCATAATACGCTGGCATATCCTAACCAAAGTTTGCTCTAAGGAGATAACAAATGCTTGACTAAATTAGTTTATGTATGCCAGCCTAGGCTAGCTGATATTATATTTAGTGTCTCAGAAACAGTTATTCACTGCAGTACTAAACATCATGAAATGTACTGTGAATAAAATGGAAATAAAATTTAGAAAAAGTCACAAACATCTTTTCACATATCAGATTAACAATGGTATGGCTAAATCAACTGGTCCTGCTATCTTTTGGATTCTCATAAGAAGCTTTTGCCTTTTTATTAATGTGTATAGGGACATTTTATTTATTACATCAATATTTTAAGTGCTTTTAATGTTCCAAAGTTTTTTTGTTCAATGGAAAGTTTGATTTAAAGAGTTAGGAAGCCTATTTTATGAACCTATTTGTGACATAAATCTAAGAAACAACAGGCCTATTTAAGCTAAGCTAAAGTTTCATAATTTTTTTAATATAAAGTAGTTAAAATTTAAGTTCATGTTTGTGTAATTTGATTCAGTATGCTCAGTTCTCTGAACAATGAGTAACTTAAGCTTGTCAAAATAATTTTCATGATATTCACCCCAAACATCAGTGAGCTGGGAAATAGAGAATTACAGTAATTCAGTCATTTACAGTAATTCAATTTATTTCTATAGTTATGTAATAAAAAATTTTGTTCTCAACATTTCATGAGAGCAAGCACATCAGACATATGAATGAGGATATAAAACACCACAACTTCAAGCTGCCTTTCAGGATAGCATAGCTTAGAGATGCATAACCTGTGTTTCAAATAAGAAATTTATCACATGAAACTGTATAATTGTGTGCAGCAATTAAAGCAGATTGTAAATTACTAGGTAAAAGTATTGCAAGTGCAATTAAAGCTTGTTTTCACAATAAGAATTTTATAGTTAAATTAGCTGACCCCTTTTATTTTTATTAATTTTATCTGTAGCCTTTTAGATTTCTTAAGTAGTTTTAAATTAAGTTTTTAATGCATTTACTAAAACTTTATCTTCTTTAGCAACAAGTTTTTTAAATACAGACTGAATGATGTACAAATTCAGGGAGACAATGGGCTTATTTTATTAAATTACCTTTTCTAACTTTTATTCATTTATTACTGAATAGTTTATTATGCTTTGTAACTTTCAATCTTTCTTATTACTTTGTTATTGTTATGTTTTAAATGAAAAATTTGCAGAATTTATTACATTCTCAAATATTCCAGAAAATCATCTCTTCATCTAAAATTAATCCAGATTATTTAAAACTATGGATAAAGAGGGTCCAGATTAGCAAGGTTTTACTGTAATATTTATTGTTTTGCATGTGTCTGAGATGAATTATCCCATTATTTTTGCTACCTATGCAGACCAAATATGTCTGTTTATGTATTACTTATTATCCGTTGCATCTTCAGTGGCTGTGTAGAGTTACCCTTTTTCATTTGGAATCCTGCTATATATAATATATAACTTGAAATGTATTAAAAGTATGTAAATGTTAAATCTTTGTGATTATGGTTTCAGGACTTTGGAATCAATATTTTTATAATAATAGTTACTGTACTGTACTATGCAACAAATGTCATCTGTTAAATATAAAACTTGTGAATGTTTTTACAGTTTTGAAAATGAATTTATTTGTTACTTGTAAGAAAAATTATCCAAAATTAGTATCTAAATGATTGGCACGTTACATAGTAATGACATATTTGAAAAAAAACTGCACAACAGCATTTCTGTAGTCTAGCACTGAAATCTGATTTAGTAAGCAAATGTATGCTCATTTGCTCAAGAGCAATTAATAAAAGATAAATGCTAAAGGCATACCAGTGTAATTTTCAAATTTACTTACTTCTTTTTAAACTAAAAATGTGGTCTTTTAATGGCTTGAGTATTCAATGTAGAAGATGCAAATTTTTTTTTATATATATGCAAATGTCAACCAACTTCAGATAAGAAAGCATAATAAGTTCGTGTCTGAAGAAATAACCTTGATTAATGAGAAAAACTGTCCATTAGAGAAGTCACTAGATCTGAAGAATTGGTTTACAGGACTTGGGCAGGAGTAATAGCAATGTATGTGTTCCAAGTGTGTTGGTGAGAGGGGGACAGAAAACTGATTTAATGTAGGACTGACTAAGTCAATTAAGTAATTTCTGTGATAAATTTTCATATTTAAACAAAACTACAAAGGGGCTACCAGAGACTGTGAACCTCAGCTAATGAATATTCTATTTTATTGTCACTGCTTACTCAAAGAGACTGACATTTTTATTAGATAATGAAAATCAAGACTTGAATCCACCCCAAAACTTACTGATTATTCACTGGCACTTTGTATTTTAACATATTTTGTAAATATCCTTATAGTTTCCATGTCTTACCAAAGATATAACCTCCTTGGTGGGGTTAACAAATGGAAAAATGCTGAAACACAAACTTGATACAAATTTTATATGCTAACTAGTGGAGTAAGCTCTCTTCAGGAATAGCTGAGGTGTCACTGTCCTTGCACAGTGTTTGTGTTACTGCTGCTACTCCAGCTTCTACCACTGATTATGCTGTCATTCCTCTAGCGAGAGGAAAGCTTTTGAGACGTCTGCCACTTTCTGGCACTACAATAGCGCTTTTTGCTCTGGAATGTACAAAAGCTGTTTCCAATATAGCTAAAACAAAAGTGATTTTTGCTCTGGAACATCGAAAAACTATCTAATACAGCTACAACAATAGTACTTTTTGCTCTGGAACATAGTATAGCTTTAACCATGTACAATATGTTATTAAAATAAGCTTAAAATAAAAGGCCCTTTTGCACCTAACAAATGAGAGGTGATGTTTATGAATAACCGAAGTGGAGATTTAGACTACTATTATTACAGCTAAAAGCTTTAAAAAGGTTTGAGTAACACTGAATAAAGCATGCACTTGAAAACTGAAGTTGGAAAGATTTACTGAAAAATGAATATTGTTGAGTACATAAAAGAACTACCATTACCAACATAAGTTTGTATAATATTAGCTCTCTTCCTCTAGTGGTATGAGTAATACCGATAAATTCCTTACGGAGGAACTTTGACAGTGTTAATTATGAAGCACTTATCTATAAGCTAAGCACTGGGAATAGGTGGATCTTTATTGATATTTTAATGGAATTTTAATAGGCAGAACCCGAGGGTCTGTGTTGATGGCTATGATAGTGGCTTTACTTAGTAATGTCATTTCAGGTGCTCCTCCTGTCCCATACCAAGCAACACTGTCATTGTGGAGGGGCTTCGGTGCTAGGGACTATGGCCTGATGCTGGGTTGGGCTGACCATTTGGCCTCCACCTGGACCCTCCTGCAGCCTTGGGCTTTGGTCCCATGCTCAACCAATTTTGGCTTGGATTTTTTCTTTATCTTTCATTTTATCACTCTTCTTTCTCACTATCCTAAAAATCCTCTTACTCTGTCCCCCACTCTCCCTTAGGTTTGAGTGTCCGTGCTGCAAGGGTAGAAAGCCAACTTCGGGTTGGCCTTTAATGGTCTCCTGGACACCATAGGGCACAGCGTCCTTGTATTTTCTTTTTTTCCCTTACTCCTTCATGCGTGGCTCTCAAGGAGTGGACTGTATATATTTCCCTAGCATATACCCAGATCCATATGGCTGACAATGGAAATCAAACAAATTTTAAGGGGTTTGGGACTGACCCTGCTCACAATCAGTCCCTTGATTTTTTGGTCTTTTCTAACTTAGCTAGTTTAGAGACCACAAGCCAGATTACTCCCCCAGAAATCTCCTCATCCCTATCCTCTTTCACCATGTCATCTTGGCACATAATATCCCCACACTTCCTTTCCACTAATTCACCTTTGGTGACTAGTCTACAACCGTATAAACTACAGCGTTCTACTACAAAACAATGGGACACTACAGCATCTCTTCCTTAAAAAAATTTTCTTAAAGCTTCGACTACATCCTCTTCTACCCACCTAAAATATGTCCTCCAGTACCCACCCAGCCCTTAAGTCAACCCTCTTTGGACCCCAGAAGTGGGACAAGTACTTCATCATCCCTCCGACCACTCCTTGCATGAACAATACACTCCACTTTCAAAAGTGCCTGCAGAGACAGGTAGGAATTATGAAATTCCTAACAAGACGCGACTGCTCATGTCTTACGGTGAACACAGAGGCTCAGGCTCAAGCAATGTCCATCCTCAAAGACCTACAAGGTAATGCCTTCCCTACCACTCCACATCCTCACCTTAACAGTTGCACTGGAACAGTGGTGATACCCTTTGAAAGGTGCCCGGTTGACAATGTCAGCTGAAGTGATTGATCAATGGATCTCAAAGAACTCCTAAGTGACTGCCCTGAAGTTCTCCATTTCACAAGCTACACTCCTGGGGACAAGAGCAACAGGAAATATCCAAAAAATTTTTGCAAAGACCGCATTCAAGGGACAAGACCTCCCACAAGATGTATACATCGAAGGTCAACATTACAAAGTCCAAAAGTATATTCCTCCCCACGTTAATGCCAAAAGTGCTGGCGCTTCAGCCACCCAGCCAAATTTTGCTGATCACAAGCACGCTGCCCCATTTGCAGCTCACCTGACCATGATCAAGCAAAGTGCCACTCTCAAGAGCGCATGTGCGCCAACTGTGCTGGCAAACAATGTATTTTATAGTGGTTGCCCTGTCTACAAGTTTGAATCAGCATAGATTGACCCTGAAGGAAGCTAGACAGGAGGCTTGCTGACTTGGCTTTACCACTGTCGCCTTGGCCTAGATTGTGACAACATCAAAGCAAACAAGCAAAACCACTGCCAATATCACGCCACAACCAACCCCTCCCCCTCCTCTTAAATTCCCCAAATCCACTACCACCTCTAATACTTCCTTACCCTAATCCCTTTATTTGCCCAAACCACTGCATACCTCTAAAGAACCATCATCCATCACCTCTTCCCCTCTTCTTATCTTGAGTGTATCTCTGTTTAACCCTTGTGAGGTGTTGAATTCAGAAACACCTACTTCTACATCCTAGGAATTTAGCTAGACTAGAATCTACTCTTAAATCAGGGCTAGTCGATTTGCCTGTTTTGTTTTCTCCTGTAACTGCCCTTTCTCCCATAACCAGCCCTCTGATTATTCCACCTACTCCTTTACCTGGATCCCTTGCTTCTGACCCCAATCCCATTGCCAGCCTCGAAGTCCATTTTGACCAGAAATTCAGTCTCATTGTGAATACTGTGGCCCAATTACGGCCATCCATTAAGGTCCTCATGGACAAAGTGAGTGAAAAACGTGCAAATGCAGTGTCAGTGCAAAGGACAACTGGAATCTGGAGATTTGCAATTCTGAAATATCAAAAAGCATTTTAACATACAAAGGCCCAACTAGATCAGTTTAGATTCTCTTTTGAAATTTCCATTCCTAAAGCTAAATGCCAGAAAATTCCGTGCAGTTCATGGGAAGCATCTGTGAAAATAACTGGTCTAAAATTTAAAATTTCCTGGCCAAGGACATCTGCTGATGCTGATGTTCTCTAGAAGAGTAGTCTAATCTGCTGAATATGAACTTTCATCCTTCCTGAAGATCAAGGGAAATAATCTAATTCTATTCTAATCATGGCAGTACAGTACATCATTAAAATAACTGAATGCTGGGAGGAACTAAAAAAAATTATTAAAAATTAATGTTATTCATTATAACTTCACTTTCAGACATACTACTAACTGGTGGATTTTTGCTTAGTTAACTTGTGCGGTTTCTAACAAAGCTGCCTTATTTCTTTCACTACGGGGTGGGCTTCAGTTGCAACTGGTTATTGCTCTAGCACTAGTATACCTAGTGAATGGGATTTAAGTAAACAGCTTGCAACATACTGAGGTTCAGCATTCAATTGGATGCTTATCTACCCAAATGCGTATTATACAGTATCCCATTTTATCATGATATTGTATGTACTTTGAGTCTCGCTTCCAACACCTCCATCTCTTACATTGTCACAAAAGAACTCCAAGTGCATAATTTTTGTTCTTAACCTTAAGAACTTTGCAATACTTTAGAAAGCCATTATTTGCAGAAATTTCTATCTTATTCAATATAGTATTGCAGAGCTTTTGAAAACTTTTCTTGATGATCAAGCAATCAAGAAGAATGCAATTCCAGAAAGAAGGGCGTGAATCCTAGGTTGACAGCAGGATAAAAGCAGCTTGGGGTAAGCAAGAGGGTGGTGCCAGGGGTAGTTAGTGATAAAAGAATGCTAAACAAACTAAAAACAAAGTTCTATTATACTATAAATCAGACCAGTGGTTATGTACGGTTCAGAAATGTGAACATTAAGAGGGAAGGAGGAACAAGCTGGAGCAAACAGAAACAAGGAAGCAGAGTTTGATTTTGGGGATCTCACTGCACTAGTGGCTAGAAAATGAAGAAATTAGAAGTGCTGGAGTAGTCAGGATTATGGTTCAGATAAGAGGG
This sequence comes from Macrobrachium rosenbergii, assembly GCF_040412425.1. Classification (NCBI taxonomy): domain Eukaryota; kingdom Metazoa; phylum Arthropoda; class Malacostraca; order Decapoda; family Palaemonidae; genus Macrobrachium; species Macrobrachium rosenbergii. The sequence continues at coordinate 26,943,012 of NC_089768.1, read as the reverse complement.
TAGAGCCCGAGATGGTTTTGGCAGTGGTAACGACGGGTGACAATGGAACCTGTTAAGCGGTGGAAGGTCAAGAGGGAGGCAAAGGATTAGGTAGTGCAATACAGTGAGGAGGATTGAAAGAAAGGGTTTAGCAGAGGAAGTTGTTTTTTTGATAGAAGTAAATGGAGAAGATGCAGCTAATGTAAAGAGTACATGTAATTTTTAAACAATAGTACTGTAAAAGATTACCCAATAACCAGCACCCTCTCAGTTTTTTAACCAACAATCTAAATATATAGTGTATATTTTGTAATACCCTACAATATTAGAGAACAGCATGAACTATTAACCCTCTGGTACTTGAGCTGATACATATAATAGAGATTTTAATGAGCTGTTATTATGCAAAGAACTTCAAAAAGAAACTTTATTGGTACCTAAATGGAAGATATGCAAATTTCAGTCAAGTGCATATTAATTTTTTTAAGGTACACTGGTACAACCTTAAAAACTATTTCAACTATAATATATAACAAATGTCAAGACAAAATATATGTACAGGTAGTTAAATTTAATTTCATTTCACTTAAATTATGGTATATGGCACTTAAAATTTTACCATACTTGACTGACCACATTATGCATTAAACCATGTCTCATTCCTGAACATTCTATATTAGGCCATCCACTTTAAAATGTAGCAAATCCAGTTTAATGATGACATAGCACATTCACATAAATTAATTTGTGCAGAAGCCTTCCATTTTCCTCCTACCATACTAAAATTGTCGATGACATCGTGACAACACTATTCAAAACATTTTTTTAGGTAAATGTCAATATATTTACTGTATTTAATCACAAATTTAACTTTAATGGTCTTAACTTGTTATATTTATACTGTATTAGGATATTTAATACAGTATTTAAACATTCCAACTTGAAAGACAGTTGCCTTACCTCAAAAATTAGGATGCAGGAGTGGAAACCTTGAAAACATCATGGCTGGAATATGTAAAGAAGTCAATGGGAGAACAGCATCAGCCATACAACTTTTGTGACACTTCTGTATACTGTACTGTATTACAAGTACCATCAGGACAGACACTAAGCTCACTGCAAGAGAAAATACAGAGACCATGGATGATAAACAATAAAATCAAACTCTTTGGAACTCCTACCAAGTTACTGTCTTGACTTTCTACCAACTAGTATTGGTCAGGAGTATTGCATTATAATCAAGAACATACAATATAAAGAATGTTGAACCGTAGCTTCAGTTTTGCCAATTGCCTTCAGACGATGGGTACGTTAAAACTAAATTTGAACTAGTATCTTAAATTAGTAACTAATCAGAGTACTCTGACAGTAAAAGAGCATACAAAAATTCCTATGAAGTAAAAGGGTGTAAAAAATGCTAACGAAGTGAGTGTAACTGTAACGTTAAGGATAATACAATACACTAATGAAGCAATTGTAAATAATTTTGTATATCTAAACTGTACACTTAGGTTCAAATACAATAGTAAAAAATGTTCAATACTCATCACATGAGGGAAAAGTATGCACAGTAGGCATACTGACATAAAAATTACTAAAATTTTTGCACCATTTCAGTTTACTCAGTATATATACACAGATGGACATGAATCACTAAAACAAGCTGATTTTGACATGGAAAATACAATATATTTAAGAGATCAAGGAATTTATAAAAATCTCAATCTTGTGATTCACTATGATGGTGATGATGAATTCCACAATGATGTCAGTGTAAATTTATGGTAAACATAGTATAATATATAAAACTAGAGCCTCGGAGAACCTGCTCAGTTCTCCTTATCAATCATTGAGTCTTATAAGGAGAACTGACCAGGTTCTTGAAAGCTCTCATTGTAGATATATTGTGGAATTCTTCACCAGATCAAGGAATATTACATGATGGAACCCTTGTCACATCAGAGGCCCTGTTGAGAATTTTTGATTTACTTAAAAGTAACTTCACAAATTGTCAAGTGAAAGTGGATTTGTACTTCTGGGAACCTGCATTAGCAGCTTGAGTCACAGATGATTTAAAAACTACATATACATATACAATACTAATTAAAACTAATTTCATGCACACTGACCTTTGCAAAAGTTGTTTCTGCTCCTAACATTAGCCTGTGGAGTGATGACTTTCTTAGCTACTAAGGCCAAAATAAAAGATTTTTTTGTTAATTCTTCTATAAGGAATTTTTATGGAATGAAATAGTCTTTTGAAGCTGGGTTCTGCTTGTTATTGCTCACTTCAGGTATACTGTATATGCCAAGAACTAAGTGCTAGGCAAAAAAGCTTGTCATCCAAAGCAGGAACAGAGAAAATCACTGCTGTGGTATCCTCTCTTTAGAGCTATGCCACATAAAAGGTTAAGTTCTCAAGATGTGCCATGAGGGTTCTTGGGGTCCCTTGAAAGGCTCAGCAGAACATGAGCTAGGTCTCACTTTGGAGTTGTACAGGGTAACTCCTCACAGATGCAATATCTTCCTTCAAATTCCTTGAACAATTCCAATGCTTCCTAATTTTGTTGTAAGAGAATACAGTCTTTTAAACCAACTCCTGATCAAGTGAGATGCTGACTTATTTCTGAGAAAAAAATTTTTATTTTTGTATTTAACTAACTTGAGGGAAAAGCTAAAGCTTATCAATTACAGGAGATTTAGAAGAATCTTAGCATTGAAAAAGCCCATATTTTCAGGGTTGCAAATGAATGAGAAGTCTTATTTGAGAATTATATTTCTTGTAAGGCAGTTAACAAAACCTTTTACATGACAAATGTTTAGATATTTATCTGCATGAAAGTAGGTTAAAAACAACTCATTTCTGTAGTGTAAATTACCCAGTATAAGAACTGTTATGTGAAATATAATTTATAATTTCACTACAAGTGAGCATAATAGAATAGCTCTTGAATTAGTGTGGAGTTCAAGTGTGCATTGCTTTAATAAGCTCATGTAGCCAACCATACTGCAGAACTTTCTGGCAAAAATAATAGCAGTAGTGTGTTTGGTCTACAGCAGTAGTTTATATAATGTAATGATAGCTTTTAAATTTGTAATTCAAAAATTTATTGTTGCATTGGGTCTTGTGAGCAGCTGGGACAATGATTCTTTTAACTATGTGATATATACAGTACTGTAATTTGCATTGACTTCCCTTCCAAGTATAGAATGCAAGAAATTCACCTTTTGTTAAATAATATAAGCTAAGCTATGAAGTGAAACTACCTAGTTATCACAAGACTGATATGTTAACTGCTTGATTATGCTGAAAGCCCCTTTTATCAATTTATTATACTGATCTGCTGTATAATTCATAAGGCATACTTACATAAGAGTGTAACTCTGCTTATAGTATTCAGATACTATGTAGACTCTGGACTGCTGAAAAACATGAACCTTTATTAGCCTTTTAGTGGAGGTTTTTACAAATTATGGAGTACAAAAAGCAATTTTCTCTTCTTGGTTACATAAGAACTCAACATGGGGCTTGAGTACTTGGTAATTTACCTTCACTGAGGTTTGAATGGAACCATATAATACATACATCTTATTGCAAAGCAAGGTGCAATGTATTCGCCATGAGCATAACTTACAGAAGTTTACTAAACAAAAAATGGGCACTGGGTCTTCCAAAATGTAGTAGTTGAAACCTCTTGAATGAGCTCTTGATGGTTACTCTAGTTTTTTACTTGATCAATCTAATTACCACAAAGAAAGCATCATGTACATTCATGAGTATAAATAAGACCATTTACCACAACGTATCACTGCGATAAACAATTGTTTCTAGTTCCTAAAAGTCTTTTTTGTTCTAAAACAAATGACAAACTACACAAGGAATCTCATTCCTTCCAGTAGTGCTTCCATATGTGCTGTAATATATGAAGACAAAAGTGATTAGTTAAATTTCCTTGATGTTTATGATGTCATATACATAACTTATGACATGTTGGACTTTGTAAAAAATAAGTGATTGTTACCTATTACCTGTACTGTACTATGTAAAGTTTATCTTCCTTCGGTAATCTGACCTTGACACTGAAATCTAAAACTGCCTGATCACCTCTTATTACCCATGTACAGTATAGTACCAGGTAATGTAAGGTACAGTATGAAATTTGTTCCATTACATACCTAGATATTTTGGGATAAAAGATCTTTTATTGTATAACTTTGCTGAATTTATTATGCTACCTCGTTATTTCACAAATCTGATCAATCTATTGTATAAAAACACAGCATTTGGCCATTTTTTTTAAACTGACTGAGTGGTTTCTAGAAAATTATAGTGTTGTTCAGTATATTGATGCAAGAGCAAATAGGATTATGATTCATGATGCTAGAATGAAAGCCAAGGAGATTTTAATAGAGAATTGAAATACAGGGAATACAGGTGAAAAGTTAAAACAAAAATGAGATGGTAAAAAAAAAAAAAATGTAGGACTGGTAGTAACATGTAAACACAATTGTATCATACACAGGATGGTGAACTCAAGTGCAATGGATAGTGATGATGACAATGTTCATGGCCATATACATGATAATAACAGTAAGAGTGCTGACAAAGTAAAGGAAACTTTAATGCTGTAATTATGTTGTTAGAGACAGCATTGCAGCTGATCATTAAAAGATGCAGTGCTGTAACAGTAATAGGGGTACCAGTCCTGTTAAAGCCAATAACAATAATTCTCTTAATTAAATCAGTATGAAAGAAATAAACGAAAAAAAAAAACATGGATTACTTGCACACAAATTTATTGCAATATTTTAATGTTATGAGAGAGAACATTATTTTCTCAAACAAATATAATATTCACTTCTCTTATTTTATTTCTTCCTCTCTTGCATCACAATACAGTACTGTTCAAAACAAAATACTGTAAAAGAACAGGGGTAACTTTATGTGGAATCAAACTGATTAATAAATGCCTAGACCATCTGTGAGTAGCATAAATTAAAAAACAGGCACAGAGTGTAAAGTACAGTAATGGAATCCGTCCATAGGCAATTATCAAAATTTTAGCATCTGCCATTTGAAAGTGAAACTGATACTTGCATTTTTAGTAATATTATAATTTACATGTGCCTGATATACAGGTTATATACATTGCACATACCATACAGTACTGTACCAGTAACTGAAACTGGATGGAAGCAACTAGAGTATGTACAATTACTGTGAATCAGAGTTTATATGGATCTCAGTTTTGTGATGAAATGCAGGGTAATTTCATCATAAAATAACAATATTGTTTAGCACTGTATGGTAAATATATGTAACCCTGCAGTTTCTATTTATTGTTATGGTTAAACAATATTCATAACTGTTAAATTCTCAAAGTAACAACAGTGTCAGGTTACTGGAAACCTCAGTTCCAAGTGTTACAGCTAATTACTGTATCTTTTTTTTTTTTTTTCCAAAGTACCGTATACAACAAATGCACTATATTTTTTATGCTAACACAGCATTCCTAATGGCATGCACATAATATATGGAGGAAGGGGTTCTTCTCAAATCAGTGCTATTGTTTCCAGCACTAGCATTTTTAGAGAACAATTTGCACTATGTTGGCATACACATGCTTGCTGAATGCGGTTTTAAGTACAGGTTTATTTATCTGCTATAAATAAAAAATTAGAAGGCAATGTTTTCAGTCTCTGTGTACACAAATATGTACAGTGCTCCCATGTGTTTAACAACTCCTGCATACTGTGTTTGTAATGTGATTTTTGTGTTAATTTAATCATCCTTTTCCCATAAATATCATCCTGTTCCCATAAATTACATAAATTTTACTTTGTTCTTTTCGTCAGTTACATTACCTTAGAGCAAATGATCTTCTACACTGCAAAAACTACCTAAATTGCAAGTTAAAACATTTTCTAAGAAGAATTATTCAGGTGCACTTATGTGCATATTTATTTATACACCAGTGTTCTGAAGAAAACATGCACTCATATTTACAATATTTAATTATTTAAATCAAATTGTGTACTGTAATGATTCTGATTTTTACTCAATTGCGCAAGATACTTTGGGGACTGTAATTTCAAATCTTGATAGGGCTGTCTATTACAAAAATGAAAGTATCTCATGAGTACAAGTAATTATAAATTTTATTAATTGAAAAGACTAAATAACCCAGTGTTCCCTTCTGAATGGAAAATCAGTTTAGATAGAGTCTGATTCTTTCATCAAAGTACCACAGATCTAAGAACTGGGAGAACATAGTTAATTTACGAATTATGATCAATTCTGGACACCTCGTTATGTTAGATTTTTTCAAGTAACATTTAGTGACCCACTTAACTGTGGTACATGTTTCTATCGTTACTGTCATTCCTTGCAGATTTCCATGAGAGTTCTTTGCTTTAATTTCAAGTACCCAACAGATAAATTTTGGGGCAAAATTTCTCTACAATGCTATGTCTATTCATATATAGGTGCTAAGTCTGAAGGAGAAGCGCAGTCTAAATTATTCCAAAGGAGTTATATGACCTCCTAAGAGAAAGTTAAAGGAATTGGGAAATAAAAAAAGGGAGGCATTCCAAAGTCTGCTACTAAGTGAAAATAGACAAGTCATTTCAGTGGAAGTCATGAACTCTTACAAAGTAAGGTAAATGCTGTATTTGTGGACTGGTTTTTCCATCATTTCATTCCCGAAGTCAAGCTTTACTGCAGAGAGAATAACATTCCATTTAAGATTCTCTTAATTTTGGACAATGCCCCTGGTCACCCACCGCACTTAGATGATTTCCATCCAGATGTTCAAGTTGTTTATTTACCACCTACCACAATTTCCCTCATTCAGCCATTGGATCAGGCCGTAATAGCAAATTCAAAAAAATACTTCACTTGCCATACATATAGGCAAACGTTAAAGAAGATAAATGACGCAGATGTGACCTTACGTGACTTCTGGAAAGGTTGCATTTAAAACTGTGAAAAGAACAATGATGCTGCATGGCATGAAATGAGATCAACATGAATGGAATATGGAATATGCCCACAGTCTGTAGATGACTTCAGAGGGTTTGATCAAGAAGACAAGGAAAAGGGAATCGTTAACAGTCTGACATATATTACTAGTACAGTAACAGTACTAGTATTGGTTTTTAGTATGAAAAAACATAAATAGTACTGTACGTACTGACTTTGTGTATACGAAGTTGAAATTACAAACAAAATGAACTACTAACAGCCGTTCGGAACATAACTCGTTCGTAAGGAGAGGAGCGTCTGTATAAAAGCTGTTTGGGAAACAGATGATGAAATGGACAGGAACTGTCTTTGGAGTAGCAATCAGAAACATTAAAATTCACAAAAATATAGAACCCATCTAGATGTAGTACTGAGACAAAAGTAACAGATTTGAGGATTATTGCTGACAATGGAGGATTACTGGGAAGTGCACTGAGAATATTATGGTAGTTTGAATAATTAGTAAAGGCCTAAGGAGTTACTGATATAGAGGAGGAAAGAATGGTTGAAAAACTAGAATGCTGAGGAAGATTTCTTTAAATAGTAAAGAGAACAATGTTACCTCAGCTACACGAAAATATTAAAGAAGTTAAAAAAGCTACGAATGACATGCAGCCTATTCCATGAGTTTTTCACACAGTAAGCCCCTCTTCTGATTCAATTATAGGGTTTGTCTTATTTCTCATACTTGAGAACTGTGAGAAAATTAAGATGGTAAATCTGCTAAGGGAGGTATCACTCACCTTTTCCAGGCCATGAAGTCCAGTTCGAGATGTGTTTGATGTTATAATTAAGGGTGATGTAGTATTTCCAGTTTTCAAGACTGGCATATGCAAGTGACCTACACGTTTTACAAGCTCTTATGCCCTTTCTTAGATCTTTGGTACTATCCTTTGAGATTAAAAGACTCCAGAAATGTGACTGTTATCAAATTGCTCTCTACTGGAACATTATGGGTACCCTGCAAGCACTCATCTGTTTGTTGGAACTCAGAAATTCATTAATGACAGGTATTTAAAGTAATTATTCTCATGCTGGCTGAGTAAACTGATCAAGGATTGTTGCAAACAGACCTAACAGTGGTGTGCTCCAGAAGCACACCAGACTCATGTATAAAAAGGGAGAAATGGGTATGAGAATTGACAGATAAATTCAAAGTGACTAAAGTGATTCTTGAAACAAAACTTGTTTTATAATGCCTAGGACAAGCACAGGTCCACAGTTGTTACAACATTCATACCACAAACTATAGCTAAAACAGTTCTCTTTTCCTTGTGGAAAGGTTAGAAGGAATAAAAACATCCTTAAAAACATTTTCCTTAGCTAAATATTAATGCTCAAAAGGATGGACTCAATGGGTATATTTTTGTAGTAATGAAGATTATATTTTTGAGGTTCTTAAGCAAAGACATAACCAAAATTGACTGACTTTCTGAAGAATAATATTTTCTCTGCAAGATTCTGGCTACTCTTTAAGAGCAGTTATAGGCTGTTTACTAATGTACAGAATAATGTAATATATCACTGAGTAACTTTTATGAGAAAAATAATTTGTAATCATAAAACATGAGAAGAGTTTGTGTGGTTAACAAAACACGTTTGTATTCTCAAGTATTATTGTTGTAATTACCAACTGTTTGTATGCTTCAACACAAGGTGCATATGATATCCAAGTTCATGAATAATGTCAATCACACTTTCAAATTCATCTCACTGATAAATAAACTTTCGTAAATTTATTTGTATGTCCTGTGCTGGTACTGCATCACTGAGAAAGACTGTATTTCTGTTGTTACAAATATTTTTTTGTGATATATTAACCTACCGTCATCTAAAAATTGTAAAAATTTGAATGCCCCTCATGTAATGAAGAAATATTTAATAGTATTGGGAATCATGAGATGTTAATTGTTGGTTCATTAGAAGCTATGTACAGAGGCTACTTTCTAAATACCTTATGACTATTAATTATCCAGAAACATGTAGAGTAGTACTGTGCATTTTTGTCTAGTATAGTGAACATGGTTCATTAGTAGAACATACTGTATAGCACAAGTTTCATGTTCGTAAATGGTTATTCTTAACATGTAGTATCTTGTATTTTATTGCTTTGCAGTCAACCTTTTAAGTCACTTAATTTTCATTTATTGGTTTTTGAATAATTTTGGGATTTTAATGCAACGAGATAAAAGATGTTCTTGTGATGAATGAAGTGTATTTGACAGTTTAAAAGTATATTTATGTAAACGAACTTGAAATGTCCTTTGTACTTTATTATCTGTATTGCGGTGATTAGAACAGTTATATAAAAGACCTATAACTGGTATCATTCTAACCTTTATTGTCGCTAGACCTCAATTTACTAAAATAGTATAGTATCTTGAACAGGCCCGGAAATGAGCAGAAAAGTTTTCTCAGGTAAAATCAACGTTTAATCTTGCTTACAATAATTAAAAAAAAAAATACAATCAACCAACACTGTTAACAGTTTGCATAACGAATGCTTCGGTTTCTACTTATTCTGCAGGATGCTTTAATGGGACTCTTTTAACTGCTAAGAGAGGATGTCAACTATATATTACCCGAGAGACTTTATTTCTTGAATTGTACAGCATAGTACTGTACTGCCTATTAAGTTCTTTGTTACCACCATCATCAGAAGATAAAGCAAGGAACTTAAAAGGAAACAAGATATTCTTGTGGAACACATTACCCCCAGAGGTGGCAAATTTCTCTTTAAGTGTGACCTTGACCTCAGTCTACAAATGAGTTTCATTAGTGGTATATGCATGCCAAATATGAATTTATGTTATATAGTTCAAAAGTTATGGCAAGATAAAAACTAGGGCTTTCGCTAATGGATATCATAAAGAGGACTGGACAACAAAGGTTAATTACTCGGTACTTAGGCCTGGTAAGCTGAGGACATCAACATCACGTCAACTATTTTGTGCAGAACCTGATTTTGACGATCTGAAGACAGAGTCACAAAGGGAGATTATATATACAAAACAAACTGGAACTGTGATTAATTTAAAATTAATTTAAAAGTGAAACACCTAATCTGACAGTCTAGATGGTTAACAGGCCCGTGAATTTGAAACTCCAGCGCTAATTAACTAGACAAGAGAAGCAGTTCTCCTACTGACTTAAAGCTATGATGTGGGATCTTTGATCACGAAAATGCGTTTGCGATCTACCCTTCAAATTTTTACATCTGTAATTTACGGGCTCTCTCTGAAACAGCATAACCTGGCATATATTGTTCCTCGAGTAACAAGAATTTTTTGGGAAAACACAAACTACAAAACACCAGTTCTTTGAAAATCAGGTAAATACATAAAAAAATATATTATGCAATGGTAATATGAAAAGTAAAAAAATAAGAATACGACTAAAATAAATAGATGATTGAAAAATAAGAATAAAAAGATGAAAAATTAATTTGACAATTAGAGAAAACAAAAGTAAACGACAACAAAAAACAAACAAAATAAATGTATAAATAAAAAGTAACACAAAAGTAAGTACGAGATACAGGTATAAAATAAAAAAAAAACATGACAAAAGAACAACTGAATGATAAAATCACATGCACGTAGATTCAGGACTACGTTCTCTTCAAACAACATCCCTCCATTTGCATTAATTATCTAAGATTCATTACCTGAGACTTTATATCGGCATTCATTTCTATAGGTGGGATTTATTTTTCCCTAAACTAATAGCTCAAACTTAATCCTATGTTTATACAGTAACTCCAACGCCCCTTCGTTCTGTGTCCTCGACTAGGCCTAACTCACTTATACTCCTGTATACCGTACCTTTAAAAACAAGATCTAAAGCTTGTTTAAAACGACACCTCTAATGTCCCGTAGTTACGCTTCGAGTAAGAACAGACCTGACTTGAAATGAAATCGAATAATACTTTCTCTTTATTTTCTCTGAAATTCTTGCGTGACTAACCCAACCGAGCAATCTCGAAACTAAGCATATGATATAAGAAACTAAAAATAACAAATAAAAATCACACCATATTTTTTTCGAAACCGTTGCCCTTTTGAAACACGGACGCGCAAAACGTCTGTGTCCTTTACCCAGAGCATTCTGATCTGTAAGTTAAGAGCCACACCTTTGTGACGAATCCCAGACAACGCATCACACGCCGTCGACTCTTTGATATAATTACATTTAAGGGAGCCAAAGCCGTGGGTGCCGGATATCCTCGATGCAGTCCCCGGCGTTAGCTCGTTAGTTTACTCCTGGAGACGCCCGTTTGTGCGTAAAGGATGGGTGGATATGGCTGGGAAGTCAAGAAAATGGAAAGATGGATGGGCGACCAGTTAGGTAACACCTTTTTCAGAACAAGGGTTAATTTTCACGGGAGAAAAGGACGGTGGTATATCTATTTATTTCATGAGAATTCCTCCGAGAGTTTTAACTTTGGACGAGAGTATGGGCGTGTAAGTATTTCTCTACATGAGTCTAACTGATTTTCTCTTAACGAGTGCAGAACTCTCTCCTCATATACGAAACAGAAAATTGACAGTCTAGAAGGAGGAAACGTAATGTTTACTCAAAAATGAAATATCATCTAAATTTCACACTGATGGGGACATAAATGTTACCAAAATTTCCAACAAGTTTCCACAGAAACATCAAAGCTATTACCGTTCATAGCACGAAGTCTTTCCTGAACTGGAAAGTTAAGGTTTTTGTTACTTATGTTAGTTACAGGTAAAAAAAGGGGGGTTATATTTTCTACGCGCCGGTTTACCATCCGGTAGCATCTCTGTCCGTCCGTCTGCTAAATTAAAAATTTTCTGCCTTATCCTTGAGGGCTGAAATAAACGCGGCATGAATGCTCACGTACAGAGTAAGGCCAAGGTCAAACTTAAGGGCTTAAAGGTTAAATACAAATTTTCACCCAGCGGGTCACCCTGTTTCGCAGCTCAGTAATTTTTTGTAACACTATCACGCATACTGTCTAAACATTTTGAGAACAGACGCAGGCAATGAAACTTTTATGAGCTTTTACCAAATTACTAAAATTTTCAATTTTCATAGAGATATATTTTTTCGGGTTGCTCTTCATTGTTGAAGTCAGACTTACAATACCAGGTAAAGCATGATATATATATTATATATATATATATATATATATATATATATATATATATATATATATATACATATACATATACATATAAAGTATTTTTCGCTAAGACGCTTACGAAGGGTTTCTGAATGGATGGATGTATGATATTTAAGGCAAAAGCCCAGGCACTGGGGCCAAGAAGGCCATTCAGCGCCGTAATGAAGAGGAAATAAATTATGTTAAAGTTATGAATTCATGAAGGAAATGATTAATAAATAAAATGAATTGTGGTTTCTGAATGCCACTGGATTCAGCGGGAGTTTTCTCGAATCTCGCTTATCGGTCTGGCTAAGAATGAAGGTGGTCTGTGAAAACTAAATTCTAATGATAATCTGCCTTTAAAAGCATTATTTTATACAATTATTGAGCAAGATACCCAATATTGGTTATTAAATCAGTATCCTATGATCTTCACAGGAGCTTTTACACTGCCAACTGTTGTTCTGTGAAGTGATGGCGCTAATCACAAAGTTGATGGGGATCAAGAATTTGATTTTTTGAAATTCAGGCAGTAAAGCCAAACAATGGGGCATACTTCCAGCCATTCACCGCATAAGGCAGTGAAAAGAGGGAGTTGGAGTGGTTGGACAGCAAGGTAGAGAGATCCAGGGGATGAAATAAAAGGATTTAAAGGTGGAAATGGGATAAAAAAAAAAGTTGCACGAATAAGTAATGGTTCGAGAGGTCGTACAGAATGATTGAAAGAAAGGTTAACAAGCGGTTAAGTATATCTTAGTTTAACCAGACCACTGAGCTGATTAACAGCTCTCCTAGGGCTGGCCCGAAGGATTAGACTTGTTTTACGTGGCTAAGAACCAATTGGTTAACTAGCAACGGGACCTACAGCTTATTGTGGAATCCGAACCACATTACACCGAGAAGTGAATTTCTATCTCCAGAAATAAATTCCTCTAATTCTTTCATTGGCCGGCCGGAGATTCGAACTCGGGCCCTGCAGTGTGCTAGCCGAGAACGGTACCGACCAGTCCAACGAAGAACTCTAACATGGCAACAACATTTGAGATATCCTGCAAAAGGATGTCTGTTACAAATGGTCGCCTTCATATGTATCATGTGCCCCTTATCTTGAGGCCATACAGGGGCACATGAAAATCAAAATGTCTTGCCAAGAAACCTACCCATGACCACCCCACTTACCTGAACTCTCCAAACAGTCCACTGTCTTCCCCATACTGCCAAATCCCCGCCAATACCAGGAGTGGCTGATGACAATTTTTTTTAAAGATTCAATCTATCTAAAATAATATTGATTCAAATAATCTTACCAGACTTTTAGCCAGGAGTCAGAGCCACCTCAGGACACTGCCTTAGCTTTAATGTGTGATTGGTTTACTTTAACAGAGGTGGCCTGGAAGGCTTATGTCAGGTGGCTGTAGTATAATGGCTCTAGCCCTTCCTTTTATACAATCTTATCTCTTTTCTGTAAACAGACCCTGTTTCTTAAAGGATTTGGTCATAATTGTCCCTTGGGATTACTTTTCAAGTTAATAATAGAGTGAACTAAAAACTGAAATTTATCTACATTTTGATATTTTAAATATCTGGGCATACAATTGCTGTATAAATTGAGAGCCTTCATTTCTATGAAACTCCAAAAATGAGTGACTTTGGTACACAGGTAAGGATATGTTTTGTTTACTGTTAAGAATTTGCTGAGCAGTGCTGAGATGACTTTGTACACTTCTACTGAGCTGTGAAATGTTGATGAACATCAAAGGTCAATGAAAGCAGTTGAATCAATGAAACCCCCTATAAATATTACCTGGCCTGGAGTTTATGAGGTTAGTTATCCAGGCCTTAGTAATGAACTGCCTGTCACAAGACTAAATTAATGTTAAACATAAATTATGTTGGATTTATCCAAATATATGAGTCATATTTTTTTCGACTGGTCTACTTCTGTTTTATATATTTCTAACTACTACTGTTTGTACCAATCACGTGTGTTTCCCAATTCCCTGTATCCAATAATATGGGGGCACGAGTAAGAAACCAAGTTTTTAGGGAGTAGGAAACCAAATATGACTTCAATGCCCCAGTCTGAAAGGTGAGAGTGCACTAGTTACAAGGCAAGAAATGCATAAATAGCGACATAATTTAAAGATTTCAATAATGTAGTTAAAGAGTATCAACGGTGAGAATCACTAAAAAATTTACAATGTATGAAACTATAGCAAGAACAGTAACAGATACATCCTAACCTAACTTTAACCAACCTTACCTAAGGTACCAAGTCCATACCTGGTCAAGGGGCTTTGCTCATACACCACCACCTAATCTGAACTAGGGTGCCATAAAAGTCTACGAAAATATCGAGACATATCCTAACCTAACTGAGGGAAAGGAATTTAACGCTTGTTATACGCAAGGCAGCCATTGTTAAACCGAAGAAACTTGTAAAAACTGGGAGGGTCTGAAAGCAACCTAGTGCTTTAGTATAAGACTAAAAGGCTTTAATTGGTTAAAAGCGGTAGGTCCCAGTAACTAATATGTAACAGAATACAAAAGCTACTGTAAGTGCTCAATTATAGTGTTTGTGCCTATCAACTACCAGTGAATAAAAACTGAACAGAACACCTTAAAAAACAGCAATGGACTCACAACATTAGCCAAGTATTCAGATTTTTATTATTAAATATTGAGCATTATTTCATTGCCCCCTATTCTGATGTTCAGTGTTGACTAAGCGTTAGAAGTATCACAAGATTTCCCAATGAGTTCCTAAATTAGATAAAAATCTTTCACTCATGGTACTGTACATGCTCAGAAAAAAATTATACCTTAGTTTTACCAGACCACTGAACTTAGCAAATCAGCCATGAGGTTTGCTTGTTGTATGGACACCTTGCTCCAACAGAACCTCTTCCTGAAGAGGTTATTAAGTTACAGTGCTGGCATATCCCAAGTGATCAGCAAGAATCTGTAGCCTAACTTGCCACTGAAAGGGTTTTGCCTAATGTCACAGACATTACTTGAGTGTACCCTGTCACAGAAAATGTTTTCTTACTGTTTAGACTAATTTGCCGCAAAAACTATTTAAGCTAGCTTGTTATTTCAAGGATTTGGACTAACCTGCCAGAGTGTGGCCGTGACATTAAATGTCGCACTGTATTTCAGCAAGTTTTTCTTAATATTTAAACTACCCAGTTTCTCACAGGATTTATGCTAACCTGGCCGAAATTTCACTCCATTTGTGCGACAAACACTATCATGGAATGAGCTTTTTCAAAACTGTAACACGCACACTACTTACTGGGACTTGACAGGCTCACTCAAGTCATAAAGGATTTAATTTTGTCATAGACAGAACCCCAGGACTTACCTAGCCTGTCTGAAAAAGAACTGATACAGTACTGGCATTTTAAGGATATACCTGTTACTAAAGTGGTTTGGTGAAACATACGTAATCTAATGTCATCCAAGAGAACATTCATATTGACTTAAATGAATAAAAGCACTGGCTACTCACTTTTTTGTTATGGATACAAGAGCACAGATGTGAGTCTGACTCCAAATATGGTTTCTTCACTCGTGAAAGTCACAGTTTTGGGCCAAAATAGTCGTAATTCACAATAAATAATATTTTCAATATTTCTACGCCTGCCTAGGAAACGATATAACTCAATCACAAACCACGTAAAAATCGACTGGATTAAGGCAGGCCCTTGACATCACGTTACCCAGGAGGGAACAGAAAACGAAGACAAAGCCACAACGCCTACAAGGACAGTTGAGCAAAGGTGTGCTGGTAAACGTTTTCCCGAAAAGCATCGTGGTTATTATCCTTTTCCATTATTGCTATAAAACGCTATCACATATGCATGCTTTTACTTGCATCCCAACCTCGAAATCTTAGTGCCGAATATGGATGAAAAGAGATGGCAAAAAAAAAAAAAAAAAAACACATTCACACAATGTTTTTATATTGAAAAAAATTCATACGAATGTGAACTGCCCATTAATAATTAAATTTCACTCAGTTTACCATGAACGGATAAATTTCTTATTTATGAATCTGCACTTTACATAAATCATTTAATGCATGTGAACAACCCTTGGTCAAATGCGAGTTCTGTTGATTGTTGCTCAAGACCAGTCTCCTGATAATCTGTATGTGCATATTGTTCATAAACTAAAGGAATTAACCGCTATAATTTGTTGTTGTGTTCATATAATGATCTGAAGCGCCCCCCCCGCCACCTTTTCAGTTTTCCTGGTCGAGATTCAGATTTTTCATTATCAGCATTCTGGGCTTTTCATTCAATGTTTTGTTCAGTTTATGGTCTTGCCCTTTAGTTCACTGTTATTTGGTATTCTAAATAAATGTTATTGTACTCCGTTTATTCATTTTATTTCACCTAAGATAAGTCTTTATTATTGATAACTTTGAAAACGAAAATTCTGTGTATAATCTGTGCGCTACCAGACTGAATTTGAATGAGACACTATTTCATTTCATAATTACGCCATTATTATTTCATTATTACAGTGCAATGATTTCATTAATAAAGTGACTGCGGATTTTACATTGTATTGTACAGATGGCGAAATAAAACTATTTCACACTTGTATTTCTGATTGACCGACGACTAACGTGCACACAAAGAAAATCTAACATTCAACTTCGATAGTTTCATACATTCCGTCTTAAATATTGTCATTCAAGGGAAACAATTTATAGCTATTCTCATTACCTGATACATATCCCTGGCGGTGTATTTTCTTTGCTTTATCATCACAATTAGGGTTTTATAGTCACTAAATGTACGTGCGTGATTTTTGGTAAAAATTCCTTATCCCAAAATTTCTTGGTATTCTTATTTAAAATTTCCGATGAAAGCAAGCCCCGAACGCCAGAATAATTTGGAATGTTGAGTTGAGACATAAATATATCGTATTTTTTAAATTCTTATTATTATTATTCTTCGCAAAATGAACCCTATTCATATGGAACAAGCCCACAGGGGCCACTGACTTGAAATTCAAGCTTCCAAAGAATATGGTGTACATTCGAAAGAAGTAACAGAGTTTTTGTATATCAGAGTGAAACGAGGAAACATAACGGGCGCAGAAGGAGGTGAATGAGACCAATATTGTAGCAGGAACAAAAGGAACGACAAAATAAATGCTTGGCAAGAGAGGCGAAAATGATAAGACAAAACTGAATAAACCTGCATTCAGGAAATGGATGGAAACACGAGTTACTCAGAAACTCATAAATATGGAACATGGAGGGTAGTGTTGATTTCATAATTTCCTTTTTAATTAAGAATATGTGGTATGTCTGACGACAATATCCTCAAGCATCCTGAAGGAAAGAAAACGAAGAATGTATTTCATCATGGCGACATACCTTTTAAATTGTGGTGTCTGTCACGTCTCCTCTCCTTATTCCCGTGCAGTGAAGATCCGGGCAGACCTCTCCACGCCATTTCCTTGCGAATTGTCCAAACAGGAATGATCAAGATTAAGTGAAGGGGATTAATAAATTGGCGGTGGATTACTTTAATCCGCACTGCATGTAAATCCTCTCGTTAAAATCAGTGACCTCCTAAACGCCTCCTCTTGTATTATAATGCACAGAAGGACGGTTCCGTTTCTCAATTCGGCATTAATTGCTCGGGAAGTTTAAATGTATTGCTTCATTTGATTTTATCATGGGGGCGTTCCCTTTATCCGCTTATCACCGTCCTTATCGGCATCCTCGTTGACATAGCATTTATTACTGATACTATAATACACTATTACTACTACTATTACAATGTCATAGCTGCTGCTGCTGCTTTTATTAGTAACGTTGCCATAATGTTTTTCGCGTAAGGGTATTTATGAGAATCTTTCAACCACAAAAGTGAAAATAGGAAATCTCTATGGAAAATGTAAAGAAATTATCCGAAATTCATTTATCACAGTTTAGCATCATTCATTTTGCCAAGTATACGAACACATACATTGGGAGACTACGATGATAATATGCCCCGGCGGAAACAACTCACAGAATACTCGCTTATTCCTTTCTCTTTTCCGGTCTAATTGTAAATCATTGCCCAGCAAAACCCGACTCCTAAGGTCTGTCAAACATTTCAGTGATGGTCACGGGAAATAATATACCAACTGAGTCCGTCTTTCCGAATCTAATAGAGATGAGGATACAGACAGGTTTTAAATCATGACTTAGTCAAAAGATGGCGTTAACAAAGAAGCCTGTCGTTGCTCAGTACGCTGACGGATTACACTACGCATTTGTTTCATTTCGAGGTTTGTTGCAAGCATCACTAACGCTTGATTTCTTCGAAGGATGGTGTTCCAGCTTGATGCGCAAGCCACCTGTTTGGTTTCCAGGCCAACATTAACCATGGCTGTATTGCAAAATTCAATATATTGCGATTTTTCATGCATATTCGCTAATTGCTTTGAACTGACTAGAAGTGCTTTAATGCAGAAAGTTAGAAAATTTCTTTATTAGATATGAGAGAGAGAGAGAGAGAGAGAGAGAGAGAGAGAGAGAGAGAGAGAGAGAGAGAGAGAGAGAGAGAGAGAGATATTTACAGACGAATTAAATAAAATAAAATAAGCTGTAATAATTAGTGAGCTATGATTTTATATAAAATCCTTAAGTGGAATTTTACTCCACCGTCAACATACAGAATATTTTGTAAAGGGAGACATTCCGCTGCCGAGGGTCGTGATTTTAGTCTCATTAAATAATTTGAAGAGTTTCAGATTTGTCAGAACTTTTAATTAACTTTTGATTACATGGCTTTATAAGCCGAAGGAACCGAGTACTTAAGAAATGTTCTTGAAAAGTCGGGAGTTACGAATATGTAAGATTTCTAAATATCCGTTATTCTTTTAAATGCAACTTATTTGTAACATACACTTAGGAAGCACTGGATAAAAATTACTAATGAAATTACTACGCATGGATGAGCTGTAATGAACATAGTTTCAATATGACCCTTGAGCTTTGTTCAAAAATTAACACTAATGGCGTGAGGACAAATTACCTTTTCCTATTTCCAACAAATCCAAAGCATCGAAAACTTGTTAAAATATACCTTAGAACGATGGTCTTAACATCTCCGCTCTGGTTATCGTGCAGGAGGAATTTTGAAATCTACTTTTCTAATAGTACAGACACCTTGACGGTAAGATCTCCCAACATGGACTGGACCCCTGAAATGATGTCGAAGGCACCTACCGAAAATGCAGAGGTTAAATTACCTCAGGAAACAGAAGGGTAGAGTTCCCTTTTCTGAAATCGGACTGGTTGATTATTGTGTCTGTGGGATTATGGAGCCATTGGTACTGTATAATATATGGAAAAAAAGGCTTTAAATGTTTCTATTCAAAAGCGTGAATGTCCTTGAATTCAGGTCGGCACAGTTTCTTTTAGTATTTTATTTCGAATCACTTATGAATCTACACTGTTAATTTTCCTTTAAAAAACATAGCTAATCTATAGTTTGGTATTTTCCAAACAGTTTCCAGTCATTCAGTATATTTTCTTTTACAACAAACCACTTCCAATCATCCTCTTGGTTCACGACGAAGTGAGACTTGGCCATAAAAGTGTATTTATAACCGAGAAAGTCAGTGGACAACATTTTTCATCGTGACGAACATTCCTTCGAAAGTGTCTCGGGTAATGGCAAAGCTCTCAAGAAGAAGCTTTGCGAGAATGGGCAAGGAAGGAGAGAGAGAGAGAGAGAGAGAGAGAGAGAGAGAGAGAGAGAGAGAGAGAGAGAGAGAGAGAGAGAGAGAGAGGAGGCTGACGACACCAGGACATACAGACAATATTTTGTAAAGGAAGACACGCCGCCTGCCCTGCTACCCTTACTGATACATTCCGTTGTCGAAGGCCGTGATATTAATCTCATAAAATAATTTGAAGAGTTTCAGATTCATCAGTTTTTTTAATTTCAGAACTTTTAATTAACTTTTGACTACCTGAGTTTATAAGCCGGAGGAACCAAGTACTTTGGAAATGTCCTTTAAAAATAAGGATTTACGAAAAAGTAATATTTCTAAATATTCGGTATTCTTTTAGATGCAACTTTTCTGTAACATACACTTAGAGGCTCTGAATAAAAAGTGCCTATGAATAACGCTCGGCTGAACATTAAGCTATGGAGTTTCAATACTATCCTAGAGTTTTATTAAAAAAATGAACACTAATACCGTGAGGACAAATTACGTTTTCCATGTGCTAACAAATACCAAAGCATTGGCAGTTTGTTAACATACACCTTGCAACGATGGTCTAAACATCTTTGCAGTGGTTATCGGGCAGAAGGAATCTTTAAATTTATTTTTTCTAATAGTACTGGAACTTTGGTGGGTACGATCTCCCAAAACGGACTGGACCCCTTAAACGATGACAGAGGCACTTTTCGAAAATAAAATGCTTAAATACTTCTGGAAACGCAGAAGGGTAAAGTTCCATATTCTGGAATCGGACAGGTTGATTCTTGTGTTTGTGACTTCTATGCAGTATTTTGACTTCAATGCAGTATCTGTGGGATTATGGATACTCGGCATTCAAATAGTCAGTATTAGTGTCTTCCATGGTGAGACAAAATAGGGCGGATATGGATTTCAGTGGTTCTATTTAAAAGCGTAAATATCTTTAAATTCAGATTGGCAAAGTCTATATGTTAATCCACTTTGATTAGCTAATGTTAATGATTACATTTTTAGCGTTTTATTTCAGGTCACGTTTAAGTCTTAACTGTTTAATTTTCTTTAAAAAACATAGCTAATTTATACCCTGGTATTTTCCAAAGCGTTGCCTGTCATTCAGTATATTTACTTTAAGAAAAAACCACTTCCAAAGCCCTTCGTGGTTCACGACGAAGTGAGACTTCGCTGTAAGAACGTATTTATAACTGAGGAAGTCAGTGGACAACATTTTTCATCGTGACGAACATTCCCTTGAAAGTGTCTCGGGTAATGGCAAGGCTCTCAAGAAGAAGCTTTGAGAGAATGGGCAAGGAAGAGAGAGAGAGAGAGAGAGAGAGAGAGAGAGAGAGAGAGAGAGAGAGAGAGAGAGAGAGAGAGAGAGAGAGAGAGGAGGTGGCTGAAGACACTAGGACAAGCAATTTGCGACACCGCATCCGTGGAAAAATGGGGAATGGTTGGAGTAATGCCAAGATTTTTACGCTTCAAGTTATGCAATGTGATATTGCAGCATGATTTCTCTGTAACATAATAACAGGAACTACCTGGAAATTATACGAAAATACATGAAAGTCAGAACTGTGCAATATTGCTTTTTAATACTGTATGTCGTTTAAAAGCATTCAGCTGGATTCACGAAAACTGTCTCTTGAATGTTATGTCAGAGAAGAACATAACCTACAAAACACATAAAAATTGCACAGCAAGAATATTCAGTAGCTTTTTTCGTTCCAGGTTCGTTAAACCTGAAAATCCTTTACGTATCTAGCCCACTAAGAAAAGCAGGTATCCATGAAATCTGCAATAAATCAATCGCCGAAAGTGATTATGACTGACAAAAATAAACACAGAAAGTCATTCAAATGAACCAGAAGAGTGGATGATAGCGGAGGTCACCGAATAACAGTGGATCTAATTCTGACAAGCGTTCTTCCGCCATCAAAGTCTTCAAGACTGAAAAACGTTCCCAATATTTCAGTAATAACGTCACTGAACAAATGAGCAAACAGGCACATATGAGCGAGGGAACACATTTCATTTGTCTGGCCTTGACCGATGACCTAAAGACTTAAAACTCAAGCAGAGCCCTTCCCTCCATCCATGCAATGCTTGCAATGCTTGTTATTATTATGTCGCTGAAGGGTAAACATTCACATACTCCAGTTTGGACAGCGTGGGCCAACATCACGAATCTTAGCAGATCAATATTCATTGACGCAATATCTGTAACATTTGACATTTATCTTCGAACTAATTGACGCCGAAAGTGTGTTAACGAGCGAGGGGGGAAAAAATAGGATTGGTGAAAAATGATGATAAACCAAGGGGAAAATTGCATAGTTTTGCCTTAATTGCTTTTTATTTGCTATTTTTTATGTACCTCTTTAAATCTGGTAATTTTAAAAGTTAACACTTCTTGTCTAACTGAAACGATTTACTGATAAGCGCCCAAATCTTATGATAGGTTCTAGAAATTTATTCATTTGTATTAGCAAATTCTCGGCTACATGGCTTAACTGACTACTGATAGAAACTCACAAGCAACAATGATGGCAGGGTAATAAGTCAGAGACCCCAAAAAGTCACTGTATGACTATGCATGCTCCTCCTCATGTATGGATGTATGCATAGCTTTACTTACCATTAGTGTAATCGTCCCTTAAAAAATTGTGGCAGATCATCGTTCTTACAGTACACCAAGTACATTATGGCGATCTGCATGTTCTTGTTCATTATCTTGTGATAGTTAAGTTAGGACTCCATTACCCTTAGACTATGCGGTACACACATAAAAATCAAAAAAAAAATCCACGCTGTATTTCCGACAGTAAGATTTTTTTCGTTTCCCTTGGGACTTCTGACACACACACACACAAACACACACACACACACACACACACACACATATATATATATATATATATATATATATATATATATATATATATATATATATATATATATACACACACACACAGTATATATATCAGTGAGCGCACTTGTTGGCTCTCTGTGTGAAGTTATAGAACTCTATCATTGCTGTTTCAGTAAAAATATTTCAATTCTTTATTCCAGAGCAAGTTAATTAAGTTTCTTAGATCCATAAATTCACACCAGTCATATACCATGTGTTTATTAGTTTAGCAATTCATGCTCCACTTCTGTGATTAAGCATGAATGACTGGAATCCATTATAGGTAGCTTATGATTAAAGGTCGTAATTCATTTACAAGAATGACATCTTATTCATATATATCTTCTTATAAGTACAAAGAGAGAAGGTATATTTATTTCCTCATTCCTGCATCTATTTATTTCTTATCATTTACTTGTATAATATTTTGTATTTCTTCAAACTGCTAAGTTTTAATTATTTTCTGGCATTAACTAAGGAGGGTATTTCCACTTGAAAAAAAGTTATGTTAGACTTTTAATGAAGCATTTGGGAGCATGACTCACTTCAAACTTAGTGAACAAGCTGCTATCATGCACACGATGCTTGGTTACAAAACTCGCTTGAAGTGTTTAATTACATGATGTTACAGCAAGTTTAATTTATTTGATAACTCACAACAATACTGTTAAAAGATTGTGAACTATAACAGAACCGGCTGCAATACACTTATATTGGATGTACAACTATCATATTGATTTATAAAATTCATATCTGTGGGAAAGCCTTTATATACATATTATATACACACACACACACACACACACATATATATATATATATATATATATATATATATATATATATATATATATATATATATATATATATATGTAAATATATATATATACATAGAAGAAGGAACTCAGGGAACAAACACACACACGGGCAGTCTCTACAAGTTAGGTAATAGATATGAAAATGATAATGATCTATATATTTGTATCAGCTATGTTTCAAAGAGGATGCTTGTTATTTGAAAGAATTAAAAGTCCATGACATAGTGACAAGTCTCACACAACTTAGGTAAGAGATGACTGAAAATGATAGTTATCCGGTAATATATATCGGTAAACTATGTTTCAAAGAGGATGCTTGTTATTTGAAAGAATAAAATTATATGACACTAGTGAAAACTAACACACACATGTATATATATATGAATTATATATATATATATATATATATATATATATATATATATATATATATATATATATATATATATATATATATATATATATATATATATATATTATGTATGTAGGTATGCTTATGGAATTCTCAACTACTGGTATTGGCTTCTACTTAAAGAATAAAGAGGTAGATAATATATCCACAGTTACCGAAAGCAAAAACAGATAAAAGTGTCGGAGTCAGGAGTGTAATGTGGAATTAAGGACAATGTGGGATTCATCCGAAGGCTGGCTAATATAATTGCATAACACCGTATCTAGGGCGTCAGAAGACTACATCCGGCGACCTCTTGTGTCTTACCCGCGAGAAAAGGCTCTGATTTTCAACTCAAAAGTGAGGATTCCCGTCAAAATCAGTCATAATGACATAGTGACAATTCACTGTTTTCTAAGTGTATCAACACTATAATCACATGTTTACGTACGTATGCAAGTACTGCAATATAGTTTTTGTTAATATATTGTAACTGAAAGCGATTTTAACACAAAAATCCTAATCGTGAAGATACCTTCCACAAAGGTTCGTTTCAAAATAAATTGTTTATCTAATTACTAAAGAGATCTTCCTACTGAAGCATGTAGAGAAACTCCATCTTATATGTGCGTATTTTGGTTCCTTTGTAATTGTTTATGTCTCTTGTTCCATTCCTATAATTATCAACTAATCATACAACCATGAAATATGGAGCAAAGCTTTCCATTCCGTAATCACGCCACCTTGTGTGCAATTGATTGTGAAGCTTATTCATAAATGTGATTCTCAATCCTCTTTCACCATGCATTCATCTTTGAAATTCAGTGTAAAAATGGACCCCAGATAAAACACATAACCAGTCATGTTTCCTCTGAGCTGATTTGTACATGATGTGAGCGAGATTGGTGTTTTCAAACAAAAATAGAGAGTCGATATTTCAAATTGTGCATGTTTTAGAGAGTAATCAGTTAACCTTACATCTTCAAATGTTGGCTCAATCTATCATACAAACCATTGTACATTCACCTTATATTTCTAAAGACAAGCAAGAGTCGAAACTACAGTTTAATTAATACGTTCTACTTTTCATCCTTTCGGCAACTTTCATGGTTCTCCATAATCACTTCTGATCGTTCTCCTCGAGATATCAGTTCCTCTGTGCAGTTCGAATCTGCGGTAAGAAGCATCCGGCTCAAACACGGTTAAATGCAGAGCTAGGGAAGAATGCCCTCGCCAGTTAAAGGTGTAATGCAAGGGGATGATGTAGCAACAGTATGAAAGAAAGATGGTTTGAAGGCAGGAAGGATAGGATGGAGGAGAGAGAGAGAGAGAGAGAGAGAGAGAGAGAGAGAGAGAGAGAGAGAGAGAGAGAGAGAGGTCTGGGGTTCAGGATTAGATATTGAAAGGGTAACCCAAGTAAAGTTAAAGCGGCAACAATATGATCGTCAGGTGCGAAGGAAAATGGGCGGTGAGTAGGAGCAGAAGGATGAAGGAAAGCAAGGGGTGGGACCCCCATCACTAGCGAAAAGAAGAAGGAGAAAGAGAAGCTAGGGAAAAGAAAAAAAAATAGGATGGGCGTCCAAGTAGGGTGTCGTGAGTGGTATTACAGGAGGTAGGCGATCGGAGGCTTGAAAAGTCATTTCCCACTTTGGATCATTTCACTCGCTTGGAATCTTCGGTTGCGAGTACGGCTTTTGAATTGAAAGCCAAACCGCAAGTCCTGTTAGATGTATGTTTGTTTTCGAAAACGTGTGTGCGTTAATTCTGAGAGAGAGAGAGAGAGAGAGAGAGAGAGAGAGAGAGAGAGAGAGAGAGAGAGAGAGTTTTGGGGCAGACAGGTGGGACAGGTGGAGTAAGGGGTCAAGGTGGAGGTGACGGTGATGGTGGTGGTGGTCGTAGAGGTGGTGTGCGCGTTGGGCGTGAGTGGGAGAGAGTATATAGCGCAGGGTGGGCTGGGAGTGTGCGCGGGCGGGGTTGCAGAAGCGGCAGTCTGGTTCAGTCTGATTGGTAAGTGTTGAGGAGGCAGGACGCTCCAGCTGCCTTACAGTGACCCGTTGCTGGCGTTGGTGGTCGTCCCTTCATCGTCATGCCGCCCTCGTGATGGCGGTGTGGGATCCTGCGTTATGGCCCAGCGCCCTCCACGCTTGACAACGCCGGGCCCGTCGTCAGCGTCGTCGTCAACTGATTTTACCTCCGGTAGCTGTACGGCTGTTGAAGAGCCACTTGTAGCAGCCCTTCGTCAGTTCCGTCGTCAGACGCTGTTGTTGCTCCTTCTGCACCCACGGCCATCGTCACCTGACCACCAGTGGCCCCTTAACCTGCTGCGAGCGGCTGGAGTGGCCAAGCCGTGCCAGCACCAGGGGCCCTTCTACGCAGCGGCCCCAGCAACTCCAGCAGCGGTAGTACTGCTGACGGTAGCGGTAGCTGCCCGTCTGTGTGTCGACCTTCTCCTGTGGGACAATTGCTGTTTGCTGAACGACTCGACAGCGTGTCCCCTGACGACCTACCTGGTAGTAGCAGTGTGTGGATACTGGTCGTTGTGGGTGTGTTACCTGGGGAACAACGAGAAGGGAAGGGGAGGCCCTACCTCTCGTCTCTGGTCGAAGGACCTCCAGAGGAAATTATCCTCCTCCTCCTCCTCTGCAGAGTATTTACCGTCAGCTTTTAGCCTTCTCAGATTCCCAGGGGACCTTGCAGGTGTCCCTGGTGAGAACACGGTATTTGATCTGAGCTGTGGGCGCATTCAGGTGCCCCAAGACTCAGTTGTGGGTGCGGTTGGCGTAGACAGCGCACCGGGGCCGCCTGGTCCCCGCCTGCAGCTCTCTCACCTGTTGGGCGGCGTTCGGGCCCTAGTGCTGGGCGAGAGGCGAATCAACATCACCGTCCACGCCTACGAGGAGTCTGAGGGGCGGGCGGGCGGCATCCGTCGGCGTAGTAGTGAATACAGCCTCGGGGAAACCGACCCCCCGCCCACCAACAAGATGCGACGGACATCTCTCCCAGCCATCTCCGTACAGAGACCTACATCATCACAGGTAATGGACGCAGCATGCCTCATTTAGAAACAGACTTGACGGAAGGTTGATTGAAGAGCCTTTTTTTTTTTCCTCTCTCTCTCTCTCTCTCCCAGCTTTGCAAGAAAAAAGTCAATTAGCTGTGGGGGTTTACAACCGTAATTCATAATGGATGGGTCTAATCTATCAAGGGATGCGAAACGTTTCTTTTAATGTTTATTTGGTCTCTCCCATATGGAGTAAGAACGTTTTTCTCCATTTTGTACTTACGCTCGACGTTCATGTCTTTCATCTCTCTTCCTTTAAAATCATATGCACAGAACTGTAAAAGCGTAATACTTACATACATACATACATGCATACATACATACATACATACATGCTTGTTTGTGCATGTCTGCCAGTACATCATAAACGCAAACATACTTTCTCAGTCAAGTTTCGATGCGAATACAACCTACAGATTTCTCTCTCTCTCTCTCTCTCTCTCCACACACACACACACACACACACACACACACCAACACATATATACAGTATATATATACTATATATGGGTATGTGTAAGCACACGTACATGAACGCACGCACACATATGCACCACACACACACACACATATATATATATATATATATATATATATATATATATGTATATATATATATATATATATATATATATATATATATATATATATATATATATATATATATATATACAGAGAGAGAGAGAGAGAGAGAGAGAGAGAGAGAGAGAGAGAGAGTACAACATCGTCATTTCAGCACGTTTATTCTTTCATATCTAGGTCATATTACTCTTCTATATGCTTTTGCCACAGTTGGCTTTGATATTATTGTCTAATCAGTTGCTTCTTCTCTTTACTGTTATTTCTCACGTCATCATTATTCCCTATTTTGTACATCTGGTCCTCATTCTTTATTTTTTCACTCATCTGTTCAGTCGCTATGAAACCCCAAATCCTCAATCATTCCTGGTCTGTTTGTCTCTTAACATGAGTTCTATCCACCCGTGGTTTATCTAATTACTATTATTCCTCTTTCGTTACCAGCTACCCTCTTTTTTTTTTTTTCAACGGCGTACTCAAACTGTCAAACCTGTAGTGTATGACTGATAGTCTTACACTGACTGTTTAATGACCATTTCAAATGATTTATTTAGTTTTTTGTTTGACCTGAAATTGTTCTTAAGACTTCCACACATACGCTTCTCGCCTGAGACTTCATTAACCTTTGAGAAAAGCAATAATTCAATGCTTTGAAAGTTTTTTTCACTCTGAAGTGTTGCCGTGAGAGGAGAACGCCTTCTGGAGATCGAGAATACATGGTTATAACCGTTGGGCTGAAAATTGTTGATTTTATCAATAGTATCGTGGCTATGATTTTTTTTTCGTTCGACGTTGGTGATGCGGATGAATTTTACTTGAAATGTCACCTACTTACTCATTTCCTTCTGTCAAAATTATTCTTTTATACTTCAGTGTCTATCTTTCTTCAGCTTTATCACATCACATCATTCTCATTAACGACGTCTCTCTCTCTCTCTCTCTCTCTCTCTCTCTCAAGTTATTACCTTCATTACTTTTTAATCTTATTACCTTTCATTACTGTTTTAATCTTACTGTAGTACCCTTTCCTCTACTGTTACTACTATTCTCTAGCCTCTCTCTCTCTCTCTCTCTCATACATACGTATGCACAGGTGTAATTACATTTATTCCCTTACAACCCTCTCATACGCATACATAAGATTGCCTTCATTGCCCTTTTAATCTCTATTTCTCTCTAAGTCTATGTTTCACACGAATAATTACTTTCATTAAATATTTACTCTTTACTAGAAATTCTCCTCACCATCACTATCATCTGTATACCTGCCTGTCTCTCCAACAGAATTACCTTTATTACCGTCTAACACCCCAGTGGCCGTTGTCTTTCATCTTCACTACAAACTACTCTCTCTCTCTCTCTCTCTCTCTCTCTCTCTCTCTCTCTCTCTCTCTCTCTCTCTCTCTCTCTTTAAAGTAGAACGGGAACAGGGGATTTATACACAACATGCCAGTCAAGATGATCGTTTGTGGGTCGATACAATAGTACGACTGTACATCCTTAGCTCTGTTCTCGCCTGTTCTCAATGCATCTTTATTTTGGCGCAGGAGCAAAACGCCAAGGGGATGAGGCACCGAAGGTAAAGAAGAACGAGCACTCTGAAGGAGTTACCCCCGTACAGTTACAATGGAAACTCAGTCGTACGGTGACACCTAGGCATATGTCCACTACGAAGCTGCTGAAATTATGGCTGCATGCTTAGATTTGTCTACGTATACATACATACATACATACACACACACACACACACACACACACACATATATATATATATATATATATATATATATATATATATATATATATATATATAGTATATATATATATATAGACACTGACTCGTTTTCAATCAGTTTAGATTTTCAACATACATTTAAGCTTGCACACACAAACGCACTCATCATATAAGTCATGTATACTGATTTTTCACCTTGGGGGGAGAGAGAGAGAGAGAGAGAGAGAGAGAGAGAGAGAGAGAGAGAGAGAGAGAGAGAGAGAGAGAGATCATTGTCAAAAGGCAAGGCGTACTCCTTGCTTCGATTAAAATTCTAGCCTATAAAATGAAAATCTTACCAAGGGTGGCTCTACCTGACGACCAAACGGAGCTTCAACTCTGATTCCTAAGCAGCGTAAACGTTGTCATCACTGCTGAAACGCATATAATGCGTTGACTTATAAATATGTCTATATATTCGTTAATACTGAATTAATTATTTCTTTACATGCCAGTCTTCGAAGACATTTACAAACGAATATTCTAGGAAGAACTCGTATGTACCAAAAGTATACTTCGTGATGGAGAAAAAATACAAAAGGCTTCAGATATGATGGACGAATGGGTTAATCTCACAATATCTGATGGGGGTTTTATATAGGATAAATGAATGACTGAAAATAGACTTTAGGCCCTATGAGGTCATTCAGCTGAAATGGAAATTGACAGTAAAAGGTTTTAGAGGAGTAGCAGGAAGAAAACCTCGTAGTTGCACTATGAATCAATTGTTAGGAGAAGGTGGAAAGTAAGATGGAGGAAAGAGAATATGAAAGGAAGTACAGTAAAAGGAACGAAAGGGGTTGCAACTAGGGGGCGAAGGTACACTGCAAAGAACCTTAAGTAACACCTACAGTGCAACAAATGAGGTGCACTGACGGCTGTACCTTCCTACGGGGAAGATAAAATGAGTGACAATCCAGTTATCCATAGTACACTGGGTAACATATCTCCCGCAGAAATAAATAACCATTGTGTTTCAGTTTTTTCCGTTTACCTTCAAAAAATGCAATTGACTTCAGTCGACATGATAATGATAATAATCATCCCTTATACTGTATCTTAAGGATCTTCTCGGAAACTTGTCGAATATACAAAAGCAGATTAATTATAAAA
>NC_089768.1:26905000-26910000 GCF_040412425.1 Macrobrachium rosenbergii | reverse complement strand
TTTTTTCTTCTTCTCCCCCTCTCTGTCGCACCTTCAGAAGCGGTGCTAGTTAGTTCCCTCAAATTGACCGAAAGGAAACAATGGGCGGTGGTTGGGAAAATTGGGGTTAACGACAGAGACGTCTCTGGGAGGCTCTGCTTGTCAAGATTTGTTCTCTGACGGGGGTGCAATGTGGCCCCTTGACCTTTCGGAAAAGAAAGCCAAGGGGGAAAAAGAAAAGAAAGGACTACGCGGAGGTGCGCCACAGACTGAGCGTTCTGCGCATTTACGCAAACGCACACTCACCTACGTAACGCAATGTACGCATGGCAGTGCATGCGTATATATAATTAAACAAATATACATCCGTGCCTATTTCACCTTACATATTCAAGTTCATGTATACACCCACACGCGCACATATATATATATACGCATGTACATACATGTGTGTACAGTATATTATATATATATATATATATATATATATATATATATATATATATATATATATATATATATATATATATATATATATATATATATATATATCTACATATCTACAGGTAGATATATATACCTTCTGACGTCTATCAAATCAGCGTTAAGCACAAACAGGCACCACAAATGAAACTTCGGCTCACTGGTCCAAGAGGCTTTTCACTGAGCGAGCATAGCATCTGTGAAGCCACCGGGCTGCGTGTACCGAAAGGAATATATATCTCAGTGCTAGGAGAGCTCATATTTCGCACCTTTCCTAAAGTTCAAATGATTATATTTCGGGGCTAAACAACGCCGCCCTTGCTTTGTTTGGCCGAGCGTTGGAACAAATATTTCCTTCACACGGTGTGTGATCGCTTCAAGGGCCTTAATCGCGGCAGAATTCCTTTGTTTGTTTTCACTGAAATGTAAGAGATATATCTGTTTATTTCCTTTTTACTTTATCGCAGCTCTAAGTAGAGTGAAACGGGTCTGAACGCAACTCATAGAAAATTCGTATCTGGAGTTATTCTTGGGTAATGGGACGAAGAAGCAATTGGAATGCTTTAGATATTTCTAATTATCTTTGTTGATGTCGAGTGAATTTGTGTGTGAGAGAGAGAGAGAGAGAGAGAGAGAGAGAGAGAGAGAGAGAGAGAGAGAGAGAGAGAGAGTCGTACAACCCCAACGTGACGTCACTTAATGTTGACATGTTACGCACGGTCGTCTCGCTTGTTGTGACATAGTGGTTAGGAGGAGGAGGAGGAGGAGGAGGAGGAGGAGGAGGAGGAGGAGGAGGAGGAGGAGGAGGAGGTGGTGGTGGTGGTGGTTGGGGCAGGGGTCAAAGTACGGCGGAGGTGGGAGGGATGAGGGAGAAGAGGGGGAAGAGGGAGGAGTAATGTGTTCGAAGAGCTTCTTCTCACTCCACCCACTTTCCTTCTTCCCTTCCTTCTCAGGTCCCCCCTCCCTCACATCTGAATACTTTTGGCAAGGAGTTCTCGTTGCTACTCTGCCAGCACTTGTCATGCTTTATAATTAATAGCCGATGGTTTGGTTACCTTCGTGCACGACAGCGAAAAATTCTCGTGGCCTCTGGTGCGTCTACTATATTCCTGTCATTTCCAAGTAATTTCAATTACATCGAAAACGTGATTATTTTCACATGAATTTTACAATAGTTTTCCACAAGAGTGATGTTGAGGGATCATGCGTAAAGTCATAAAGAATGCGGCGTAGGTCTTCGCAACTATCAACTGGCACTGAGTGATGGCATGTTTCAAATTGTTAAACTTGAATGTCAATAAGTTAAGTATATCTTAGTTTAACCAGACCACTGAGCTGGTTAACAGCTCTCCTAGGGCTGGCCCGAAGGATTAGATTTATTTTACGTGGCTAAGAACTAACTGGTTATCTAGCAACGGGACCTACAGTCAATAGCTGGAGCATCTAAAACATTAGGTTTTCCGAACAAAACTAAGCAGACATGTAAATAAAATGGGAATAAAAAAATACTAAATTGAACAAGAACTGTACATGAATATTTACACAAACTTACACACATAAAACTGCACGAGTGTGCGTGTGAGTGAGTGTAAACAAACATACACAACGTGCCAACAATATCCCACATCAAGGCTGATATTTCCAAGGGCAAAATTATAGTTGGAAGTAACTGATCCAATTCCTTAATGTTTTTCTTCCTTTTTTTAACACACTTCGCCATCCACAGCGTGCCAAGTCACCGCTCAGTGGATGACCGAATAAGAATGACGCATCCGGAGCGTGGCTTACTCTCAATGCTTTTTCGAACCTCAGCTTGATTTGCTATCGCTCACATCCGTTTAAAATACGCGTTTCAAGTTCGCCAGTCGATAGAGCAGAAGTATAGCGAGTGTGTTTCTGCCTGGCATTCACTAACACTGACCAAATCTAACGACTTAAGGTGTTTAGGTTTAAAGTCCAGGAATATGTTGTTTACAAAAATCCATAAATGATAAGGCAATGAAGAAAGTTCAAAGTGCTGTGGGTCTACTATAAAATCCAGGCAAAAATTGCAGATGGGGAACTCAAAGAAAATTTTCCCATTATACAAAAAATTTAAGTTTTTGAAACTGTTTCCGATAGGGCAAGACTTGTCCCTTCAAGGGAGAGAGAGAGAGAGAGAGAGAGAGAGAGAGAGAGAGAGAGAGAGAGAGAGAGAGAGAGAGAGAGAGAGAGAGAGGTCGTTGTTTACAATTAGAAATAAAGAATGCGTAATGAAAACAGCCTGATAAGAGTCGTTGCAATGCAAATGTTCTCCTATTGCAAGAATGCAGTTGCTCATAAAGCATGCTACAGGGTGTTTAGACGAACTAACGATGCTTGAATCTACGCGCGGACATTACCAGTGGAATAAAGATGGTAGGTAATGCTCGTTCTTACATTTTAACAAGGTCATAACAACAACAACAACAACAGTAATAACACCAATAAATCTTTGACTGGGATGATGGCAAGGACAGTGGTTCCTTGAAAAGGCGTAACTAAGGTAAACAGAATGAAAACTCTAAGGAGAGTCTTCATGAGATTTTACTTAAGGTCATGCGGTGTGCTTAAAAATACTTGGTAACGCATGTTTCAAGGGAAGATGTATGACACGACACAGAGAGAGAGAGAGAGAGAGAGAGAGAGAGAGAGAGAGAGAGAGAGAGAGAGAGAGATACAAATTCTTCATCAACCTTTAATCTGCCTTGCAATTGTTGTCTTCGATTTTTTTTTTACAAAAATCAAAAGAATAAACAGCTAAATGCATATTGTGTGGTAGAGTGTCACCAGATTTTAGAAACGTTCCAATTCTTGGTATTTCATAATCTTTAAAAATGTATAGGCGTATGCCAAAGTGACTATATATATATATATATATATATATATATATATATATATATATATATATATATATATATATATATATATATATATATATATATATATATATATATATATATATATATATATATATATATATATTGTATATATATGTATTTTTTATGTATGTATGTGCGTGTATGTATGTTTAAGTACGTGTATGAGGGAGATCTGTACAGTTAAGAAGGGGAAAATGTTCATGCATTCATATATTAAAATATTCGTAAACATGTGTCAAATCTTGTTCCTTTAACCTACCTGCTCCTTTTCAAAAAAGAAAAAAAAGAAAAAAAAAAAAAAAAAAAAAAAAAAAAAAAAAAAAAAAAAAAAAAAAAAAAACAGGCCAGGCCTATTATTTTCCACAATAACGGATAACCTACAAAATAAGCTATCAGTGTCTTTCCTGCCAGTATGCAAGCGCTTCTCCGTAAGTGAGCCCTATATAAACAGCTCATATCTGATCTTATGCCACTTATAGATCTTATCAGAACAGCTACTAGAGGACACTATTGCCTTCATAACACAGATAAACAAATGGGTAGGGAGAGATACACGTACGCACACATATGCATGTTTTATATCTGTGAAGAAATAACGTACGTGAGTTTGCGTAGACGCTTAAAAAAAACTGCCACCGATAAGTAGCACTGATTGGGTACATACGGACATACATATCAGTGTATTGTATATTTGCACTTATTTGAAAATGCACTTACAAACGAAGACACACAAGCAATCAAGGTATTGGCTTCGGTCAAAAGTGTGAAACACCATAAAAAGTACTTTGTTATTTCAAGCTACGTTCAATCACGTTTAAAGTGAAGACATGATGGAATTAAATCTTGTGAGACCACACACAAGAACGTTATTGGTCGGAGCTCTAAACTATACAATGAAGCTGAAAAAATAACTGGCAACAGATGCGTTTCCTGTAATTACTTAAATTACTCATAACATATTTGATCAATAATGTACTGTAAAGAAGTAGGTTATCAGTAAATCCTTGACCGATTTACCACTGTCCTCGTAACCTTGGGCTACCCTAAAGCCCCGGAATGACATGAGGACAGGATGTCGTCACGGTTAAATTACCTCGAAATTTATGCCAAGTATAAAGAAAGATTAGGAGCTGCAGAAAAAGAGCCCAGATCTCCAGTGAGAAACAAAAAAATGAAAGAACTGATGGCTGATACTCACCTGAATTTAACTGCCCACAAGGAACAGGTTTGGGTCAAGGTTAAAAGGTAGAAAAAATAAAAAAGAGCCAGATATTTGTGGCGTTCATTCGTGCCAAGGTCAATTAAAGTTGTGCCTTCAGTAACGAAGGTTACCGTCGTAAGAATTTATGAAGTGACGATTGAGTACCAGGTGAGCAATGGTTCATTTTCTAAAAATAATTATATTCTGCCTCTTTCCGCAAAAAATATAAAATTCTCTGGGAAAATGGTCTAAATGATAAATAATGGATACGAATAACTTTAACTGTTTATATCAACATTCCTTACAGCTGACCATTATCCTTATGCATTAACACTGAGAGAGAGAGAGAGAGAGAGAGAGAGAGAGAGAGAGAGAGAGAGAGAGAGAGAGAGAGAGAGAGAGGATGCGTCTCACAGGTGTTCTCATCGAGTCTAAAT
>NC_089768.1:26852500-26900000 GCF_040412425.1 Macrobrachium rosenbergii | reverse complement strand
CAGGGGCGCCCTCCATCCATCCACATCCTCCTAAGGGTGGCGCATGCATTGTTGACATCCATCGCGAACCCCTTCCTCACTCCGTACCCCTCTCCGTGACGTCCGCACCTTCTCAGAAATCACGGTACATCTCTCCTTCTCGACCTACGTAAAGCGTCGGGGGAGGAGTTGGGTGTGGGAGGGGGATGCTCGCCTGTGGGGCGGGAAGGGGTGGGAGTTGCGCAGGATGAAGGACTTTGACCGGGAATGGGCACTCTTGCAGTAATGTGCACTCGACGGAACTGTTCAGTAAGCTGAGTGATTTGTAATTTGTAATAACCACACACCATAATTGCAGGAATGATAATGAAGTTGGTGCTCGAAAGGTATAAACAATAAATGCTGATTCTGTTCTCAAATACTGACTTTATATGATAGTGCACACAAACAATATATATATATATATATATATATATATATATATATATATATATATATATATATATATATATATATGTGTGTGTGTGTGTGTGTGTGTGTGTGTGTGTATATATACATAAATACTATATATATATATATATATATATATATATATATATATATATATATATATATATATGTATGTGTGTACATATGTGTGTGTGTGTGTGTGTGTGAGATCGCATGCGTACATAAATACTTCTTATCATAGGAGAGAATTTATTAGCTCTTGATTACAAAATGAATATGAATACGAAATGTTTTATATTGATTCAAACCGCTTCGAGAAATATCATACAAAATGACTTGCATTTAATAATTCTGAATTACAAAAGCATAATACTGCTGAGAGAGAGAGAGAGAGAGAGAGAGAGAGAGAGAGAGAGAGAGAGAGAGAGAGAGAGAGAGAGAGAGAGAGGATTTTCTAAAAGGTTAAAAGTTGAACGTGATCTGATAGTATTAGTGAAACTCTGACTTTTTGACGTCGTCAACGGCCATGAACTAAATAAACAACAAACGAACGTCGAAAAAAAAAAGAAAAAAGAAATACGAAGTTAACAATGAAATTTATCACAAACATAGATATCATTCATAACAGTCCCCGGGTCCTTTAGAACTTTATATTTAATATTTACACTGTATCACTATTTACTCTGGTACCGGAGGTTTACCACCTAATTCTATGGAAGTGACACGGAGCCACATTGCCAGGTACCAGAGATATTCTGTTCCCTTGGCTGTAAAGTTCGGACTGTCTTTGAGTCTGCATTATGGACACTCATGTTGCGTCATACTGACAGAGCCCCTGATGATGTAATCATGGATTATGAAACGTTGGGAATGCACATGTAATAAAAACCAATCAAGAGTATTTCTGTCTGCCTTCTTGCCTGATGTCTATATTCGAGCATACCTGCCCCTTGTCCACTGGTCTATATATATATATATATATATATATATATATATATATATATATATATATATATATATATATATATATATATATATATATATATATACATACTGAATAACATATACATATATACATTATTATACATATATATATGTCTATATATGTGTATATATGCATAGTTTAAATTTCTATCGCTTTTTGTTTTGCTTTTAATTCCTTACCTGCGGTCTACTATAACTTTCTTCTCTAATAGTTTCATACAAAGTCACACTGGTACGTGAAAGTTAGGTCTGGTAAAACTAAGGTATTCTTAACTTTAATTCGATTTAATATCTTTTTAATTCTCAGCTGTATTTTTACCACGATTTTCTTCCCTTGCTAATTGCCATTTTATTCTGTGACACAGCAAAAACATATGCACATTAAAAATAATGATGGCATATTATTATCTTTAGAAACATCTAAAATCTGTAAAGGGTAATCCAAAGGTCTTCCTGCGTCATTCACGACCGTTATCCTAATAGTCTATTAGCCTCATTTTATGTAGCTGCGTGGTATAGGCGTCTGAGTAATGAGTGCATTGACGCTGAATTTTTTCAATATAATCGCCTTTGTTTTTTCCTTCATGTTGAAATTATCACTTCTTATTACAGACACTTTTCTAATCTAGTCTAAATGGTGGCGTCTGTACAGCGAAAATTAACGTGCTTATCAACAGAGATAATGAAATTCATGTTAAGATACGTTTGGTTAACGGAGCCGCCGAGATTATGCTTCATAGGTTAGGCTTCATCACAATGGCATTCCTAAGAGCCAAACCAAACTAATTTGGCTATAGTTGTTAATGAACGACAGCTTTCGAGAGTCTGTACACTTCCCTCTGAAAAGGAGAAAAGGAGAATCGTACAGATTCTCGAAAACTCTCCGTAGAGTTTCATTTTTCAATATATTTGCACAGTTACAGAACTGTGGATTTATTTTTCCGTTTAACACCCGTGCTACTATGAGTATTTCTCAATGGCAGCAATAACAGTCCTTGTATTTTGCATTAAAATTTGTCTCGAACTTCCGCTTCTCCCACCAGCCTTATTCAAACGAGACAATGAAATTTTCGATTTTGTGTTCACTGTGGAGTTCAACATTCAGTTATATATATATATATATATATATATATATATATATATATATATATATATATATATATATATATATATATAATTTCTCGCAAATATTTGCTTGTGGGCCTTTTATTCCAATATTAAATAGGGTTGCGAATTTACCCCAAAATGACGTCATTTCATTCGTACGTAAAGAGGAGGACAATGAGAAGGATAAGTTGTGTTGGTGGGGAAGAAAGAAGAGTGGTTGACAGGGAGAGGGGAGGAGGGAAACGGAGATGAGGAAAATGAGAATGAAGGTGATGATGATGATGATGATGATGATGAGGAGGAGGAGGAGGAGGAGGAGGAGGAGGGGAGGGGAGGGGGAGAAGGACGCAGAAGAGACTAAGGGGATGGGGAAGAAAATGAGGAAAAGACGGAGAAGGGGAGGAGATGGAATGAGGAGAAGAATGAAGAAGGGGGGGGTGAGGAGAAAGAATGAGGAGAAAAAGGAAGGGAGGGGAGGGAAGAGAATGAGGAAAAGACGGAGGAGGGGAGGAGAAGAATGAAGTGAGGAGGAGGAGGAGGAGGAGAAGGACAAGGGGGGAGAAGAATGAAAAGATGGGGAGGAGAGGGAAAGAGAAGACTGGAGAGGGGTGGGGGAGGCGGTGCACAGGAGGCTGGAGTAATGAGGCTGGTTGAAGGTCCTTAGCCAAAGGCAGCCAATCGAAGCGCCAACGAGATTCCGATGTATCTAATCCAGTGTATCTAATCCGATGGATCTAATCCGAAAGTCGTCGAAGTTGTTCATGAAATGAGAGATTCTAATTCTATTCAATTGCCTCGATTTCCTCTGCCATTAAGGTGTGGAAAACACTAATGCCCTTTTTCTCTCTCGTTACAGGTATGGAAAACCACATTCCTGAAGGTAACTACTACAGAGGTTCACTGTTATTTATTTACTTCATGTCTAATGATATACAGTGAGTTACTGGGCTGCTAGACTAAATTTTTTCTGTCTATCTAAAGGCACTAGTTTGTCTTTACTATTTTTCGTCTTCTCATAAATCATATATGATAATATTAAATGGGTCTTTATGAACTTTCTGACTGCCTTTCCTTGTCGTGTCTCTAATTTCCATTATTATGTCATTATATTTCTATTTTCCCTTGTAAAGAGATGCTGCCCAAACTTTTCCTTTTACTATATCTTTTCATTTACCTGTCTGTTTGTCAAGATGTGTGCTTCTTGATGTCATTTTACTCTCACGAACGACAGATATATCATCAAAGCCTTCCTTAATCCCGTGTGAGAGTTTCTCACAGACACTTCAACGGTCGCTAAACATAATAAAGAAAGTAAATGTTGTACACTTCGCAGACGCCTTCAATCTTCCCCTGCCATGTTTATCCACTTCTCTCGAGGATTCTTATAGCTTCCCTGACCTACGACAACGAGATTTATAATAACCCACCG
The DNA here is from genome assembly GCF_040412425.1 of Macrobrachium rosenbergii. Taxonomy (NCBI): domain Eukaryota; kingdom Metazoa; phylum Arthropoda; class Malacostraca; order Decapoda; family Palaemonidae; genus Macrobrachium; species Macrobrachium rosenbergii. The sequence goes on along the minus strand of NC_089768.1, from coordinate 26,896,051 downwards.
CTGGGGAACGAGTGTTGATAAACTAGCGTATAATAAACTATTTTCACTTATGTCTCTTGGTAGCTGTTGTATTAATGTTAGAGAGGCTATACTACAGAACGCGCCCTTGATCTTACGAGAGGGACGTCATCTGGAAAGTACTGTGGGCTGCTTTTGTTCATGGCTACTAGATTCTCAGTGGCTGTTTTTTCTAAAACAGAGATGAAATGATTACTGTCAAGTCCTTCGAGAGTCTGAATTGTACTCAAGGCTTATCCTTGGACAGTATTTAAATCTTAATTAAAAGTGATAAAAAAGACTAGGAATAGTTCTGTAAATAATGTTTGTGAGACATCCGAAAAAAATTAGGACAAAAGACAATGGAATTTAGAATGGGTACCTGAACTTTACAAAAAAGAAAATAAAATATCATAACGCATACCTAACCGTTTGCAGTCGGCGACTAATATACAACTGATAATAGCCTCCTCGTCAAGTGTACACTTCAGCTACTGTACTGACCAGTTCTCTTAATAAATCAATCAACCTAAAAGCGGTACGGCACGGGCCAGATTCGCTATTGCTGTTTAGACACGCCTCAGTGCAAGATGCCAAGCAGTGGGTGAATTACAGGTTACCACCGCACAGAAGCTGGAACTGGAACTGGAATATAATGGGTGAGGTTACCATCGCACAGAAGCTGGCATTGGAACGGGAATATAATGGGTGAATTACAGGTTACCGTCGCACAGAAACCGGAATTGGAACTGGAATATAATATTTAATCCAAAGGCCAAGCGGTAGAACCTATGAGGTCATTCAACGCTGAAAGGGAAATCGAGAACATAGAAGGTTTTAAGGGTGTAACAGGAGGACAACCTCGCAGTTGCACTATGAGACATTTGTTAGGAGAAGGTGGAAAGTAAGACGTTGGAAAGATAATATGAAAGAGGGACAGTAAAAGCAGGGGTTGTATCTAAGGGCTTAAGAAGGGACGCTGCAAAGAACCTTAGGTAATGCCTACAGTGCACCGCGTGAGGTGCACTGATGGCATTGCTTCCCTTACGAGAGCGCTGAAGTGGGATTTATACGCTTCACATTCAAGCAAAACAGAAAAAAAAAATCGTGTGGGGATTTATCATTGCACATTTCAGGGATTGAGGTATTTTTCCTCAAATAATATACATTGAGTTTGCCGGATCTCAATTCCCAATATTTTGAGGGGATTTTAGTATTCCCGCAAATGGTCGTTAATGAAGAGTTTGATTCGGAGTAGAAACTGATGACCCCGGTCTACGTAAATCTATCAGATAATCGAGCAGAGATTTCCTCTTTCGTCTGGACTGGGTCTGGGAGTTCTGAACGTGAAGTAAGAATTATATGTAATAAAATAAATGGCTTTAAAATGAATAAGAATTAGAAGGTGACTGAGCAAAGCTTAAGTGTTTGCACTGTTTTTTAAATGTAATTTCAAAAACCATTTTGATAATGCAAACACTGTGTTCCACAATCGATTACGGGTAGAAAAACTATCTATGTGCTGAAGAATTCGTAATTTTGACCTAATAATAATAATAATAATAATAATAATAATAATAATAATAATAATAATAATAATAAGTTAGATCCCGTTGCCAAGAGTCGCTTGCTAAAAATAATATCAACACGAATTATAACAGCGGAAATGACACCAAAAGAGAAAGAGTGCCCATGAGAATAAATTAAGAGCAAATTCATCAAAGAAGAAAAAAAAAAGAGATAAAATGAAATAAAAAACGACATCTACCAAGCAAAAGCGAGTGTTGCCCGGCGGGAGTTAGCACGCAATTAAACAAGGCTGAAATAAAAGCTTAAAAAAAAAAAAAAAAAAAAAAAAGGATTCACAAAAAGATAACACAAAAAGCGCCTTGTGAGATGGAGGTTCGGGGTTGTGGGGCGGGGGCTAATGGAAGGTTCAGCTGGTTACAAGACAGAGAGAGAGAGAGAGAGAGAGAGAGAGAGAGAGAGAGAGAGAGAGAGAGAGAGAGAGAGAGAGAGAGATAACCCTCTGGCAAAAAGACCGACAACAAAGTAGCCTCAAGTAGTGAAGGAGTGTGGATTATAATGCCACTTCACACGAGGCGTTTATTCCGGTAGCGAATGTACGAATGTTAATTTATATGAATGTTAATTTACATGTATATATATAGATATTTATATATATATATATATATATATATATATATATATATATATATATATATATATATATATATATATATATATATATATATATATATAACTGTTTCTCTTCCATTGTCTATATAACGAAGTTTCTCTTCCACTATCCATATATTTATTGTCCAGTGTCTATTTGTGTCTATTTACGATATATATATATATATATATATATATATATATATATATATATATATATATATATATATATATATATATATATATATATAAATATATAAAATTTCATTATCTGTATGACCTTTGTTAGCTTCCGTGAATGCTTTGTTTTCCTCTCAAAGTATCCTAGAACTCTGAATCACTTGTCACACGAAAACTGTTACATCACAGTTACTTTGTCGAACCAAAGCAAACATTTACGATAAGTGCCTCGCTAACAAGTATAATGAATCTCGGCCATCTCCCACTGTATTCTGGATGTTCAAACTTTTTGCTTTCTTTTTTTTCTTTGTTGAGATTTATCACATCGCTCAGGAACAAACTCAGGACTTCTTCTTTGCTAACTTACACCAGAGATCCGTTCGAGGAATTTGTTATACGCTAAAGGAGTTTGCTGGTGACCTTAGCGGAGGGAGATTCTCTCTCACTCTATTCTTTGCATTACTTCCTTTATTGGGCTGACTTTATCATTATCATGTAAACATCCTTATACAGAGAGAGAGAGAGAGAGAGAGAGAGAGAGAGAGAGAATGGAACCAAAGTGAACAAAAGCAACGAAGACGCGGTAAGCTCTGTTCATCTAATCCCGCATATTTGTCCCACTAATTTCTCGCTACCGTGAGATTTTGATCTTTTCCAGTTTCCTCTGCAAAATCTCCATTAGTTTTCCTACACTGTTAGAAAGTGTAATAACAGAAGGAAAGTGTAATAACAGAAGGAAAGTGTAATAACAGAAGGAAAGTGTAATAACAGAAGGAAAGTGTAATAACAGAAGGAAAATACAAAAGATAAAATAAGGTTATTGCTGTGACCAGAAGGACCACACTATCGCGTGTTTTCTGGCGAATGAGGAGGCCCCTTCTGGCCATAATATTATCGTCAGGGGGTGCTCCTGATTAGGGACATTTTCACGTTAATTATTTTCTCTCATAGAAATAAGTAATTCTGTCAAATCATGGGTATGAGAGAGAGAGAGAGAGAGAGAGAGAGAGAGAGAGAGAGAGAGAGAGAGAGAGAATGTTCGTTATGCATTCTGGAGTCACAACATATAAAGGTTGTCGACACACACACACACACACACACAGAGAGAGAGAGAGAGAGAGAGAGAGAGAGAGAGAGAGAGAGAGAGAGAGAGACGGGGTATTTAAATTGAACTGCGGTCATTGAAACTATATTTACCTTTTCATTCACGCTTTATTTAGCGTGAATGAAGTCATAACAGTTTGAAGCGGCACCTCGAGTTACCACTGCCGTATGATAATGACCTCTTTCACGGGCTGGAATAACACAATCTATCATTCGTTCCCCTAAACACAATATCCTGCTATTTGGAGATGCCAAGTGCTTCGTCAGAGAGCTTTCAAACTGAGCTCTACATCAAGATCTTTTTTTTTTTTTTTTTTTTTTTGCCTTTGTCAAATGTTGACAGCTTTTCAAAGGAAAGGAATTTCAGCTTCTCAAAAGTTTCCTGTTACTTAGAAACTAATTTTTCTTCGAAAAAAAAAAAAAAAAAAATAGTCGTGTTACATACGCAAATACAAGAGTCTTTTCCTTTACATACACAGTGACACACGTGAATGAACACACACACACACACACATATATACATACATACATATATATATATATATATATATATATATATATATATATATATATGTATGTATATATATATCTACATACAAATTTTCATACACAGACGTTATTTAATAACGAATTCACAGCAGATACCTTGGGAATAACTAAACACCCAAGGGGAATTATGATATAACCTCCAGTTTAATAACCACCACTTATCCTTTATAGTTCAAGATGAAGGTGGCTATTAAAAAAAAAAGGACGAAAAGTATACTTATACTTGCCTCGAGAAACAAGCTGAGCTTTAATCCTTTACAAGTAGATTTAATTACAAATATCCTTACGAAATGCTGTAACGTATGTGCTTTTGTCTGTGTGTACTCTGTGGAAAGCGAGGGAACAGAGTCTGAAAGAATGCTCGCAGAGAGAGAGAAAGAGGGAGAAATGTGAGATCTTTTAATATCATCTTTTGAAATTACATGGAAGGGAGAATCCTTCCTTTGGACTGGTTTGGAATAATGATGAACATTCTGACAGATAGGAAGGTGGTTAGCTTATATATATATATATATATATATATATATATATATATATATATATATATATATATATATATATATATATATATATATGTATGTATTTATAGACAGACAAATAGATAAATGATTTATATATATACACATACAGTAAATATATACTTATATATGTATATATATATTATAATATATATCATATATAAATACATACATATATATATAAATATATATATATATATATATATATATATATATATACATATATATATATATATATATATATATATATATATATATAGAGAGAGAGAGAGAGAGAGAGAGAGAGAGAGAGAGTAGCGGGACAGCGATGCCGTACTTGAAGCTGGTCCGTCTTGTGCGGTTGTTGACAGGGGGCAGAGTATGATGCAAGTGTCAAGCCAAGAAGCATTATTGTTCTTAACACTAACGCATTCACCTACTTGGGGAAAGAGGATCTTTCATGGGTGAGGAGAAGGGACAAGGGGCTAGGGGCTGGGCGAAGGGGGGGGAGGAGGGGGAGGGAAGGGAAGTTGGGAGGAAAGGAAGGAGAGGCGCGTCAACAGAAAAGAAAAGGCGTAATGATGTAGGGTTATCGTGACTCTCGGGAGAATGTATATCCTCGCGTTACCAGATGTGTAGTTATACCGCACCTGCCATTACGAGTTTCAAATGAGGTTACCTTGGTAGATATATGTTCTGCAGCCATTCAGTTTAAAAAACATACATCCTGAACGAGAGAGAGAGAGAGAGAGAGAGAGAGATAAAACACCGACTCTGCCAGGGATGGATAGAGACGACGCTGGCGATATTCCGGCCACTGTGATTGGGTGCTGAGCATAAACAAACGGGCTAACTGATACGTGTTGATACTGCGCTCGCGTGGTCGACCCCATCGAGCCATTTCCACAATTGGCCAGGAAATATTGCGGCTGGAGTTTGGCGTCAGGAGGGATGCTGCTGCTGATGCTGATGCCTATATGTACTCATGCGTGCCCGGGGCAGCTTTCGAATTTTTCGGGTGGGAGGAGTCTAGAAGTTTGGAATCATGGTAGTTCTTACGAGAGAGAGAGAGAGAGAGAGAGAGTATACATATATTTTTTATTAGCTTTTTTATTCGCTTTTCGAAATGGGTATATATCGTTGGTTCAACTAAAGCTTGGATTAATAGTACTTAGAGAGAGAGAGAGAGAGAGAGAGAGAGAGAGAGAGAGAGAGAGAGAGAGTATAGCCTACATATATTTTTTATAAGATTTTTTATTTGCTCTTCGAAATGGGTATATATTGTTGGTTCAACTAAAGCTTGGAGTAATAGTAGTTCTTAGAGAGAGAGAGAGAGAGAGAGACTTTTTTTTTACATCAGCTTTTGAAATGTTCGAAATGGGCACTTACTGATTCAGATAAAGCTTGGGAACCAGTAGTTCTTAGAGAGAGAGAGAGAGAGAGAGAGAGAGAGAGAGAGAGAGAGAGAGAGAGAGAGAGAGAGACTACAAGACCTTTTTGTATCGAAGGTGAGGTTATGAGATATAAAAGTGCAGGAAGGAAGGGGGGGGGGAAGTATGAGAGACAGAGAGAGAGGGGGCAGGGGAGGAGAGGGAGAGAATTGCTTACTGAGGGAGCTATGTATACCATTGTTTACACACGAAGGTACATGATGCCTCTCGATTACTCTCATCCTAAACCCCTGATTTACGACGGGATATCTCTCTCTCTCTTCCTCCCTCTCTCTCTCTCTCTCTCATGCACGCACGCACGCACGCACATCCGGGTTACGCCGCCGCCGCATGACGGGTTTGCTTGTACTGCTTGAGGAGTCGAGTGATTATGCGTATCCGGTCAAAGAGGTCCTTCTTTTTATTTCGTCTATAGTGGATTCCTTCTTCCTCCTATGTCTTCGTCTTTCGTTACGCTGCTTTGCTTGTTTTTCGTTTTTTTTTTTTTGGTTTTGTTTGGGATTTACGAGTTGTTTAAATAATGATAACAAGAATATGAACAGGGACAGCGGTAGTAATATTAAGAACGGCAGTAGTGATAATGGTAACAATTATAACACCGACAGTAACAAAACTTAAACAACTGAGCCAACAACAACAACATTAATAATAATAATAATAATAATAATAATAATAATAATAATAATAATAATAATAATAACAGTCTTTGAAAATAATAATAATTACAAGAATAAAAACAAGAACAGCATTAGTAATATTAACAGCAATAATAAGAGTAATAATATAACAATGATAACACCACCAATAACAAAACATCAGCAATTAATAATAATAATAATAATAATAATAATAATAATAATAATAATAATAATAATAATAATAACAGTGACTACAGCAACATCATCCACAAAAATAACAACAGAACATTAATATTTACGCAAATACATCGGGTTACCCTTTTGTAGATAAACCTTTCTGTTATACAAATCAGCTTTATTGACTCATATGATTACGTTATCAGAAAAGGGAAATCGGGATTATCTCTTGATATGTGTCACGTCAACATTTATCATTATACTCCTGTGGTAACGAGATCGTATCTCTGAGTCTGTCAACTCGACAACAAAGAGCGGAAGGTCTGTCTGTTGGTGAGAGGAGTCCTGAGGTCCATACTAGGGATTTATCTCTCATACACGTTGCGAAACGTAGTAATACTGGCATTCGGGTATGGATATTTGTATAATGTAATAACCGTTTACAGTGATAAATACATTTCAGTGTAGAATGAGAAAGAGACCTTTTATATATTAGCTTTTCTTGCTACGGGAAAGTATAGATTTAAGGGAAAGTGAGATCAGAATTTTAGGCAAGAACCTAATTCTATTTTATATGGGAAAATTAATACATAAAAATCAATATCTGAATATGGCTGATAACAGTCATATGAACTCCATTTTCTCTCTATATGTTAGATTCAACGTTTTGTTTTTGTCTCTTTTCACGCGGAATTAACAGAAAAATATACTTTTATTGTATGAAGTCTTAAATATCATACTGGTTCGCGATAGCGTTATGCTAAAAACACATCGTAACGTAGGAAGCTTATGAGAAATGAATAAACGTGTTAAGATTCATTACAGCTATTGAGACAAATCTGAGAACAAATAAATAAATCGAGTGTCCACCGTCATGTACACAACTTTCTTCGCCGACTTCAGACTCGGAGCCGTTTTCTGTTCAACCAAGAGCTTACCAGGACACGAAGAAAGGAACGAGAAAAAAATATACATTAAAACAATTACACTAAAATTTCCTTGAAGATACGACGGACATAATTCGAATCAAAATGCAAAATATGAACGTCCCGAGCATAAAAGAATCTACACGGCTTAGTCCAGAAAATGTTGGGTTGCCATTGTCTACGTCTTAAGAAGTCTAATCGCGCCCGCGCAACAAACAAATGAACCCATACAAACGCATGCACACACGAGCGCGCGCGCACACATACACATACACACTCATTCTCACGATACGTACATGAAACAAAATCGTTAACTCACAATTACATGGCTACAGACACACATGTATCCACTCCTTCAAAAACTAGGTAGAAGAAGCGAAAGCATTTTGTACAGCGCCAAGTCCAATGTAAACAAAAGACTCGGTGACACATTCTAAACAAAATCTAATTAATCATATGCCCTTCAAGGCGTAGCTTTTAGCTTTGTGCTAGAGAGGAACTTTATCTGATGGGATCTGCATGGCACAATAAATCCCTGAAGAACAAAGCAAACTGAATGGTGAAGTCATCGACTGGATAAGTCGATAGACTGTTAGCCTAATTCCGGAATGCACTTGTGACGAGACAGTACATTCACACATCCGCCAAAATGCGCATTAGTAAAATGGTGAATACCTTCTACTATGGCCAATGAATACTTTGATCACTGACCCAGCATCCAAGGAGTCATTCATCGAAGTGATGAATCTAAGGTATGAAGAAACAGAGAGAGAGAGAGAGAGAGAGAGAGAGAGAGAGAGAGAGAGAGAGAGAGAGATCGTGTTCACGTCTATTTTAGTAAAAGGGGAGAGGAAAAGGAATAATTGAGTGCAGTGAGCCCCTGAGAGAGAGAGAGAGAGAGAGAGAGAGAGAGAGAGAGAGAGAGAGAGAGAGAGAGAGAGAGAGAGAGAGAGAGAGAGATGAGCAAATAAACACCCAAATAATCACGCCATGCAACAACAATCGGCAAGCATATATATTCCAGAAAAGGAATACGTGAGTCAACATCAGCTCAGCCCGAGCGTGAATGGGAGAATCTACAGAAGAAACAAGCGATCATATATGAGGCACTCAAGTACCGTTGGGGTGTTACAATGGACAGAGAGAGAGAGAGAGAGAGAGAGAGAGAGAGAGAGAGAGAGAGAGAGAGAGAGAGAGAAACATGAGTTAGCGAGAAAAGAAGCCTTTGTGGAGCACGAAAGATGCTACATGTGCGTCCCGATAAACCGTGTGCCCACGCTGTGTACGTCTTCTTGAGCAGTCGTGTAGGTAAGTAGGTCCATCCGAACAGAGAAATAAGAGTCGAGAGAGGCGGCAGCTACTGCTACTACTGCACTATCTGCTGATGGATAGGTTCTCTACGGTGGTAAAATGTAGTTTCCCGCTGAAGTGAATCATTCTCGAATGCTCGTTGGACCGCATTCACGAGACCAAGCTTATAGCAATTGCAAATTCCAGAATCGAAGGCGGGAGTTGAGAAAACGGAGGTTCACACCAAAACACAAATATATATCTCCCCTCTTTCACCTGGCTCTCTCATGAATATCCGCTTAATGTTAACGAAGATCTAATATGACTTCCGGCCAACGTTAAAGGAAGGTAACAGAAAGACCGCACAGGGACGCGCTTCTAGAAGAGCAACAGCAGCCTGGAGAGACGCCGATGTCGCGAAGTGAACCCAAGTGAAGAGCATCAAACGGCTGTATTTCAGATCTCGAACCTCTTTCGAAAATTAGCCTTAGGTCGCAGAATTAATTGCTCCTCATCCTCCTTACGATAGATTATTTTCGTCGTTAGGATTTCTTTGAAAAGCGTGAGCGCGTGGTGACTGTTGAAAGGCTATTATTATCAAGTGGGGGAACTGCAACCTGATCGGCCTAATGAACGCCAACGCACAAACGCACGTATTCACGACAGAAGGAGCAGCGTTCGATAGTCCTACGCAAGAGCATTCACTCGCCGCTCTGGTTGATCGATAATGTCGTAGTAGTGTGAGAACTCATATCAATGAAGAGAAATTAAAAACAAATAAACTGCTGGCGGAATCATGGGCGATACTGATCAACAGGAAAGCACACAAAGATGGTGTACCTTGTCCAAAGAAAAAGAAAAAAAAATCCGGAATTAGCAACCGGATACGAGTACTTCTTCACAATATTTCTTATAGATATCACAATAAATCTTTTAGCTATCTTGGGGATATATATCAATCAATCTTTTAGATTTCTTGGGAACAGACAAACAGAAAGACGAATAAACAGACACGGATGAATGTCTAAAATCCATGCTACTTCGCTGGTCGAGTTTAAAAAGGAAAGGATGGCAACTCATTCGAGGGTACTCGACTTCATGGCGATTCATCAGTTAAGGGAACAAATGGTTTTTTTCTTTTTTATAATTTGCTGCATTTATTATTTGTAAAGCATTCGTCTCCTCTGTCCACTTTCGCCGCATAAACGGCAATAACAAGATGAAAGAAGATCGTTTAGGCAGAGAAAGCTCGCCTCAATCATGGTCCCTTGTCAGACCGAAGTATTTTCATAAGTCTCGATTGAATTCTGCGGGATTTGATTTTGCGCCAGAATTGCCTCCAATCAGGAGTGACTCGAGCAATTGAGAGGGAGAGGAAAATTACTCACTTCAGCACGAGGATTTGTCTGCGGCGATATAAACTATGTACACTTGATCTCGGTCATAACATTTTGTTGAAGGTACGACAGACCTTGTAGGATCACTTTGGATCAATACTTTCAAAGGGTGACACTGCAGATCAGTGCATTCTATACGACCTATGATAATAATAAAATTATATAATTATAACAGTAAGTTAATGTATAAAGACAGTCATTAAATGCTATTCTTTAGTGTTAACCCTTTCTGCACTCAACTCATTAATCTGTGTTGCATGGAGGGGAAGGAGCGGTTGAAATCTAATTAACTTGAACTTATTGATAGCAAGTACTGTCCGTATGGATAAAAGTGAATTAGGTTTCCATATTACACCACTAATCGCGTGTGCGAGGCAGGGAAAAATAGATGAAATATTCATAAAGTGAAAAAGCAGGTTAAAAATCTTGTGGCTAAGCTATCAAATTCAAGTTGAACAACTCACAAGGACAGGTAAAAATTATAATTACAATTAGTTCCAGCAATAAATATCAAAGATAAGTTAGCACTTTTTTTAATTGAAGTGAAATGCACACTAGGATACTATGATCGATAAAATTTTCCCTGTAAGTATGTCACTGATAAATAGCCAGCTATTTCTATTAATTAAACTAAATAATGCCGTACGGCCTTAATATCCACATTGGCCTAAATATCCACAATGGTCCAAAATCTGACAGAGCGGCTGGACTGTAGTTGGAACTGGAATATAAATTTTAGAACGGGGGACACGTGTTGGGACCTATGAGGTCATTCAGCAATGAAATGGGAATTGAGAGCAAAAAGGTTTCAAAGGTGTAACAAGAAGAAAACCTCGCAGTTGCACTATGAAACAACTGTTAGGAGAGGGTGGAAAGTAAGATGGAAGATAATATGAACGGAGGTACCGCAAAAGGAATGAAAGAGGTTGCAGCTTGGGCCCGAAGGGAGCTTAAAAGAACCTTAAGTAACACCTACAGTGCACCGCGTGAGGTGCACTGATAGCACTAATTCCCTTTCGGGGCTAGACTTTGGTGACAGATGTATCTACAATAGTTTCATTTCAGTACCTGTATTTCATTCGCATGAGAGGCAAGTACCGTACGTGTATCAAGCCTGGAATCCTGGAGGCTTATTGTTTTTAACCTGGAACGACGGGTCTTTTGTTTGGTGAGCCTCATCTGACCGCGGCGTGGTTTGCATAAATAGATTGGCAGAGGCAGCCTTGTTTTCGCAGCCTTGTTTTGCCTACGGCTTAAGAATTTCGTAGAAAGGCTTTGATATTTAGGGTCCAGGCTGAAAATGTTTTGGTATAGCGCTGCTCGTTTCATCTAAGTACATTTCAGGGCGAAATGGTATGAATTAGCTAGCTTATAACATTACTGTAGCAGCAGATTGCATCTCTTGATTGTACGACAACAATAACAACTATAATTATTGCTACAGATCTCTAAACACTACCTCACGTAATGGAAACTTTTAAATGAAGAACGACTTTATTTTTTCCCAAATTATTTCTTACGCACTCGTACTATACCTGAAGGCAGATTCGAATATAAAACTCGCAAGTTACTTTGTAGATTTGTAAGACCATTTGAACTTATGCAACTGCCACCTCATTCTGATCTTAGCTGACACGTTTCTGAATTATTTTAAACAGCAAAAACAGATAACAACAAAATAATACACTAACAGCGAATAAAAACATTGGATTATGAAGCCAGATCACTGACAATTTCTGAGATCTGATTTTATACTGAAAAAAAGAAAAATGGTTAGGAAATAATACGAGGAGTAAAAAATTAAAGAGGGATGTCTTCCTTAAAAGTTGGAAATGTTATAGCAATGCCGATTACGAGTCAACTTTTTTATGTACCAATCTAGAAAGGGCGCTTCCTTTGACAGCGAGATTTACCAACTAGAACGGCCGTAGGAAAATAGAGAAAAGTAAACTTAAAGAATATAAAAAAAAAGAATGAAACAACAACAAACAAATATAACATGATAAATATGTAGAAACTTCAGGTATAAATTTAATTAACGGGACAGAGGAACATGTGACTCTGAAACAGCATTACAGACAATTTTAAACGTGAGGCATCTCCACATCTTAAGCACGGCCAGGGACACTGTCCCAGAGTTTTGCAGTCTTACAGGACACTGGATACTGGACAGCATAACAGGAGTAAAAAAGGCGCTCTTGGGACGACTAGCACGCTCTAACCCAAGATCACACTAGGCCTGAATGTAGAAGTTCCTTACTGAACTGATTTCAGAAGCCTTTTGAAGATGATATGAAATCATAATTACAATCTTTAAGAAACACGTAACCGAGACGTCTGGGTGCTAAATGTCCCATAAAGTTGCTGATATCCCTACGGGAGATCAATATTCTAACAACCGTAGTTCAAAATATCTGGAGCAGATTCATTTTGAAGAGATAATAAGACTGACTTTGTTATCCTCTGAAGTGGCTTCAACTTTGAATGTTTTATGCTATAATTCTAGTATAAGGAAAGAAGCAAAGTTCAAGTTTGTCCTAAATGTGTCTGGAAAATAAAAAAAAAAACGACCAACAATGGCAAGTGTCAATGTCATTATCTCTATGGATAAATTAACCCTTGAGAACAACTCTCAGCATTTTTAGCATTAGTTCAGAACTACATCATATAAAGAAAAGTCTAGCAATGTGATCTGGTGGCATGACTTTCCTGGGGTCCTGTCAACATATTTGCTAGATACCAAGTTCAATGGGACTCGGTTAAATTGAACCGAATTCTGGAAAGTGAATACAGACGTATTCAGGCTAATCCCAAACCAAGCGAGTTTAGCGAAGCACACTTTAGAAAAATGTTCACGGAATGATTACGTAAAGACATAAAACCAATAGTCATCTAAATCAACATGCCTCTAAATAAAGAATGGATTATACAATATATTCAAAAGATGTATGACAACATGCAAAACAACGAACAAAAAAAGGAGACGAAACTATAACTGAGAATTCGTTTTTATATAATGCACAAACAGACATATATATATATATATATATATATATATATATATATATATATATATAATATATATATAAATATATACACATATACATACACATATACATATATATATATATATATATATATATATATATATATATATATATATATATATATATATAGAGAGAGAGAGAGAGAGAGAGAGAGAGAGTATATCACGACGTAAGAGACTGCACTTGAAAATAACATTTAATGTCGACAACCAAACCTCTGGATGAAAGTTCCAGGGTTTTAAGGAAGTCGAGTATCTTGTAACAGTCGACGGACTGTTCAGACAGCGTCCGTGTGTATTTGCTTTCTAGGAAACTTGTAAATGAGTACGGGAGGTCTGTTTACACCTGTAGATGTCATCTGGGGACTTTTAGATGTGCGGGCCGGATGTAAACAAGACGTCCTCACATGCTGGGAATCAATCTTCTGTCATGACGGCCTCTGGCAACCCGCCCAACTTACCAGGGCAAAGTTACCACCGAGGGAATATCTACAATTTTTTTTTTGCTTGCTAAAACTTAATAAAGATCAATGGAATTTTTCGCGGACTTGCTAAAATGTAGTAAAATTTAGCTGACGGTAATTGCTCAAATTTCATTCTAACATACCCATAAACTTTCCTTAATTTACGAGTGATTTTTTAAAATAAATCCATGAAACTAATGCTTCACCACAATCACAGAAAATGGGAATTAGAACGTTGAATTAAGACAAAAACTAATAAAAACGAGAGGAAAATAATATTCACACTGCTTTTTGTAATCAGAACCGTGTGATAATGTCTAGCCAATACGGATGTTTACTCAACATTATGAAAAGCAACCACTTATTATAAAAATAAGAGAAATACATGAATGGGGCATTCATAAAGTGAAGTGTCGTAAATGGATCTGAAATTATTTAATATCAGGGTTCAATTAGTTACAAGAATGACATACATTATATGAATTATTTTAATAATATTTCTCTTTCATGTAAACTATCTGAGAAACTTTGTGTAACAGACCTAGTATACTATTTAATATCAGAGATCTCTTAGTTACAAGAATGACATACATTATATGAATTATTTTAATATATTTCTCTTACATGTAAATTAGTTGAGAAACTTTGTGTGACTGACTTAGTATACTACTTTACAACGAAGAATAATTCAGTTATTTTATGTATTTCTCTTATAAGTAAAATATCAGACACACCTTAAGTGATGGACTTGATATGTTCATCTGAAACAAGAAAGAATTAAATAAGCCCGAATTGCAAACGGAGTGCCTAAGCGGAGAGAAGCAGCCCTCATTCAGGGAGCAAGTCAGTTAAAAAAAGGTATTACGTAAAGCTGTGGCCGTAGCAGAAAGAACTTGTCAATTTCTTTTCTTTTGATATTAACTTTACATGTGAAGTCATATCCAAGTAAGGTAGCCATCACGGGAAAGAACAAACTTTGGTAACTGACGGAAAGTTTTACAGTAGGGCTGTTTTTAAATCGAATTTATGTGAACCAGTCAAAGGTAAGAACCGTAAATCTCCCCGACCTCAGATCCACACCATTTCCACCATCATAGGCAAAAAAAAAAAAAAAAAAAAAAAAAAAAAAAAAAAAAAATCAGTCAATAATACCTACACATTTTTTTTAACAATAAGCTGGAAAAAACAACATAAAATTTACTGCTATGTTCATACCTGGAATGCTTCATTGTAAATGAACCTCAAGTGCGGAAACTTCCACAACGTTCGTTGCGTCATAAATCTACACAAAAGGCTCACGTGTACCATTTACCAATTCTTATTGCAAGCACTCTTCCAGTACCTCTTTCATTTCGTTCATCCAGCGCTTTCTAGGCCTTTCTTCTCTCCTCCTTCCTGTTTCTAAACTGTGCACTCTTTTTTACCAACATTATGTCCTCCTTTCTTTCTCCACATTCCCAAACCATCTCTAAACACTCTTGTCAGATATTTCAAAAAGGCTAATGTTTTTGTCTCTTCTACGCATGTCAACACTTCCAATTTTTCTTACGCCACGTATACTGTACAAAAAGCTCCTCTTAAAACTGTCAACCTTTTTTAAGAATGTTCTCATTTAACATCCACACTTCACTACCAGAGAGGAGATTCGGCTCAGTAACCCCTTTAAACTTTCTTACCTTGACTCCATATACCCTCAAAGTCTTTCCCCTGTCTTTTGCTCACACCCTACTACCTCCCTTGCTTCACTCATTCTGTTTCTCTTCATTGTCCCTATCACTATCAGTACTGTATTTTGTGCAAAAATTTATCATTTCACGCTCCAGTCACGACTCGACTCATTCTCCTATTAGACAACTATATACACAAGACCAGTGTTCTTTCTCTTAGTTCTTATATCACACCATCCACAAAAACATTGAGCAGTAGTCACGAAGATGTCAGACGCTTTTGTCGTAGACCCATAAAATGTCTACTGGATCTGTGTGTGTGTGCGTGTGTGTAGACCCATAAAATGTCTACTGGATCTGTGTGTGTATGTGCGCGTGTGTGTGTGTGTGTGTGTGTGTGTGTGTGTGTGAGAGAGAGAGAGATTTCCAAAACCTCTACTTGTGCTCCGAGAATAACTACACCCAGAGAAGAAAATACATTAAAAGCAAAATTTACGTTACCAGAGAAAACAATAAGCACACTTACCACGTATCGAAGGTAGTGATGCACTTCCGTCACGCCATCATAATGCAAGAGAAATTCCCCCACACCTCTTTCACTCAACTGAAGAGTTCTTTCAGTCGTAAACAACAGTCCCGTATTTAACCCGTTGTCAGTACCAAGGCTCAGGATTCACCCGCCGCTATCTTTTCCCCAAGCATGCAGAACATCCGCAATGATCATTCGATCCTCTCACTTCAGAGTCACGAAGTCCCAATTTTCACAAGCTATTCCGTCCCCACATCGTTCTCTCATCCTCATTCTTATATTTGAAAATGACTTTCGTTGTCTCTTTTACTCGTACCAGTCGCGTCCTCCATCTTATTGGCAAATTGTATTTATTCACCATAGGGCCATTCTCCTGTGAACTGTACCACATCCACAATTATCTCATAATTCAACTCTAAATTTATTTGTTACCCTTAGTGGTAATTCTTATGGCTTTATTGGTGTTATTTAACATAAATTTAATATTCGGTGCCTTATCCTTTTTCCTAGGTTTGATATGTTACTTTATTTTCTTCATATTTCGCTCCCCAGTCTTCTCTAAAAGAAATTCAGTCTTCATATTCATTCGTGTTAGTGTAATCTCCCCTGAGTTTAATCTTCACAGAAATAATCCCCGTCAAATTTAACGTTTCTGAAGCCATTCTACTCTGGGCTCACATAATGTTCCTTCCATTTTCAACAGCATTTGACTTCCAGCACAGTCAGCCTTTCCATCTTCTCTCTCTTGCTCTTAATTTAATAGCCATTGCCATTTCTATCTTAGCATTTTCAACCCCACATCGTTCACTCATCCCTATTGCTATGTTTGAAAATGACTTTCGTTGTCTCTTTAACCCGCAGCACTCGCGTCCTCCATCTTTTTAGCAGATTTTATTTCTCATCGCAGGTTGAAACAGATGCACATGCAGAATGAGACTGATTCACTTGGCTCCTGAAAAAAGAAAAATATCAGGATTAGAATTTGTTTAACATAACAGCCGGGGATAGATGGAATGAAATGTCGTGTTCATGATGCTAAGTTCTAAGGCTTTGGGTAATCGTAAAATAATGATGATATTAAAAATAATGTTTGTAAAGCTACTGTTTCTGGTTCCGGAAGAGAGCGGCAACTTCATCCCCTGTAATTACTGCAGGTTCGCGGTAGATTAGCCTGTTATTTGTTAATAATAAAAACAGTAAGACTGATGTAAAGAAAAACTGTACTGATATCAGTCATTCGCATGTAATATAATGCACCCGTTCTTAGATCCAATTACAGAATCACAGTCACAGTATCAGACGGGATGCTGCTGTCACTAAGAGTGCTGAATCTCAAGCAACAAAAATATCAAATAAGGAACGTATTAAAATTGCCACCATTCACTACGACAAACGAAGAAAATTGCTATAATCAAAATGAGACTGTTATGGAAAATGGGGCGGGATTTTTTTCTGAGGGATGAGAGGGCGGGGTTTTGGGTGGGTGGGGGATGAGTTCAGTCAGGCGCCAGAAACAATGGACGAACTGTCAATGCGTAACGAGTGAAATTTGACCGACGTAGCTCGGATGAGCAGGCAAATATACGAATGAATGATTGAGGCGCAACCTGAGAGGGCGGACCAGAAGCCTTGTGTTGTGGAAGCGAGCAGCCCTTTTGATCGACGGCTCTCTACACAAACAAGACCATCACCACGATCCTCGGGAGAAACATCGCTACAACAGCAACGATGTCTAAGAAGGGAAAGCTGCCTCGTTTATGAAAACAGCCGCGACTTAAAATGAGTTCGCGGAGGAATAAAAAAAAAAAAAAAAAAAAAAAAAAAAAAAAAAAAAAAAAAAAAAAAAAAGCAGTAAATTCTACAATCTTCGTCAGACGAGTGTATTTGCATCGTTTTCCTTCCAATGATATCAAGGAAAAGCGTTTCAGTAATGACTACTATTCGTCTTTTTCATGCGACAGACATTCTTTAAATGTGAGGTCTCTTCTTTAATTTGGCATGTTCTGCCATTTAGCACATTACCACTTTCTGAGACTTCTTTTAGGGTATGAACTTGACGCCGGATGGGAATAAAGACAACTTGTAAAAACAAAACAAATGCCGTTGCATCATCGAGTGAAGACGGACGAACCTCTTACATCTGGTAAGCAAAACTAAATCCGTTCTGTTCGAGAACTGTCAGTGGCGGCATCGTTGGAAAATCAGATGAATATGCAACAGCATCGGAAGGTTTAAACTATCAATCACCCAGGAAGACGAGCTTCAGTCAATAAAAACGAAAGAACCCAAAAGAACCCAAAACGATCGCGACCCCACCCCCTCAAAGTCACCCCGACGAAAGTCTTCTGACTGCGCCTTCCTTCTTCCCCGCGCCAGCTCAAAATCTCACACCAAACAGATGAGTACAAAAGATGTTTGATGGCACAGCTGGCCAAACACCCCGTCAATACATTTATCGGGAAAACACTTGTCTCGTTCCGTGAATCATTAGCTAAGCAATTCCTTGTCTCTATCTTCATTTTTTTAATAAGGTCCAAGGGCCATTTCCTTCGGGTACATTACAAGTGAAAACAGTCGTAGCCAGTCTTTCAGAAGGTTTCTTATCTCAAGGTCACAGGCGGACAATAGTGTCTTCAACATTACTGCCCCGTAACTTTAGCAAAATAATATACATTTGTGGTAACATACGGATCGACGTTTCTGATTTTACTAGGAAGTTAGGGAAGAGGCAGAATGCAAGTAACATCTTGGGAAAGAATGGTAACACTGATAGTGATGATGGTTCAGTAATGGCAACTTGATTACCGGGAACGTTACCAATAAAAATGACATTGCTATTGACGAAACACATCTCTTATTAGCACTGAAACATTAGTGAAATTAGAGATTGCAAATATCCATCAATAAACAGAACTTCACGATACATCATGCGCACCCAAACAGAGGCAAATCTGTGATGACTAAACTCCAAACAAGTGAATCAATAAAATGAACACGCAGCCAACCGTGAGACAAATCAAATGATACCAAACTAGGCAGTGGGCACCCGAAAAGTTAAGGAGAATCTTGCATTTTAATCCAGCAACCGAAATTAAGCTTGTCCTCATTAACATAAAAGATGACTTCTGGAGGACGGTTAAATAAAGCATCTTCGGCGACCTTAGAAAATAAAACAAATCATCCCATTGAACGATCCTCTGGAAGGAAGAAGAAAACCCAAAATGTATAAGTCATCTCTAGTGTGTGCACAGCAACTCCAATGACAACAGAAGCGAAATGTAAAATAGCACTTGGGTAAACGAGATCCGAGTTGGTCCGAGACTCCCTGAAAGAGGCCAAATCGCTTGGATACATATTTAACCATTCACGACCACCCAAATCTCCTCAGAGTGGAGGAAGGCCCTTGAGAAGGAGGAGGAGGAGGAGGAGGAGGAGGAGGAGGAGGAGGAGGAGGAGGAGGAGGAGGATCTCTCCCTTTAGGAGAAGGGGCCCGGCTCCTTGAGCTTGAAAATGATTCGTATGACATAAAAAGGGAAGACTCGGTGGATTAACTGGGCTGCGGATTTCACTAATATCTTCTTTGCACAATTCCTAGATCTAAAGTCGTGGTCTTAGAAACTGTTAAAGTTAGTTAAAGCAGTAATTATGTATCTGTAAGCACTTACAAAACAATATGATCTTCAGATTAACGAAGTTCATCCACGCTGGTTGTGGTCAGTACTTGGATAGATGACCTCTGAAGACTATCAGACACTTTGTTAACATAAGCCCCATTGCCAAAAGTGGGGCAGTGGGTATAGGGCACGCAATTCATCACAGAATCTTTGTGAAAAGTTAGAAGAGTAATACGATCTAGATACACTCCTTGGTAGGAGGAAAAGACGTTCGCGGTAACGCATACAAAGAGAGAGAGAGAGAGAGAGAGAGAGAGAGAGAGAGAGAGAGAGAGAGAGAGAGAGAGAGAGAGAGAGAGAGAGAATTTTGAGACGTTGCTGGACTCTAACTGGAAGCTTTGCTAAAGTCCTCGGCAGAAAAGGATGAGTGAGGAGGAAAGTCTTAGATGATCTTAGTAGCAGCAGAAAATAACAGCGCTATAATGGAGCTTAAAATAAAATTGCCGAAATGGGTAGGGTCAGTATTTCAGGTACAAATTGTGCAAGTTATTACATCTTTAATTGAAATGGAGAAAGAAAAGAAAATACCTTACATTATTGGGTTATATACAATGTATATAATATAATATATATATATATATATATATATATATATATATATATATATATATATATATATATATATATATATATATATATATATATATATATATATATATATAAATATATATATAAACCATCTTCTTTAAAATACAGAATAATTTTATCAGATTTTCAGTAATTTTTGGTGATTTAAACGCTGTTTAGGTCTCGACAAGGTGAAAACACACCAAAAATATTTAGTGTTTTTTTTTTCTGGGAACAATGACACCAACTGACAAGTGGCACTTTTCGTCTCCTTTGAATTATACGTCTTCATGAAAACAGTTATATATTCTAGACCTTTAAAATAAACATTCATAAACAGAAAGTTAACACTCGAGGTGTGTTCAGCTTTAGAGTCGTCACTAAAAGTACTTTGCATATAGCAATCCATTTAATCCCGGGGTCGTTGTTGGTGGCGGTGGGGGGAGGGAGGGTGGGGGGCGAAATGGAGGGAGAAAGAAGGTAAAAGGGAGTTGGGGGTGGGGAGTTTGCCGAATCTCGTCACATTCGATTAGCGTCAGGCTTTGACAGGCTTCCCGATCTAGAAACGTCTCGGGGAAGATTCATAAATTGCAATTAAGCTAATTTAAAGAAGCTGACTTGACACCTGTCGCCCGCTTTTAGCGAGACGAATGCGGTCGGCTCTGCCAGAGCCGAGGACCTTGGCCAGGACCGAAGTAGGTAGGTAGCTGCTTTGTCTGTCAGCGAGCGGGTACCTCGAGATAATAATATGTCCACTTCCGCAGATGTAGAGGGAGACAATGTCATCGCGGGTGTGCAGTGTCTTAGTGCTAAGGGATTTAGGGGAAAGGAAGGACGTTCTTCGGACGACACAATGTATTTAAGGTTCACTACGTCTTCTGGGAGATGAACTGAACTTCTTCTGGGAGGCTTTTAAAATGTTTCGGAATATCGATTATGCGTTTCCATTGTCTTACGGTGTAAATCTGACTTTTGTTTTGCATTAATTGCTAAGCAGTGAATATCTCCTGTTGCATCTGTCAAACATGCACAGACACACACACACACACACACACACATATATATATATATATATATATATATAATATACACATATATGTATGTTCCAATTCCTTTTATGACTAGTGTGATTCAGTTGGTAGCGCTCTTGCTTTTCAACTGAAAGAACAAGGTTCGATCCCGATGTGTCAGAATTTATTTCCGTTTCACACGTAATAGTGTTAATTACTTCTAATATATATATATATATATATATATATATATATATATATATATATATATATATATATATATATATATATATATATATATATATATATATATATATGTATATACATACATATATAAAAATATATATGTGTATGTATATAATATATATACAGTATATAATATACATTTTATATATATATATATATATATATATATATATATATATATATATATATATTATATTAATTATATTCATATATTCAGCTATACGCAAAAGGAAAAAGACACCAGGGAGGTTGCTACAAAGCTAATTCAACACCATGTGAAGAACTGCAACATAATGAGCACGCATGCTGCCTAACGTGGCATAACGAGACGACGGCTGAAAGGGAAGCCCGGCATACGTAGGTTTAACGGCTGCGCCTGAATTCGCGCTACGATCAGGTGGCAGAGACAGATATAATCTTCTAAGTGTATTGATCCGGTCGGTGATTAATATCATGATCCCTTAAATTTACTTTTGATTTCCCCGCGGATCGATCTGGGGTTCCCGAATTAGCCGCTGGCAGTAGCAGACAGCTCGCTACAGCAGGCATTCGTTGCCATGGCAACGATCATCCACTCGAATGTCATCCAGTGCTTCATTTGTCTCTGAGGAATAGTTTGAGAGAGAGAAAAAAAAAATGGTAAACTATCGTCAACAAAGTTTTATCTGAGGTCATTTTTACCTTATGAAACGACGCCTTTGATTGGCAATGTCTTGGTCACTTTTTTCAGCTGAGGTTTTTTCCCAATTTTCTTGTGCATTTTCCAGGTACTCGAGGAAGGAACTTGTTTAAATATATTATGCTTAATTTAGGAAGGGACAGATTGTATATATTAATTGCTTGAACAGGGAAAACCTCAGTCTATCAGAGTATGGATGCAGTTAATTTCGTTCCTGGTTTGACGAACTAGCGTAAGTCATTTTTGCTTCATTCTGGGAAAATAGGATTCAAAGAGATTGATATTATTCAGAGCTTATAATTAGCTCATCTTTTGTGGAAATTTTGTTGGAAAATGTGACAACGTAGACATCTGAAATTTTGATGTTATATAGCATCAAAAACAGAGATACTTTCGCTGGAAAACTAAAAAAACTTCAAAACAATGGGATATGCCAGTTCGTCAAAACTGGGACGAATCTGTCATAGATTTATGAGGGTGCGTCCACGCTACAGTAAAGCATGTTATAAACACACGTCTGCAACTTACTGCACACGTCGCAAACATGATAAATACAAGTCAACGACCTACTGACAGTCCTAAAAAGGTCACCAAGCGATTGTCAATCCATTTGTCAAATATGCGTTCTCCACTTATGGTCATTATCTCGTTTTCAACTTGTTTGTGATATGTATGCAACAATTTTCCAACGTGTATTTATGACATGTTTTCACTGATGTGTGGATGCTTCCTAAATCTGACACTAGATGTGTCAGTCCTACCATATATGAAGTCTAAAATCCGTCTATCAGAGAAAACACGTAGCCCTAAATGTCATAGATGGAGAAAATAGTTAAATCAGACATTGAATTGAATACAGAATTTAGGCCAAAGGCCAAGCACTGGGACCAATGAAGTCACTCAGCACTGAAACGGAAACTGACAGTAAAATGGTCTGAAAGGTGTAACAGGAGGAAAACCTCAAAGCAGTTGCACTATGCATCAATTGTTAGAAGAGGGTGGAAAGTAAGATGGAAGAAAGAGAATATGAAAGGAGGTACAGTAAAAAAGAACAAAAGGGGTTGCAGCTAGGGGCCGAAGGCACTATCCATCCGACATTGACGGAAATATCCACTTGGCAGGGAAGAAATGAAGTGTAACTTGACGTAGATACTGAAAAGTTGCCTTCCTGTCAGTGGCGACTGTAAGTTGTCACCTATGCAGAAAACCTTCTGTTAGAAAACGCATACTATATAGCCTAAGATGTAACAAGCAGGGAGAACCTTTTATCAGTAAAAGTTAAGAAATTACCTAACCTATTACATTTATGGAGAAATTTCTGCCTGATACTACGGGGATGCAGCCTAACCTGTCCCAGACATGGAAAACGTTCCGTTTGGTAGGGCACACGTGTAGCTTAACCTTTCCCAAGTGCGGGAAGAGCATCTATTTGTCAAAGTTGTCTGTAGCCTAACGTGTCACGATAGAAATTCCTTCCTGTCGGGGTGGGAATGTAAATTATCTTGCTCTGCGGTTAGCAGGCAAAACAGAACGGAATTTATATATGCGACGAATAGCTAATGTTATTTTCATCGTCTATTTTCCATACTGTAATGTGCTTACGTAATTTCCTCATAACTAAACGCTGAAATATTCCATCGCTTAGTTTCTAGGTTAGATCCGGAACCGTGAAAGCAGCTGTGTTCTGTGCCCATGTTTAGTTGCCAAGTTTCTACGAAGAAACAATATTCAGACTCTCCTTAAAATCACTGTCCATGCTTAGGTCATATCATAGGTTGAATGAGCAACTTAGCTGAATAGAATTTTTGCAAGTCGGAGATCATTAACTTTACTTATCACTAATAAAGTGGAAACGATTGAAAATCATGGCGCACATTCCCATGAACACATATATAATGAATACCCTCAAAGGTTTTAACTTAAAAAAACGAAGTATATCGTTTGTGCACAAACGACTGAAACATCATTTAGCAACTCGGTGTCTAACTTTGTTATAAGGAACCGGATGATTTTACAGATAAAAAATAAAGAGCTAGTCGGTGAAGCATTTGACAGTAATTTGTGTTCTTGATTTGGTCATAGGTATTTCTTTCATTACAAAATTGATTATATATGTATATTATATATATATATATATATATATATATATATATATATATATATATACGAGTATATATATATATATATGTATTTATATATGCATATATATATATTATATGCATATGTTGAGGCTTGATTCTGACCCGAGATACCTCCTTCTCACAATACGGATTTCAGTGGACTTTTGTCTTGATAAGAGATAAGATCTCATTTTCCCTAAGCTAAAGCACAAGAAGATCGTCGGACTGAGTAAAAAAAAAAAAACAAATCCCACAAAAAGGAGAATGCTTTGCGACCAGGTTCTATCGATGTGTCCCGAACAGCCGAATTATTTTGTGACGCCATATGCCCACCGGGTTCCATTTCCCCTTTATGCTCTTAGGGGCTTGGTACGGTACACACTTCTCATTACGACTGAGGCGCTTTCCCAGCGCCAACGTAAAATTGATTTTGCCCCTTTCTCTCTCTCTCTCTCTCTCTGGCCCCTGGGGATGAGTGCTGGCACTCTTGGCTGAGAAACGCTGTTTCAGGGTTATATTATCAAGAACACAAGACTAAAGATCGACGACAAACTCCCATTGTCCTCACAGAGCACTTTCCGTCAGGTATTGAGTTCGGCTTTTTGTCATTCTTTCCAGAGTATTTTATCTTTATCATCTTTTCATTACATGACCTTATGAATTACACACGTCTCTTCCTCTCCTGTTGTCCATCTACGCTAACCTTTTTACCACAACTAAGTCGTATTTCTACATTTCTCACCCTATAATACCTTAGTCGATATATGTATGCTTGGCATACAATTCAGCTCAACAGCTCCAGCGTTTTTCCTTCATTGGTATTCTGGATCCACGCTCTACCTCCACATGGGGAAGCTGCCTCAATAACCCCTTCATGCATTCAAAATTCTGCTTCCATAGACATATCTATTCTCTTCTAGATATTTTGAAGAGCTGTCTCTACCTTCCTTTCTACTCATATTTCAGGATTAACCTCTTCTTTTATCATTTGCTCACAAATGACGGATAAGTCAACCATTTCCAATCTTCCGCATTCCACACTAACACCCATTTCTCCATCTTCCTGGGTGGGCGGGAGTGATCTGAGTCACTGCACCGCTTGTTTATAGTCATCACTCAAACAATGTCGGTCTTCCTGGTTTAGATACTCTTATAATCAAACTTTTCTTAACTTTAAATTTTCATGCTCCACTTCAGCAAGCACTCTTTCAATAGTCATTGAGGCTTTTCTTCACCATCACCAACTAACACTCTTTTACCAGTAATCGTTTCCACATTCCATTCAAAAACACCTTTCTTATCCTCTAAACCTGTGCTTACAGGATCTATCCTTTCTTGACTTCTTTCCTTCATCATATATATATATATATATATATATATATATATATATATATATATATATATATATATATATATATATATATATATATATATATATATACATATATATACATACATACATACATAATCAGCTATTCACTTTATTTGGGTCAGAGGGATTTTCCATCAGAGTACTGCAGTATTTTGGGCCCACTAATCACGAATATGAATAAAAATTGCAATATATATAAAAGATAGAGACCTCAAGAGTAGCACTTCTGGTAACCCCTAGATATTTTAGCATTCCGTCGTCAGCTGTGTTTTATCGAAGAAACTCCGACTCCATTTCTCAGGTCCACCAAAACAATTAAGTTCGGGTCTTTCCAAATCCGAAAGGGAACTAATCTTCAATTCTACTCGATCGAAGCCATTTTTCCCTTGACAGAGTAAGGTCTCTCTCTCTCTCTCTTTCTCTCTTTCACTCTCTCCCTCACCCCCAACCCCACCCGTCCCTTTTCTCACAATTTACTCTTGGTATCAACGGGATGAACAATAACCACAGGTTGAAAATAGTTAAAGGTTCAAATGTGGTCAGTTCTCTTTGCCTTCTGTCTTTCTTTGTTTACAGTAAACAAATACACAATGAATGATCTGTTAGGCACGTAGATTAATTTAATGAGAAATGGTTCTGTCTGTCTGTCTGTCTCTCTCTCCGTCCATTCTAACGCCGGCAGTTAACAACAAAACATCATTTGCATTATAAACCGACGGCCTTCAATGCGTTGATTATTAGGAATCTCGACTGCTATGCGTTGCATTGTAAAGCTGTTTACGGAGACTCTGCGAATTGCCATGACAACGAAAGGACTCCCTAACTCCAAATTAAGACAGACTGGAATAGAGCTATTGTTTACCCACTGCAAAAGAAGCACACATTTTTTTTATCAATAAGTACTTATCGTAGAATAACAATGGCAAGGTAGTACATTCTGCAATAAAACATTCATTGTTTGGTTGTGTATATTTTGCAATTAAGCATATATCACCGGTTTGAATGTCCGACATTACTTACTTTAGGGAATAAGGGAAGTACAATGGGAACTGTTTGCGCAAAACTGTTGCACTTTCATATATAATTTAACAGACAACACACCCAGGATTTCAATGGCTTGTTTTAAAAACATTATAAAAATACTTCTCTCATGTGGGATGTGAAGGCCAAGTTTTGCTATCGTTATCGCAGCATTCATGGACCAATCAACTGTTCGTGTATTATGTTTTCATAAAACCTCTGCCCTTAACTTCTGATTTAAGAAATTGCCGGTGAACATCTAATCATTCTCTCTCAGTATTGTGTTACGCCAGTTTCAGCAACCATAAATCAATCAATCAATCTCTCAGTGATCAATTTCTTCCTTGGATGAACTGGGGCAGCCTGATACACTTACATCATAGCAAAACTAACGAATGTCTATAACCAGTATCTCTTGAAATTCCAGTAATTCATGACGTCACTGAATAAGTATGGCAGGATATACTGTAACGAAACAAGATACTAGAATTTAATATTATATCGATGTTATTTTCCGCACAGGAGCCCGTGGCAAATGCGAGGGACGCCTTTCGGTTGCTACGGGTGATTTTTATTTCAAATATATTTAACCGAACTATTTCAGCTTGGTAAACTGTACAAGAAGAGCTGGAGGCGCTATTTTCACGCTTATCCTTCTTTTCCGTGACAAATAAAAATGATTTTTTAAGACTCCTAATATGTTTCTCTGTGATCCTAACTTGGGTGTTTGATAAAGATTCGGCGGAAAGAGTGGACTGTCTCTTTGATACGACGCCTTGACTGCAAGTTTATGCATTGTAATGACGTCAAAACTGCCGGTTTATAGTCGGCGTGACGTCAGAGCTAACTTTTATGCGCCAGAACGCAACAAATATGGACTTTCCCCCTCACGCAACACTGAGTTCACTACCTGGTACGTAAAAGTAACAACTGCAAATCATTTTTTTTTTGGACGGTTCAATATGTGCAGCTCACAATCCACAAGTGGTTGTTAATCTAGTTAATTGGAAGCTCGCTGGTAGCTAAATGGCCTCTTCTCTGAAAGGCAGCCCAATTAGATATTTAATGACAGCCCAAAGTAAATTGGGGCATCGCAATTACCTTGGCCTTACGATTGACCTTGAAGCTTTAACCGAGCAATTACCAGACACGTGACTCCTTTCATGTGCCCGAGAGAGAGAGAGAGAGAGAGAGAGAGAGAGAGAGAGAGAGAATAACAAATATGATCATTACCTTGCACGATATCCTGTCTAAATCCAAGGATTACGTTTCATGTGCGTTCGTGTGTGCGTTCTTGGACATGTCAGCCATACTTACTAAGAAAAACATTAAAATGGGAGTAAAGAAATATATAGCGATCTACAGTATATATTAATATTTTCTTGTGTGACACTTCTGTTAAAATAAGTTACCAGCTTCACTAACTCGCACATAAATACTAACGAGGAAAATGCCGATCAACATAATGTATTTGATATTGCATTAGTATGAATGCAATTGAAAAATCACTTCAAATACTGCCGTCATTTTTGACGGGAAACGTTTGACAATAAGCGATTCTTGGGTGTGTAATATTTTTCTGTAGAGTATAAGGCCGAAGGAACGAAGCAATCCTGTGTTCTTGTGGAGGCCAGCTCCGTAGAAAATAAGAAAATGGAAAATAAAAAGGGTAGTTTAAACACCGGATGAAGGGAAAATTGCAAAATATCTGAAACTGTCATTACAGAAAATTAGGAAGACTAGGATGACAATTTCTCAGTGATTTTTAGGTAGGAAAGAAGAGCTTACAAGCTTTCAATGAAAAAGTGTTTTTTTTTTTCTCGTAAAGACGGAACAACTTTTTTCTTTTGCATTGAAAAAAGCGCCATTTTCATAGGATTCATAGGATTCATAGGATTTTCCAATACATAGCTCCACTGTTTATTTTTGTCAATATCCTTCCAATTCTCAGCACTTATACTATGTTTTCTTCTTACGCTGGTTTGGTTAGTTCCTTATCTTTGTTTCTGCTATCAAAAGAAAGCATTTCACATGGTCCTCGTTGTTTATCGGATTGTTTTTGCCTATTCAAGTTCGAGGAATCTTTCCTATGGCTTTGTATATAAACACACCATTTCAGATTCGAGCTCGAGATTCAACAGGTTGTACATCATGTGTAAGGCTTTGCTCATCACCCTTCTCCACCTTTTATTCGACGACTTCCTCGTCATTTCAACATCTGCTTTCTCGATCATTCCTGACTGTATGCTTCAGGCTCTGTTTCTCACCCTTCTCACCTATCTTCCTCGCATCACCGACCTTTTGCAACCTATCTCATCTCTTGTGCATGCTTTTGTCAATTATTCATCATCTCCAGTTCTTCTTTTCCCCCTCGGTTCCCAGCCATCCTGCGTTGTTCACATCCGAATGAGCACTCCTGGATACAATTCGATTTTGGTTCTTTCCAGGCAATGGTCACACTTATTTCTCTTTCAGTTCTTCTCTTTAATCTCTGGAATTCAATTTGATGATCACAAAGCTACAACTCTTTGTCAGACACCAACATTTCATACGTGTCCTGAAGATATAGCTTAACTCACAAGGCCAAAACTGTATCGAGAAAATTTACTAGTACTATTGATGAAATAAATTTTAACTTCTGCTTTAAGTGACAATCACCCTGCTTCGATCATCCTCAGCGGATAAAGTTTTGCTGTGTTTCCGATTAGGTTAGGTAGCCTCTCTTTAAAGGCAGCCATGTAACCCCCGCTAACCCTCCACAGCTCACATTTTTTGGAACTCTTTCTGCAGCCATTTCCTTTGCTTCCTATAACACGCAACGCATTTAGAGGCGGTTCTGAAACAGCCTTGGGAACGGAGATGGTCTAAAACGTGTTGTGAGTTCTTCTCAGTTTTCCTTCGTTTCTTGGCTTCGAAAAGATATCTGGGTTTCAGCCTGGTAAAAAAAAAAAAA
Organism: Macrobrachium rosenbergii; assembly: GCF_040412425.1. Classification (NCBI taxonomy): domain Eukaryota; kingdom Metazoa; phylum Arthropoda; class Malacostraca; order Decapoda; family Palaemonidae; genus Macrobrachium; species Macrobrachium rosenbergii. Next base: position 26,866,320 of record NC_089768.1, on the reverse strand, counting down.
AAAAAAAAAAAAATCTTGTCCTGGTGTTAAAAAAAAAAAAAAAAAAATCTTGTCTGTCCTGTGTATTCTTATTTACAGCAACCAAAATAGTTTTCTCTTGACGTGTAGTTTTTCCTTCAGATGGAGTTTCGTGATTGCAAGTTGCATGTCAGACGAGTCGAATTATTACTATTGACTTTTTCAGTTATTTATCGTTTGAAAATGACTGCGTGCTGAGTGCCAATAAACCTGCTGAAAATATCTGTATCTAGTAGCAAAAAGAATCTAATTTAGATTATTTCTAGCTCTATTTCGGTTTGATTAAATCTGAAGCTGCACTTTAGTAGATGTATGTTATGCCTTTATTCTCATGCACTGAATATTAATCATCTGAATAATCCTTTAAAATAATTCTTGGAAACGCACACATAATCGATCGATTGAAATCGAAGAATTCTCGTAGTACTGAATATTGGTTATTACGTCACTAGTCGATATTTAATTAGAGCGATGCTGAAAGACCAAGAGTCTTCGATTTCAACATCGCCAATAAAGAAATGGAAGAAGAAAAAAAAGAAGAGAACGTTCTTGAGACCTTAAGCACCTCCTCTTCCTCTTCCTCCTGGCTGTTCTCCTAAAGCATCTCTTCTCTTCCTCCTCTCCTGGCTGTTCTCCTAAAGCATATGTTCTCTTCCTCCTCCTCCTGGCTGTTCTCCTGAAGCATCTTTTCTCCTACTCCTGGCTGTTCTCCTGAAGCATCTTTTCTCCTCCTTCTCCTCGCTGTTCTCCTAAAGCATCTCTTTTCTTCCTCCTCCTTCTGGTTGTTCTCCTAAGGCATCTACTCTCCTCCTCCTCCTGTCTATACTCCTGAAGCATCTCTTCTCTTCCTCCTCCTCCAAGCTGTTCTCCTAAAGCATCTCTCTTTCTTCCTCCTCCTCTAGTTGTTCTCCTAAGGCATCTCTCTCTTCCTCCTCCTGTTTATCCCTGAAATCATCTCTTCTCTTCCTCCTCCTCCTCCTCCTAGCTGTTCTAGAGAATCGAATCTCTTCTCTTCCTCCTCCTCCTAGCTGTTCTCCTAAAGCATCTCCTCTTCCTCGCTGTTATCCTAAATCATCTCTTCTCTTCCTCCTCCTGGATGTTCTCCTAAATCATCTCTTCTCTTCCCCATCCTGGATGTTTTCCTAAAGCATCTCCTCTTCCCCGCTGTTCTCCTAAATCATCTCTTCTCTTCCTCATCCTGGATGTTCTCCTAAAGCTGAACGAACTTCTGTTCGGAAATCAGCTGAGCAATAAAATGATTCCCTGTTAAGTGAGCGATGCTCTTCGATTAGAGCAAGCCTTTTTCCATGGCTACTTTGCGAAGGAATGCATTTAATTCAAGCTTGACTGACAAAACCAGTTGACGGGTATCATTTTCTCTTATCTGGGTTTAAAAGTAGGTTATCATTCCATGTCAATCGACTATCAGGTTTTTGTTCTCTCTCTCTCTCTCACTGATCTTAAAATAGGGTACTACCCAATTCCAAGCGGTTACCCTTTTCTCTCTCTCTTTCTCTGTCCACTGGCCTTAAAAATAGGCACGTCAATATCCAGGATCAATATCGTAGCCCCACTGAAAAGGGTCTCTTGAATACAATATACGGTCAGAAGTACGGGACGAGAAATATACAAAAACTGGAAAGGAAGGCTCGCTCTCATGTTCAGAGTTGCCAGTGCATTAAAGAGAGAGAGAGAGAGAGAGAGAGAGAGAGAGAGAGAGAGAGAGAGAGAGAGAAGATAACTGCTTTGGTATGGAGAGAAAAGAAAATCTTGGGGCAAAAGAACTTAAGCAAACTAAAAGTCGTTCAACTCCCGCCTTCATCCGCCCCCCCTCTCCCCCGAAAAAAAAATCAGTCTCCACGATGATGGAAATTGCGAATGGAATTGAAAATTTGTTTGCGTGTGTGCATGAGAGAGAGAGAGAGAGAGAGAGAGAGAGAGAGAGAGAGAGAGAGAGAGAGAGAGAGAGAGAGAGAGAGAGAGAGAGAGAGTTGCTGGCTTATTCGTTCATCCGGGTTCTGCCTAGTTCCTGATATTGACATCCCATCAAATTCAGATTCAATTAAACGATAAAAATATTATTTTTTTTATTTTTAATTAGTTTTGGTATACAATGATTTCTACCTGATATTTCCTCACTCGTGGTAAACCGGATCTCAAGTTTAGCCTATTTTCTTTTCTTAATAAAGTGGTAACAGCTTTCAGTGCTCTATTCTCTTTTTAATATGTTTTCTTATTTGTTAACTTTGGAAAGTACCATGAGAGAGAGAGAGAGAGAGAGAGAGAGAGAGAGAGAGAGTCATACCTCGTCATATAAATTATGGTTATTGACGACGGAAGTATATTTACTGCATATTTTTTTATTTGTACTTGAGGTTCAAAATAATCTCATTCATTTCGTACCCGTCAATTATCTTCTAATACTTAAGAACCACAAAATTCTATGAGAGAGAGAGAGAGAGAGAGAGAGAGAGAGAGAGAGAGAGAGAGAGAGAGAGAGAGAGAGAGAGATATATATAAGGATGATTTAGACTATCCGAGCTTCAGGGAACCCTAAAGTATGAGATATCCTGGGTGTTTATGTTTAGTTCTTATTATATTCCAATGTGTGTATGAAAAACTGAAGCACGAATTACGGTTTTTTAATTTTCTGTAATTCGTGACGTAGCATCGAAGTTAGTTATAAACTGTCGCAAAAATTTATTGGCTCCAGATTCGTTTTATGATTTGAAACTTCTACGAAAAACTTGCGGGAGAGTGCGTGCCCATTAGTTATGCCAAGATGGGAGATAGGTTAGGTTTACTCATGAGCCCGTTGAGTTAAACCAATAGGGGTACTAACTTGCTGAGCAATTTTCCATATAACAGAATATTCGTAAATCCAAGTAAAGAATGAGATGCGATAGTATTGACATAAGTAATTAATAAATAAGGTGACAAACAAATAAACAGACTCTAGCTAACGAGTGAATGCTATTTAATACTAAAAAAATAAAATAATGTCTGCTAGATATGTAAAAACTCATTGAAATACTATTCTTGAGATAAGTACAGTATTACTGACACATTAATAATAACTCATATACACATTGTTCATAATGTAAACGTGCTTTATTAACATGTAAATTGTTAGATAAATGAAAATCATCATACATCCTCGTGATGAGATTACTGAAAACCAGTAGATGTACTAGTCATGAGACAAACTAAAACTAATATGCATATTGACTGCAGGATAAATAAAACTTGTGACATTCTGTAATGAAGCAAGCAAAAACTCAAGGCATTTTAGGTGTGAGATAAGCGAAACCTGATACATATTGTGTATGAGACAAGTAACAATTTATAAACATAAAAAATTACTGACAAATTGGTCGTGAGATGAGATAAAACCCATAAACGCTTTGGTCGATAATAAGTGAAACTTCACAGGCATGCCGTGAGACAAGGGTAGCCTCACAGATATATCGATTGTGCGATACATGAAAACTCTCACGGACAACTGGACAAGTGTGAAACGAAAACTCGATTGCAATTCATTGGGGGCTTCAGTATTGATCAGAATCAGAGGGGATTTGAAAGAGTTTTATTCGGTAATATTAGTCCCATCGTCACATCTGATAAGTGAGAAAGGCATTTCCGAGCATAAAAACAGACGGAACGCTCTCGCTTCTGTTATGTAAAGGATGTCATCATGTTTTGTATATAATATACTACTTGAATCTGATGAATGGGCAGTAATTTTCAAAGCTTAGACTCTTACACGATATGGATAAAGTCAAGAACAGATTCTTATACAGTATGCCTTTTGTTGTGACTGTACCTTACACTATATATTGCCAGACTAAATCTATAGTTATTTGTTATGATTGGTACTGAATGGATTCATAGCAATCACTTAGACGAATTGCATAGTGTCTTTGGTAAACCATCCACCTATACAAGATGAGGTTAGGTTAGGTTAGGTTAGTAACGTTAGATCAAGTTATAGGGAAGGTAAGGTTTATGGGGCTAACCCTCCCTCTCGTCCAGGCATCCAACATGCAAAAATATGTTGCTAGTCAGTACTTGTCCACCTATGGCTTTTTATTCTATTACCCTCATTATCTGGAGTGGGCAGAAATAATCATTCTTACCCGGGATTTTTTTATTTTATTTTATACCTAACAGATTACTCATCACAAGGGAGATTATCACTTACGGCGTAAAAATTGTCTAGGCTACACCTTGGAAGTACAGTAAATTTCACAGTAAATAAGGAACTGCACTCAGCTTCAAGTCTGTTTCACTGCTAATCACAAATACTAGACAGACTAGCTAGCTTATGAATAACGTTTTCTGCAGTACAACATATGAAAATATGAAAACTCATAATGATGTTTTACATTTTATGGCCTTATTATTCTATCCTTGTATCATGTAAACAGAGTAAACCAATTACATTCTAAAGAGCTAACCTCTAATGTCAGTGGAAAAAACAAGGTAAGACAATTTTGACCCTCTCCATGCTACTAAGCAAGTTTGTGTCTTAACACCCCTTGGTTAAGTCATTCTACAAAAGAACTTTTAGTGCCCTATCATTTTATATTTTTTTGAAAAACCCAAAATGATTTTTCATCTTCTACTTTCTCTTAATTTTTTTTTTTTAGCTTTTTACTAAAATTTAAAAGCAAATGCTAGCCTACTCACAGCATATCATGATTCCTCGATACTGCCTCCCAGCTCAAAACCGTGGGCACACTCTTGTGTTGGTGCGAAGCGTTGGTTCTAACGGAAGGTTCATCCTCTTTAGCTATAACCTATCCTGATGGTGCAACCTATTTACTATTTACATTTCTGACATCCATTGCTTTTACTAGAGTATAACCACCGGCCACTGACATGTATCACAAACCACGTAAACTTGTTTTTTTCAGGATTGCGTTCTGTTTGATTATTTGAACCTTAAATGAGAATAAACCATTTTGGCACAGATATTTTTAAAAAAGTAGAATATAGGAAAGTTTATTTCCATGAGTCTTTACCTTAAGTACCTATATTACGTAAAAACAATAGGAAAACCTCATTACTTGAGCTGTATATAAACTCGTTGTTACGTTCGAGTGTACGGTGTTGGCTTAAACGTAATGAGTTATAAATGTAACAAATAAACGAGTAATAAGACCATAAATAAGCCAGAGATTTCATGACTAATTTTATAATCAATGAATTTACATCAAAATACGCTTGAAATTTATCTTGCAGAACCTTACTTGTTCATAAGAAAAAAACGTTTCGTCGCATTGCTTTAATCCATGCAGACACTGCACCGTTTGTTTACATTTTCAAAATTTCTGCTAGATAAGACCTTGTGGGCGTCGTGGTGATAACCCTGTTTCTTGCAATTCTAAAGTGACCTAAATCCTTGAAGACAAACTAGTTTCATCGACACGTGATCATAGAACTGTGTACTAACGTAATTCTGAAAGAATGTATCCAGACGAGGAACTACTGTAACTGCTCTAAACAGAAGGTAAGAATACCACCATTTAATTCCAACATCCAAAACAAAGTCTAGCAGGAAAAGTCTAGGCCAAGCTTACATGTTGAAAAAAATATTAACGAATCTTATTCATGTTTAATAACCGATAACATTCGCGTGAATGCTCTATGGTTTGACGTTTTATTTCACCATTTTAGCAAGAGAAAACGCTGCCTACAGTAAACTAAAGAGTTAAATGTACCAAATAAAACTGGGCGGGAAACTACGCTCGGCCATTGGTTTCCTGAATGTCGAAATTCACGTTGTACTGGCTGACCCTTGGGGATCAGTCCAGGAATGCTAGCAGCTGTCGTTAATAAAATATTTGTCATCGACCATTTACAGAAATCTAAAAACTAGGAAAAAGTTGGGTGAATGTCCAGTCTACCAAAATTAAAAGGTAATATTTTTCATATTTAAAAGGCCACTTCTTATTGCAAGCTATGGAGGGGTTGGGGACAGGTATTGTCTAACCTTATAACTCGAAAATCATTCACTAGTTTTCTGAGACTTAGTAAAAGACCTCATTTTGAACTAACTCCAGTAAGATCAAGAGTGCTACTGGATGTAAACAAACGACAGAAAATTTTCGAGGATGCCGATTTTCATTTAGATGGCAAATTTTATTTTTTATATTTTGTGTATATATCTCAAGTTGTTCTGGACATTGACCTTTTATTTTTAAGGTTTTGTGTATAAAGCAAGTATTAAGTAGCCTACAAGCAAGAAAAAAACTTTAAGTTGCTGTGGTTCCTACACTCAAAGAACGGTAGATTCTAGATACGGAAGGAGTTCCCTTTAAGTTGCAATCTGGTCTATGAGCTGGGGAAATTACTGTTACGTCAAGTCGTTGAGTTTTAGTTGATTCTTGATTTCGGAACTGCGTGGCCAAATTTGCCTTCATTTTGAACTTTAGTGTAAAAGTCATTGTACCAGTGCATTTGCAATAGGCTGACTGTGGTGTGGTTAAGATACAACCGAGGTCTAAGAACTGAACACCGAAGTATTTCATTCCCGAAAATAGAACAGGGTTTTTCGGTAAAATGGTTGTTTTTATACAGACATATACAATAACCTGAGTGTCTTCTAAAAGCTTCCATGAATTTCAGTGGGCTATTTCAACATTCTAAAGTGTTAAATCAAGCTTTGACGTAACCAGTGAACTAATGAATGAAACAGTTAATGCGTAAAGGCTAAAGTCATTAAAGAAATTGATATTTAAAAAAAGTTCAGTTTTCTAGATGCATACATTTGAACTTACAGAGCAATGAAAATAGAGAATTCAAGTTAGGGGTCTTCCGGAAATTATGCACATGCTTGGGAACGGATTCCAGTGATTTATCCTAGATGGGTTACACTGCGATGGTTTTAACAGAGGTCATTATATATTTTTTTTAACTAATTCAGGGAAACGGATAATCATAACGTTTCAAAACACTGATAACAGCTACAGTCGGTTTCTTTTTTAGTTACCTTTGTTTGATTAATTTCCTCGTATCCGAAATCTCAAAGTCTACGTTAATTTTAACAGTCAGATTTCAGGTGTCACGAACGTGCATTCACACGAGAGAGAGAGAGAGAGAGAGAGAGAGAGAGAGGAAAATGGGAACGAATGATGATTGAGTAAACTGCTACCTTTTGTTTATCAAACACGCCATTACTGTTGATGACGTCAGGGCCATAACTTTAGGCAGAATTCTGGAATATTTAGAAAAGTTCAAGGAAGTCGTTCCCAGAATGATGTAAACTCTTGGCTATTGGCAGCAGAACAGAGACATTTTCGATTTTTCCGAGTCTTTACGACTATTTTTAGCTCACTTACTCTTTCACCTGTTTTTTTTTTTTTTCTTTGTGACCAGGTGCGCAACTTGTGTTGTAGTTTTGTTTGTGTATAGCATTTACGTTTCCAGAGTATATATATATATATATATATATATATATATATATATATATATATATATATATATATATATGTATATATACACTGTATATGAAATATACCCAACAGTAAACATTATTCGGAGAGGCCAACAGACAAATGGAAGCCTCCAGAGTGACATCGCTGGGCAGTTCATTTCACTCTTTTTCAAGTGGCTGTATCGAAAGCGGTCTTCTTCACCCATTGTGTCCTTGGTCTCTCTTGACAATGATGGTAAAAGCTCGCGAGAGAGAGAGAGAGAGAGAGAGAGAGAGAGAGAGAGAGAGCACCATCACTCATCGCTAGGATTTGCTTTCAAGTGATTGTATTGTTTTTTCCTCATTACAAATGTGTTGTTCTTCCTCCATAATGGGTATATCACAATGCAGACGCAATTGCTTTCGAGTGTATCTCTTAAGGGGGTACAGGGAAAACAGCTTGCATTTATGCGTGTAAGTTTAATCAGAAAATTGTGGGACTGTTATTGCGTCTAGAGGAAGCGAAATTTTACGACGCTTTAAAATTACTCTCTCTCTCTCTCTCTCTCTCTCTCTCTCTCTCTCTCTCTCTCTCTCTCTCTCTCTCTCTCTCTCTCTCTCTGTATATATATATATACATCATATATGCATATATATATATATATATATATATATATATATATATATATATATATATATATATTGTGTGTGTGTTTGTCTGAGTGCGCATGCATATCTCTTTTCGGTACATTTTCAGAGAGAAATTTGACATGTCCTGAATAATGCTATAATGGCGTTAACAGTGTTGAGCAATGCCAGTGAAAATCCTGATTAGTGTACAAATGAAAGGCACTGAAACCTTTCTTTTATAAACATTATGTGTATTTTAAAACTCATATCGTACCTTTTTGTGTGAAGTGAAACAGACAAAATTACTTGGTGTGATTCAGAATGGCCGAATAGCTTTTGAATTTTACGTAAATTTTACTTTTATTGTTATGCCTCTTATATTCTCGAACATAAAATTGGCTGCCTTAAAATGAAATGTAGTAATTAAAGAAAGGTTATGTAAATTTATTGAAAAGTAAATTCGAACTGAATTTATACTCAACTAAATTTTTTAGCCTACCAAGAATTATACTTGTGTAATTTAACAATTATATATAGGTGGTTATGTTATATTTTTTTTTAGTTAAATGTGTCGATTTATTCGGCTTGAAGGTATTGGTGGGATGTACGAATAATGAAAATTATGCTTAAAAGACAACATTTGTTTTAGCTCTGCATTCTTCATATGTGAGAAACAGTGCAATAGAAAACATTAACTGAATGTTGAAAATAGTTATTAAGAATAGTTACCATTATTTTAATGACTGAATGAAGCATTCCGAAATGTATATTCAATAAAAAGGGAACATGTAATGTGGAGTTGTAATAAGAACAGTTTTTATATATATATTTTTGCTTTCGATACTTTCCTAATGCATTTTCCTTTTGCCTCGTTTTGGCGAAGCCCATCAACTGTTAACCACTAATAAAATTGAAAATTATATATATATATATATATATATATATATATATATATATATATATATATATATATATATGTATGTATACATATATCAGTGAAAAACTGTATAAATTTTATGTAAAAATGGGAAGCATCAGTATAATACGTTGGTGAAGTGCAGCTATGGGTCAGGTATTCTAATTTGACCCCGTTTTGCGTGACCTATTTTCTAAGAGACACTGCATGTATACAGATTTCTCAGGAATGTTAGCCTAGGACCTTTATGCGTATCGTTAGTGAAGCCTCATTTTCGAACTGAGACCCGAGACATCCCCCTGGGCAAGAACGTTTTATTCCCAGAACTGATACAAATGCAGATATCGCGTAACACCATTGTAAATAACCGAGTTCCGAATTTAGGCTGTTTCATATTATGTATCAAGAGTTCTCTTTTTAGATTATTCCGTCCCATGAATGAGTTATGTACCTATATTATATTGAATAACACCCTCGGTGTGTTAGATTAATTTAATAGATCACTAGATTTTGCATTTGCCAGTTTATTGTGATATCAACAGGCTTTATGCATTATACACTGTTCTGGTGCATACATTTTTTAGCTTTTTTCTTTATACGATGTCGGATCTGACGTCATGCATGTTAGAGTATTCTGATTAATATGCGAGAATCGTATTTATCTTTATAGATTCATATCAGATCTTACGTCATGCACGTTAGATTATTCTGCCAGATAACTAAATTCTGTATTGACACCTTTACAACGACAGCAATTCTGGCGTCACAAATGCTGCTTTATTTCGATAGATCACGGTGTCGCCTATTTATCTCCATTATGGCGGCATCATGAATGTTAGATTGCTCTGATAGATTTCATTGGAAAGGAGCGAAGCATTTCTCCATCACGGGCCATTACAGAGTCCGAACCGGATATTCGTCGTGTGACGGCCGCTTAATTTGTTTATGGCCTGCGTGGCATTTAGCTCGTCATGCGGAATTGATTGTTTTGTACACCCACGACCTTCGTCCGCCTCGCACCTTGGCCATTTATTCTTTAAGTTGTATGTGTGTGTGCGTTGCGTGGCGTGCAGCATATGTTTTTTTTTCATTGCTGCATTTGATTATAATTGCGTGCTGCTTTTGTTTTACCAGCGTTCTTGCGTGTTGTAGTAGCAGGCTTTACTGTTGCTGTATTTTAATGTAATTGCATGGTGTATTATTTTAGCCAGCGTTGCTCTCCTTGCGTGCTGCGGCAGTGACCTTTTATTACGTGCTATTGCATAATTGCCTGTCTTCATTGGACCTCTTTTCCCTGTGCTTTGACGGACCCATTCCTACGTCGTCCATTCCTGTAATTCCCGAAAGTTCTGGCCTCATTGTCCACCCTTCATTTCCCAACTTCTGATTGCTCTCCCTCTTTCTCTATCCTTCTCTTTTTGCTGAACTTCTGTTTTTGTTATGCCTTTTATTTGTTGTTTTTTCTGTCCTTTTTCCTACTTTTCATTACTTCACGCCTATCTTCTTCAGTGTTTCAACTCTCTTCCCCCCCTCCCGCCCCCGCCATTCTAACTCCTTTTCCATAATTACCCATTTCGTACTTCTGGCATATTCCTATTCATCATTTTTTTACCCCTTCGTCCTCTTCTTCTTTATTCCACTTCCAAAAGGCCCCCTTTCCAAACTAGGGGTCTTCCCCCCGAATCTTCCTTCGTTAACAAGTTTTCCTTCGCTTCATGAATTTTTTTCTTTTGCTACCTCTCCTCTTCCCAACGGACCCTCCTCTCACTTTTGCTCTTCTTCCCCTGCCTCTCTTCACCTTTCCCCTTCCCTTCTTCCCCTTCTCCTTGCCTTCCTCTTCCTCCAGCTCTTCATAACGGGAAACTCTGTCACTTGTGAGAAAATCAATATCCTCCTTGAGACGGAGGACCTTCCTGGGAATTTGTCAATTCCTACAATTTTTTTTTCTTATGGAAAAAGAGAGAATAAAAAACGTTTTCTCTCTAAGCTGCTTTCCTCCTATTGGCTTTTTTTTTAAAAGGAGAAAATGATGCGCACTTAATACCTTCCTGTAATCTACTTTCCTGAAAGGGGAAATTGATATGCAAGGCACTTTCTTTTTTTACCATGGACATTTTCAAAGGGAAAATTCAAACACACTACTTTCCTTTTTGTGATTGTATTGAACAGAGAGAGAGAGAGAATGGTACATTTCCTGTGTTCTTTGATGTATTCAATTGAAAAGGAACAACGACAAAAGGATCTTTATTCTCCTGATAAAAGTTTGGCCTTATCTACTTCATTGAATAATTGTATTGAAGAGGAAGAGTGATACATTTACCGGTGCTCTTTGATGTATTCATTTGAAGAGGAAAAACGGGAATGCCTTTACTCCCGTGAAGTATGTTTAGCCTTATCTGCATCCTGGAATATTTATCTCACTTTTTCCTTCAGCTGTATCGAGTAGGTGGAATGACGCATTCCTGTTGTTCATTTGAAAACTAATCCTTTCAGGTAAGTTTTCCCGGACCTTCTGTATAGGATGTGATATCTTTGCTATTTTTCACTGTGTAATTGTTCTTTTTAAATAGGTCTGCAGACATTCTTTGCTTGGTTGAATACATTTAAATACTATGTGCTTATTAACGTGTCAAAGTTTTATTCGTTAGGATTTATTTTCATACCTGACTACGTCCTTACATATAATAAGCATGCCTATATGTGAGCTGAAATGGTAGATATGGAGGTAAATAAACGGTAGGTATACGGCTTTTAGGATAAGAGAGGATCCTTATAATAATTTTTATTGACAAGCGAAGTAAAGCTCCATGTTAAAAGTAATGAAGCTTTGAGCACGAGACAAAAGATCCCACCCAAGGAAAGGCAAATATACTCATGTATATGCATATACATGTATATATATGTATAATATATATATATATATATATATATATATATATAGTATATATGCATGTGTGTGTAAACATGTATATGCTTCCGTGTGTGTGTTAGCACAGCTCCATCTATGCTCGTTCTTAATTCCTCATTTTTTACATTTCCCGCTGTGGACTTTCGTGACCTTTATTATGGTCATCATCGCGATCCCGTTTGATAAAATTTCTCACCTCGGAACTCATCGAAGAAGGTGTTCCACTCGGCGGCAGCAGTATCACGGGAACGAAGTGGAACGTGATGTCATATACGCTTGCGATGTGCAGCGGACCCCGTTGCTCCGCTGACAGCCTGATGTTTTAGCTCCCCTGATGGGCAGAGACACCTTATCGAAGTACCACCGGAAATGGGGTACTCTGTGCTACTTCTCTCCCTCCGCCGTGAGATTGTCTGCGAACTTTGATATTTTCTGAATCGTTGGACGGTTTTGACTTTGCAGGATTCGTCTCCTCGATATATGGCACAGATCCTGGCGACACTTGTGGAATTCTGGAATGAGTGCACTTGATCTAAGCGACAGCGATTTTTTGAGGTGGATTTATTTTTTTTTTCTTTTGGTGTCGGTAGTTATTGAGGTGCCGAAATTTTATTACCCACAGGAGCTACAAGATTCAGAGGGAGAAATGACTCGTAGACACACGTGGGACTGTGATGGGCGTAAAAGTTTATAGTAAATGTTTTTTTTTATAAACACCAGGAAAATGAGATTCCTTTTCTTTTACAGATGTCAGTTAGCGATAATCTTGTGGCTGGAGGCACAAGTGGACAAATTATAAGAGAAAAACAACGTGCGGTTTGTCCTTACAAGATACTCTTGCTTTAGAAGAATAATAAAATGGTTACCTTTCCCCAACTCACTTACATATAGCGTTGAATAACTACTGTCGGTAATTTTCACATATTTAAGGAAAATACAGCGCTGGAGTGCAATTTAGCGCACATACACGTAACCCGCATTACCTTACGAAGATTGCGGATGTCTTCCAGCGGTTATACCTGTATTTCAAGTAGTACTAAATTCAATTTATTTTTTTTTTTTATGAAATCAAACTGAAGAGATTTCACAGTAAAACTGGCACCAGTTAGATTTTTCACATTCTCTAAAAAATACGAATTTTATTATTTCATCTTTCTTGAGCAAATTTACCATTTATGAGAGAGGGAGTCTGATTTGCCTGATGTTTTTCGTAATACCACTCTGTAGTAGGCATAACGATTTATTGTTCTAACGAAGGAATAAACTCTTCTCATACAGCGTTTCTTTCGTTCGCAGGTACTAGATTTGGTAGTTGTCACTCTTTGGAAAATAGATGGTAGCTGTGTACCCAGTGTCTTCAGGTAAGGAAGAAATGTCTGCACTCTTTTATATCATGTTCCTTCTGTCACTTTTATTTCATACGACGTATATATATATATTTTTTACTGTAACTTCGTGGTTTCGCCTATGGAATGCGAGAGGACTGCTCTCTAACTGATTGTACGGTATTTCATTGTTGCGCGGGAATTGCAATTCAGTCTGTGGTTGTCTTTTTAAGATTTCTGGAGGGCACTCCTCTAACGTAAAAGCGAAAGAACAGCAAAAGTAATCGCTTTTTTTTTTTATATAAACCGGGCACTAAGCAAAATCACCGTCCTTGTTTTATTCCTAAGTATCTCAGATATTGGCAAAATTTTTAAAAACTTCGAAAAGATTCAGCAGTGGCAGAGGTTGTTATATTTAAATCGAGTCCTTCAGCCGACTTTCACTGATTTCTACAAGCCAGAAAATGATCACAGGAAATGATAAACTAAATAAGGCAAAATCTACATTCGGTATGCACGAAAGGGCTTAAGTGATGAAAGAATAGTAAAATCTGAGTAATATTTGATAAATAGAAGATAAATGAGAGAATCAATATCTCTTGCTTA
>NC_089768.1:26847500-26850000 GCF_040412425.1 Macrobrachium rosenbergii | reverse complement strand
TAATTATTTCTTCACATTACTCTACCCCAAAAATAATGCCACTGCGATGTTATTAATTATTGCTGATATCTGATCATGTTAGGCATCTAATTTTGTTGGTTTTTGTTTAAGAAAGGCTTTCATTTTATGATATTCATCTTTTTAATGCGAAGGGGACTTTACGGGGGAATCGTCCACTGAATAAAAAAAGAAAGAAAGAAGAGGTAAATTAACGCAGTTTATGGAATGGGAAACTGGAATGATGGCATAATGTCCTCTTAATCTGAAACTGAATTTATGGGCGGAGAGTTCTTTATCGAAATGAAGAAAATGGCGGACGGATTAATGCTGTTGATTCTCGAATTTGCCATTTCTATATTTTTTTCAGCTGGAATAAGCCTTGGATAGTGCAGCGGTGTTCTGTCATTTTCATTTGCTTTCTGTCAATACTTTTGGGTAATATTCCCTCTGGAATTGTCAACGAAGTAATTAGTATTTATTTTAGTTTGTATTAATCTGAATAATTGTTTATTTAATAGAGTATATACAAAAAAATTTCAACGACAAGGATATCATCTCTCTCTCTCTCTCTCTCTCTCTCTCTCTCTCTCTCTCTCTCTCTCTCTCTCTCTCTCTCTCTTTGAAGTCTGCTCCGGAGCAGTCATCGGTATAGAGAACAGGTAGATGAAACTTCATTCCATTCCAATTTACTTTTATTTCATCACGGAGTGAAATTTTACAAGAGACAATTTCTTGGACCTATGAGACCGAAGGTGCAGAAATAGCCATATCTAAAACGACCAGTTTTTACTTGTAGAGTTCCTCGTTGGACCAATCGGTAGAGTTCTCAGCTAGCACTCTGCTAGACCCGAGTTCGAGTCTCCGGCCGGCCAGTGAAGAATTAGAGGAATTTATTTCTGGTGACAGAAATTCATTTGTCCGTATAATGTGGTTCGGATTCCACAATAAGCTGTAGGTCCCGTTGCTAGGTAACCAATTGGTTCTTAGCCACGTAAAATAAGTCTAATCCTTCGGGCCAGCCCTAGGAGAACCGTTAATCAGCTCAGTGGTCTGGTTAAACTAAGGTATACTTAACTATTACTTCTTACTTCCTGTATGACAGATGGAGCCTCAAGGAATGCACATATTTCGACAGCTCCAGTACAGATATCGTATTTTATATGCCTTTTTAACATTCCACCTTCAGTACGTAGGAACCATCATAATTTATTACAGCTCTATGCAACCATGGAAACGTCACTTATGATTTGTTTGTATGAGTAATACTGCTAACAGCAGAAGTCAACGATGTACTTCATTCTTCTGTTGGTAAATGAAATCTGATAATGGCATTCTGAAATTTCTCTTACAGAAATTGGTCTGCAAAAGACCTTTCACTCGTACGGGTCCTATTTCTGCTACGTAAGAAAATACGAGGTAATTTTGAAAAAGCATATTTTTTTTTCCAGCCTGAAACACAAATGAAACGGCAATAATTGTATACTTTCAGTGTGTTGTCGCATTTAGTACTTGCATTTCCTGAAAGAAAAAATCGGGTAAATGTATTACCTGTGCATTAGACAAAACGAACAGTAATGCCTCATGATCTGAATTCGGTTTCCGTGTATCCTTCTCTTGTAAAATAAAATATCAAGATCATATTCAATCTTGAAATCGTGTCAAAAGGAAACGTCCTGTGAGCTACGATGTCGGAGTAATCCCGTGTTTGCGGTGAAGTTACCCTCCATCTGCCGCAGACTATGAACCCAAGCCTCAACCGCTCTCGAGGAGTTAGCAGTTAATGTCACTGGCAAAGCATCAGGCTAATTCGCTTATGCTCATCTATGAGACCTGAGAGTTATACAGTAAGGGAATGTTTGACATTTAGGAAAGCGTTCACCCCGTCTTGCCTATCTGAAGTCTTACCCTTGTATGCTTCGCAAGTTTCAACAGTGGATAAGCTGGTACAGTACTTTTGGTCAGTGGGCATTCCTGGGACTGGCCGTCTTTCTTTATCGTGTATGTATATATATATATATATATATATATATATATATATATATATATATATATATATATATATATATATATATATGTGTGTGTGTGTGTGTGTGTGTGTGTGTGTGTGTGTACAGTATGTATATATATATGTATATATATATATATATATATATATATATATATATATATATATATATATATATATATATATATATATATACATATACATATACATATATGTATATATATAACTTGTGTAAATATATTTTAATCATAACTTCATATTACAAATTTCGGTCCATTGTGCTTTTTAGAAAGCTATGTCTACCGTGTGTATAATAGTCGGATCTCATATCTTTAGCTGTTTATTTTAAAAGTAAATGTAAAAAGAAATTCAGGAAGCGTATGTTAGAAATTTATGAAATTCAGAATTGTCCACATCTTCGCCACCAGGTGCCCTGGTATTTACTTTCTGGCTTTGTCAATGAATGTGCGCAGTGAAGCCTTTCACGAATGACAC
>NC_089768.1:26837500-26845000 GCF_040412425.1 Macrobrachium rosenbergii | reverse complement strand
CGTGTGCGAAGCGGCGGTTCTGAGAGACGAAGGGACTGATGTTGAAGTTCAGGAACAATAACCAGAAAAGAAACTGCAAGACGCCATTAACGTATGAATGTTATGGAAGACGAAGGGACTGATATTGAAGTCAAGAAACAGGAAAAGGAATTGCAAGACGCCATTAACGTATGAGTGTTATGGAAGACGAAGGGACTGATATTGAAGTCAAGAAACAGGAAAAGAAATTGCAAGACGCCATTAACGTATGAGTGTTATGGAAGACAAAGGGACTGATATTGAAGTCAAGAAACAGGAAAAGAAATTGCAAGACGCTATTAACGCATGAGTGTTATGGAAGACGAAGGGAGTGATACTGAAGTCAAGAAGGAACAGGAAAAGGAATTGCAAGACGCCACTAACGTATGAGTGTTATGGAAGACGAAGGGACTGATATTGAAGTCAAGAAGAAACAGGAAAAGGAATTGCAAGACGCCACTAACGTATGAGTGTTATGGAAGACGAAGGGACTGATATTGAAGTCAAGAAGAAACAGGAAAAGAAATTGCAAGACGCCACTAACGTATGAATGTTATGGAAGACGAAGGGACTGATATTGAAGTCAAGAAGAAACAGGAAAAGGAATTGCAAGACGCCACTAACGTATGAGTGTTATGGAAGACGAAGGGACTGATATTGAAGTCAAGAAGAAACAGGAAAAGGAAATGCAAGACGCCACTAACGTATGAATGTTATGGAAGACGAAGGGACTGATATTGAAGTCAAGAAGAAACAGGAAAAGGAATTGCAAGACGCCACTAACGTATGAGTGTTATGGAAGACGAAGGGACTGATATTGAAGTCAAGAAGAAGCAGAAAAAGGAATTGCAAGACGCCACTAAAGTATGAGTGTTATGGAAGACGAAGGGACTGATATTGAAGTCAAGAAGAAGCAGAAAAAGGAAATGCAAGACGCCATTAACGTATGAGTGTTATTGAAAGACGAAGGGAGTGATATTGAAGTCAGAAGAAACAGGAAAAGGAATTGCAAGACGCCATTAACGTATGAGTGTTATGGAAGACGAAGGGACTGATATTGAAGTCAGAAGAAACAGAAAAAGGAAATGCAAGACGCCACTAACGTATGAATGTTATGGAAGACGAAGGGACTGATATTGAAGTCAAGAAGAAACAGGAAAAGGAATTGCAAGACGCCACTAACGTATGAGTGTTATGGAAGACGAAGGGACTGATATTGAAGTCAAGAAGAAGCAGAAAAGGAATTGCAAGACGCCACTAAAGTATGAGTGTTATGGAAAACGAAGGGACTGATATTGAAGTCAAGAAGAAGCAGAAAAAGGAAATGCAAGACGCCATTAACGTATGAGTGTTATTGAAGACGAAGGGACTGATATTGAAGTCAAGAAGAAACAGGAAAAGGAATTGCAAGACGCCATTAACGTATGAGTGTCATGGAAGACGAAGGGACTGATATTGAAGTCAAGAAGAAGCAGAAAAAGGAATTGCAAGACGCCATTAACGTATGAGTGTTATTGAAGACGAAGGGACTTAATTGAAGATATTGAAGTCAAGAAGAAGCAGAAAAAGGAATTGCAAGACGCCATTAACGTATGAGTGTTATTGAAGACGAAGGGAGTGATATTGAAGTCAAGAAGAAACAGGAAAAGGAATTGCAAGACGCCATTAACGTATGAGTGTTATTGAAGACGAAGGGAGTGATATTGAAGTCAAGAAGAAGCAGAAAAAGGAATTGCAAGACGCCATTAACGTATGAGTGTTATTGAAGACGAAGGGACTGATATTGAAGTCAAGAAGAAACAGGAAAAGGAATTGCAAGACGCCATTAACGTATGAGTGTTATTGAAGACGAAGGGACTGATATTGAAGTCAAGAAGAAACAGGAAAAGGAATTGCAAGACGCCATTAACGTATGAGTGTTATGGAAGACGAAGGGACTGATATTGAAGTCAAGAAGAAACAGGAAAAGGAATTGCAATACGCCATTAACGTATGAGTGTTATTGAAGACGAAGGGAGTGATATTGAAGTCAAGAAGAAGCAGAAAAAGGAATTACAAGACGCCATTAACGTATGAGTGTTATTGAAGACGAAGGGACTTATATTGAAGTCAAGAAGAAGCAGAAAAAGGAATTGCAAGACGCCATTAACGTATGAGTGTTATTGAAGACGAAGGGAGTGATATTGAAGTCAAGAAGAAACAGGAAAAGGAATTGCAAGACGCCATTAACGTATGAGTGTTATTGAAGACGAAGGGAGTGATATTGAAGTCAAGAAGAAACAGGAAAAGGAATTGCAAGACGCCATTAACGTATGAGTGTTATTGAAGACGAAGGGACTGATACTGAAGTCAAGAAGAAACAGGAAAAGGAATTGCAAGACGCCATTAACGTATGAGTGTTATTGAAGACGAAGGGACTGATATTGAAGTCAAGAAGAAACAGGAAAAGGAATTGCAAGACGCCACTAACGTATGAATGTTATGGAAGACGAAGGGACTGATATTGAAGTCAAGAAGAAACAGGAAAAGGAATTGCAAGAAGTCACTAAAGTATGAATGTTATGGAAGACGAAGGGACTGATATTGAAGTCAAGAAGAAACAGGAAATGGAATTGCAAGACGCCACTAACGTATGAGTGTCATGGAAGACGAAGGGACTGATATTGAAGTCAAGAAGAAGCAGAAAAAGGAATTGCAAGACGCCAATAACGTATGAGTGTTATTGAAGACGAAGGGACTGATATTGAAGTCAAGAAGAAACCCGAAGAGGAATTGCAAGACGCCATTTACGTAGGAGTGTTGTAGAAGAGAACAAGAACATGGCGGACTGATCGGGAGTCCAAGAAAAAAGAGCTGAACTGGAGTTATAGAGGCTGAAGCTCCATTGCGTGAGGTTTTGACCAAAGGCTCAAAATTGCTATAGCATCAGGTCATGCGTTAATACAGGCTCTGGTCAAAGGAATCTTGTACGTGTCCGTGAGAACATGTCCACTATATCAGGTCACGAACGCACGAACGATGATTTTTTTTTTTTTTTTTTGGATACAATAACAAAGCAAGGGTTCCCGACTATCGTGCTCAGACGGTCGTTGATTACGAGCCCTGTCATGGGCGATTAAAAACAGGGGCCTTGTTGCGGTCATGTCAGCCAGAAGGAGTAATGAAGGTCAGGGAGGCGAAGGTCAATAACGTAGAAAGGTCAGGAACGCAGGAGGGTTTATAAGTGTCGTAAAAGTAATGGCACTGCCGGTGCGCCGGCGGGAGTAGGATTGCTGCCCTCCTGGCTGTGGAAATCCGAGCGATGCACGATACCAGGAGGACAGAAGCGCCTCTGGGGGGGGATTTCATGATGTTGAGCAGTTTAGAACGCATGTGTTTCTTTGAGGGAAGGCTAGGGTCCTTTAACATACAAATGCTGAGGCGTTTCTTCTCGTGTTTTAGCATGGTGTACTGAACTTATCGACAAGCAGCCTGCATTTCTTTTCTCTTTCGGTTTAAATAACTCTTGCTCGATAAGGTGGTACCAAACGCCTTCTCAGTTTTGCCCATGACATTGTCTAAGAGCCGAAAAGATGCTGGAGTGTTGCTGACGCTCTGTGCTCCAGTCGTGTATTTAATCCAGTCAGTTTCTTAATGTCATTCTGCAGTTGATAAGCTTCGTTTGTTTATGCCTGTAATTATCTTCGATTATTATTATATTCTTTCGTATTCATAGCGGAGGAAACAGACTAAAAGGTCCATTGAATTCCTAATGAGTATTCTACATGTGTATATACAAACATGCACATATATATGTTTTTATGATATATATATACAGTATATATATATATATATATATATATATATATATATATATATATATATATATATACTTACTTATATATGTATGTGTGTATTTGGAATTTCATTGTAGATTAGTGAAAGTGTTTTATTTAGATTTATATATATTTATATTTTTATTTGCTTCCAGAACTTGAAATAAATCTACGGTTCTCCTTTGCCATATTTGATTAATATCTATATAGTATTACAGTATACAATCTTTAAGCTGCAAATGTCGTTTAATATCCAATTCACGCTACTTAGGGAATATCTCCGAAGGGGAACTATCAGCGAAGGGGAATTTTTTTAAGTAGGTAAATGGAATGGTACCGAAGTGTCTCGAACACTCGACACGTTCCCGTCGACTGGAGTCGTTGGAGAGGTACTTTGTCGAGTGCTCGAGACACTTCAGTACTATTCCATTTATCACTTTAAAAAAACATCCCTTCGGGGATATTCCCGAAGTAGCGTTAATCGGATATTAAACGACATTTCATGATTGTATATAAATCACAGTGTGATAAAAATTTCACACACATACACACACACAAATATATGTGTGTATGTGTGTGTATGTGTGTGCGCATTTCTTCATTGCTTATAGTTAGTAATGCAATTGATATTTATGCTATAGCCGGCTCGTCAGTAACCTATATAGCCGCATTTGTGAATATTGTGATAGGCCTGTTGTTGTTGGGACCGGATTAGCAATTTCTTGAAACAATATTCTGAGTTCGTTTGCTGTTAAACAGTAGCTTGGTTTTGAGAAAGGAAGTGCATTCAGAGGATTCTGTGTAACCCACCTCATAAATTATTGTAAAAGGAAATGTTTTTGAATGCCAGTTACAAAATGCAAATGAGTAAATTCGGTATTGCATGCCTCATGTCTTTTTTATATACGAGTCACGAGAAGTCAGGGCGTAAGAGAAGAATCCTTGTGAATGGTCAGTTACAAAATTGCCTTTGGGTGTTATTGATCAAAGCACTTTCTACGTCAGTTGTACGATTTGTCGTAGGGATGCAAGTTCTACTCATCTGCTGCGTCTTCCTCCCTTGAACTTTAGAGATATCGGAGTACTATAAAATCTGGAATGAATCGCTCGCTGCAAGTGACAGACTGAAAAATGGAAAGTCTCTCGATCTCACAGCAGATTTCTGGAGCAGACAGACAGACAGTTTTCGGCAAAATATCGAAACAGACAGACGCCATGATGATGCGGAGAACAATGAGAAAGCAACGGAGACAGGCCCCGATATTGTAAGGATCTTCCTCATAAAGAACACACACAGCGCTTTCTATTCGTTAAGCCTGCATGCATTGATTAGGAGGAACTCCGTTGGGGGAAGTCTGACAACTGATGGGAGGAGTTGCCACGTTTCGCCGTACTCGCTCTTTCTCTCTCCGGCTATTAAACAGCTTTGTACCCGACGCATTCGAGGCTTTTGCACAAGAGTCCGTTGCTCTAACCTTTACGAATGTCATGACGGATGGTTTTCTGAAAGCAATCGCTATCCAAGCATCGAATGATAACCAAAGGCGTGTGGTGGCAGCTGGAAACTCTGTGACGTGTCGGCCCTTCTTGTGACGTCAGTGCTGACGTCATATGCTGCTGGTCGTAAGGCCTAAGTTGGGCCAAGAAGAAAGTCCTGTACGAGTGATCTCGCACCATAGTGCGGTGTGAGATAATTAGATCAATTATCTCAATTTCGGTTCTTAGGACAACTTATTCTTTACCTCGCGACCACTCTCTTCCTGGAGATTTACTAGATGAAAAAAAAGTAGAACGGTTTTTTCGTCATTTTCTGATCTTAATCTTTGGGTTGAAAAGGTCGGGATTTTCCTTGATTGGAAATAAAAGGAATCTACTCTAAATGTCTACGTCTGTTAAAAAATACTAAACTTTAAAAATATTCGGGACACCGGTGGAGTGCGAAGCCTAAGTTTTTTCCAGTCAGAAATTTTACCGAAGCTTTTTTTTATTTTATTTCATTTTTGAAGAGAGATCAAAGCAAACGTTATAAACTAGCAAGCGGAGTGTTGTACCTCATGCGCTTCCATACGTGAAAATGCTGGCAATGTGTTACGTAACGACCACAACTCTAGTTCATTCATAAGGTTTAAATATGAGAAGCTTATCGTACGAATTATTGTCAGTTGTGCCCTGATAGAATTTGTCGTTAAGCCTTTGACGACAGCAAACGCCTTGTCTGGATGTTTCTGTTTTCCGCTGTTTCTTCGGCGACCAGGAAAACAGGCAAACGTTTATTGACAGGGAACGAAACTCTTTGCAGTGTGGGGGCACAGTTTTTGTCGTTCAGGGAATGGCTGCGAGGTTGGTTTAATTCTTTCAGATTTCACAAATTTATTGCAACCGATGGTTGGTGTGTATACGTATATATAAATATATATATATATATATATATATTATATATATATATATACTGTATGTATATCTATCTATTTATCTATCTATCTATCTATCTATCTATCTATCTATATATATATATATATATATATATATATATATATATATATAGCTATATATATATATACACATACATACATACACACACTTTTTATGGTCATTTATACTTTGCTATATTAAGATATGCCTATGTCTGTGGACACATAGCCTTATGAAAACTTACTACCAATTACAAATAGACACCGGTTGAGCATTACGTCCTTGGCATAGCCGTATAATAAATAACATTGATTATAATAGCAATATTTGCGGTTAAGGAACATAACCTCATGTGTTCGAGTTTTGTTAATAACCGTACAAAGTAACTAGCCTTCTCTGTTCAGGGCGGAAAGACGGAAAGGGCGTGAGGACGGCGATCTCATTCCTTGAGCATGAAGTGCCTTCAGCGAAAGTTTGTCGATAACAACAGACTAACGACATACGAAAATAACAATAATAAGTAATTTACATATAAAAAAAGGTATTTTTAAATGCTAGTTATTTAGTGCCGCATAACAGTCCTCGGAAATGAAACAGGCAAACATCATTTAACGACTTCGTTGTATCGGCTCCCCCATACACAGACATAAATAACCAACCCATTAAGTCAGACTAGCATTCATTAGAAGCCAGCCCACCAGAGAAATCTAACAGTCAGGGAGCATAACAACCAATCACAACAGAAGACGAGCCAGTAATACACCCACCTCACTCTCCTCTAACAACCAATTAATGTGAAACACTAATTAGGCGGAAAAAAAATATTAATTAGTTGCGGAGGAAAGGGAGGCCCCCGGGAATCAAGGACGGAACATGGCGAAAGGAGCTTATTTGACTTGGATCGATCCTTTATTAAAACTACCAAAGGGGGGGGGGACTTGTTTACTCCATATGCTTTTGGGGACTTTGACAGATAGATAGATAGATAGTGATTGAGTTCGTATGGAGTGTTTAGAGATGGTAGTATGGATATTTGACAGAGCAAGTAAAGGACCTAATATTCGGTTAGATTGATTGATAGACAGATAGGTGGATTAATAGATGGATTCGGTGAATATGTTGAGGAGTGATCCGTTTTTGAGACTGATATAAATTTTACGTTGCATTTGGAAACGAATATATATATATATATATATATATATATATATATATATATATATATATATATGTGTATATATACATATACATTATGTAC
>NC_089768.1:26815000-26832500 GCF_040412425.1 Macrobrachium rosenbergii | reverse complement strand
TGGCTACGGGAGGAAATACCCATATACAGAAAGCGATAGATGCGGGGATGCACATTGTGCTTTCATAGTAGAATTGTTTGTTTCGCAGCAGTTAAAACTGATGTGTTCAGAATTACGTTTTATGTTAAAATAAGTGATTATAAATCGACAACGGCATTAACTCTGAAAGCTTACTAGAACAGTAACAGATTCTGAAAAAGTTATTCACATGATCCGGATTATAACGTAAGTAGTTTTTTTTTTCACTTTTAGTGGATAAATTATAAGATGTCTTGGATGCAGACCAGAATTTTTTACTGTGGTGACTAGAGCCTAGAGCGCGAGCAGCTGGATTTCTTGATTAATTTTTAATTTTGCAGCTGCTATTTTTGATACTTTAATTGTTGATTCTACTACTTTTGATCCTGTTTATTCATTCACGACGGAAGGCGGTCACGCCAGCCCACGTCTAATACTCTGTCTTAGATGACATTGTCTAAAATCTAGTCTACGGTTTGGATAACTTTGTCTAAAATATACTCAGCTACTTAGGTAACTTTGTTTCAAATATTATTCTGCGTCTTAGCTTAACATAATTTCTGTGAACTGGCCATTACTGTAATAACATAAACACACAACCTGCGTCTTGGTTCCCCGACTCCTATATTATACGGCGTCTTAGATAACATTGTCAATCACTATAAAAATCAGTGTATAGTGTGGGCTACGTAATGCCATAACCTATGGTGTCCTGACCGAAGCAAGAGAGATAAAGGGGGAAGGGATAAAGTGGGTGTTTTCCTCGAAGAAGGCAGTGGAAAATTCTCTTTAAATATAAGACAGGGGAAAACGGAGGTAGGGAAGAAATTCGGAAGTCTGAAATAGAGAGACGAGAGCAATCATCGGACGTTGCAGTCCAAGGACGGTCACAGATATAGACGCTTGAAGGACTAAAAAGTCCAACCCCAACCCCGCCCCAAAAAAAAAAAGATATAGACGCTTGAAGGACTAAAAGTCCCCCCACCCCCACCCCACCCACAACAAAAAGAAGGGCCCCCCAGGGTGTTAAGAATCCTCCGCCGAAAAGACCTTGCAAGGGTCATGATCAAATAGTGCCTTAGATTTCTGTGGCACCGGAGTTAATTGCATTACTGACGGAATTAGAGGCGGCAGTAAACAACTGTCAGCTTTAAGGGGGTCTTAATGGCATGATTGACAGAAATGTCGGTAAACACGGGAAATCTGATGGAAAGAAAATAAGGGATTAGAAGTTTCTCGGAGGCACAAATACCATATATCTTAGTCACGTTGGGGGTTATCATTTGCACGCTTCTTTTCTAAATTTCTGTCGGTTTCAGTACATGGGATATATATATATATATATATATATATATATATATATATATATATATATATATATATATATATATATATATATATTATAGACACCCACACACATACATACATCATTCATACATATATATATATATATATATATATATATATATATATATATATATATATATATATATATATATATATATATATATATATGTGTGTGTGTGTGTGTGTGTGTGTGTGTGTGTGTGTGTGTGTGCATTTTCCCTTAGGATTTGTGGCTACTTGGGGGGGTGCTACCCATCTGTTCTCAGTAAATACTGTGGGGTGAGGTTACTGCATCCAGCCATCACCCATCTCCACCTAAGCTTTGATTCATCGCAGTCGACTAACTACCACGTCCATGTTCCGTTGCGTAGGTCAACAGATGCACACTGGGAGTCAAGAGACCGTACCATGATCACTCGTCCTAGCCCGGACTTGAACCACGGCTTTCACATATATAGTATATATATATATATATATATATATATATATATATATATATATATATATATATATATATATATATATATATATATATATATATATATATATATTTCCCCACCTTCCTCTTTATTTCTGGAGTCATTTTAAGTGTCTTTTTATGTCTTCACTACTAGCATATATCAAAATGTTACCTTTGCATCAGAAAGCCAATGGTGCTTTAATGAGCGATTGCCAGCGGGGTGAAGAACGGGACGATGTCATGATATCAACTGTCAAGCCCCTTATTCTTTTTGTTTTAATTAAGTCTTCAGAGCTCTAGCGTTCCTTGAAGACCTCTCCTATTTTCACCATCGAAAGAATTTCACTTCTCGCACCTTATCACCACCATTCCTTCTATACTGTGACACCACGCCAAGAGTTACTGCCGTGTCAGACTCCTCATAGGCTGTGGATATTGGTCCAGGAGGGGAAAGGGAGTGGTTTATTGCTTGGGGGTTAAAGGTAAAGGGGAGAGGATGATGGGAGGGGTGAGCGGGGTGATAGATGGGAGATTAGAGGGAGTGGATGATGGAAGGGTTGTAAGGGTGATAGCAGGGGAGCGATGGGGGAGGGAGGGTGATGGTATGGGCGTATGGGGAGGGAAGTGGAAGATGTTCTCGTTCAAACATCAATTTGGAACTTGAGAAATTCTTTCTAATGACTTCGTCGAATGAGTCTCCGTCAATAGCTTGGAACGGTGAGAAGTCTCTCTCTCTCTCTCTCTCTCTCTCTCTCTCTCTCTCTCTCTCTCTCTCTCTCTCTCAAAGTGTGTTGTATCCAGGCATGGGTTTGTGAAGTGTTTTTACCCCTTATTAATCTCATTCTTGCTCGTTTGAGTATTCATGTATCGCCTGGAGGTGATCTATTACCATTGGACTCTCTCTCTCTCTCTCTCTCTCTCTCTCTCTCTCTCTCTCTCTCTCTCTCTTCCTTTCCCGTAAAATGCAAATCGTCTAATTTTTGTGATGTGTTCACCAAAATTGTTTTTCCTCTTCATACCCTTTTCAGAAAATTGTATTTCGGTTTTTTCAGAAAGTGATTGGATTGTCCTATCTTCTCGTTGCAAATATTTTCGTCATACTTATTTTGAGGAGCATAAAAGAATGTTGTGGTTATGATAGTAATCCTATGGACCTAAAGAGTATTGTAGTTGAAGAGATGGCGTCTCTTTGGCCTCACAGATGTAGACACCGCTACTTCAGGCAAGCTTATTTTCGGTAAACACTCGGCGTTAGTCAGTCTCCCTAAAGTTTGTCGATCTAGTCCTGCTGTAGTTGTTTGCGATCTCGTCTTTTTCCGAGCTTTTTGTTTCTCTTGTTGCGATCCCGTCTTGTTTTTTGTTTGTTTTGATTATCATATTTGTTGTGTGTGGACTTCTTCGTCATGGTATTTGAACGTTCCAGTTTTCTTAATATTCGCTTTCTCATGTTTCTGGATTACGACATCGTTTTTTTGGTTAATTTCGTCTGATTGTGGTCTCACCCCCCGTGATGGAGTAGTGCCCTCAGTGCATTTTACGTGGTGCACTGTAGGCATCACTGAAGGGTGCCTGCAGTGTCCCTTCAGCCCCTGAGCTGCATCCACTTATTAACCTTTTAATTTGCCTCTGTTCTCGATTCCTTTCATCCGTCTTGCTTTCCAGCACCTCTAACTGTTGCTCTTTAGTACAACTGTGAGGTTTCCTCCTAGTTCCACCTTTAATTCCTTGTACTTCATCTCTGCATTTTCTGGTGTCCTTTATTTTGCTATCCAGCCACTCTAACTCCATGTTTTCGCTGTCTTTTTCGCTGAATGGCTGAAAATGCCGCGGTGATTGACTGTACAACCTATATTTCATAAATTAATTATATATCGTTTGTTTTTGCGTTTGAAATTTTATATTTTGCATATAAATTAATCCACGGGACCTATTAGCCATAAGTGAGAACCTAATGAAGTTTATTGTGTTCTCCTATGGTTTCGGCAACCCCTAATGCGATCATGATAAAAAAATAGACTTATTTACATAAACAGATTCATCCTTGCTTACGAAGGCCAAATCAAAACAAGACGAGGCTTCGGGCCAAGTCATATTCTGTCAATAAAATCCTTCGGGAAGGTGTCGAACTAAACCCTTTCTT
This sequence comes from Macrobrachium rosenbergii, assembly GCF_040412425.1. NCBI lineage: Eukaryota > Metazoa > Arthropoda > Malacostraca > Decapoda > Palaemonidae > Macrobrachium > Macrobrachium rosenbergii. Next base: position 26,828,535 of record NC_089768.1, on the reverse strand, counting down.
GACTGTCTTGTTTATCTTTGGCCCAGCGATTGTATTTTCACCCTCTTGTCGGTTTGACTGATTTTATTTACATGAAAAAACTTTCAAGAAATCATTCAGATACTCCGGCCTCACTTCTCTTAGGAAATTTACTGATGGCAGTGGTAATCATTTTATATTTAAACATTTGTACTTGATAAACTGATAGCTACAGCTCGCATGCAACTGTGTAAAGGATAGAGACGTCCATACGTAAACTTGCACTGAATATGGATACCAACTTGGTTGAAGAAAAAGGTATGGGGCTAACAACCTCATCCTCAGAGAAATGGTGACTATTTCTACCAAGAAGCTCATCAGCAGTGAGCGCATGCCCCCGCTTCTTGGGCATTAAAGCTCTTCATTTGCAATACCTCTTTCACGGCGTGTATCCGGAACCTGCCTCGTCTTCATTTCCTCCTCCCCAGTAATGCTTCCATTCTTCCTACTTGTTTGCTCCATCTCGAATCATTCTGATCCATCATTTCACCTACAGCAACATTTTCATTCGCTTATGCGTGTCTCCTCACTTCTTTCCATTGCAATTCTTCTTATGCAGCGTAAATTGCTCAAACAGTTCATCTCATCGGCTTCCACCATTTTTCTTTCAGTTGTATTCAGCATCCACACTTTGCTTTCATAATTACGTAATAACACATACACGTAGACATGTACAGCATATATATATATATATATATATATATATATATATATATATATATATATATATATATATATATATATATACGTACTTGTATGCGTTTAATGTAAAAGATTAAAAGATGGGAGAAGAAAGTATTCACCAACTAACTACAATCACTAGAGAATCAGGGACTCCCTTACGATAGTATTGCTACTATTTTATATTTTATAAAGTGTCATTATGTCTGCAGGGCATCAGTTTTCTTCACTCGTATTTCGTTTACCATCAGGACGAGTGAGTTTTCACAGAATTTAATATTTGCGTATGTGCAATTCAGTAAAATATTCCAATTTTAAGCTTTGTTTGCATTGGGAACAGTTTCTGAAACATGTTTGATTATATAAAAATAGGAAGGGATGTGATGTCAAAATTCGGAATTTTTAGCTTAACAGGTTTAATGTGAATTGATTATAAACGTAGATTAGCAACATTATTGTACCATAATGTATCCTATTTTGTAAGATCATAACGTGCTCTTAATATATATACTGTATATATATATATATATATATATATATATATATATATATATATATATATATATATATGTATATATATATTTATATTTATATTTTTTTCTCTTACTTCTCCTTTCCTATGCTTCGGAGAAATATAGAGATTTACGGAATATTCTCAAGACAATTCTTGATAGTTAACATAGAAAATATGTTTATATATATATATATATATATATATATATATATATATATATATATATATATATATATATATATATGTTAACTAATGAGAATTGTCTGGAGAATATTCCGTACATCTCTTATTTTTCTCCGAAGCAACGTAAGACGAAGAAGAAGAAAATGATTTTACCTGGTATCGTGAACATGAGTAAGATTCGAATATCAGACTTCGCCTGAAAATTATCCATTAGATTTTTTTTCCGGACGTGTTTTGGAATAGTTCCATTCTTTTTGTTCCTCGTCTGATTCTTGCCTGAAGAAATGGAGAGAGAGGTAACGGAGAAGGTAAGAGAAACATAAGAAGAGGCTTTAGCGAAACAGTAAGAAGCGTTGATCATACGTCAAAATGAAAACGAAGAAGTCGTTAAATATGTGGTTTCTTTATTTACGGCATAACGATGAAAACGTCTCAGTGATAAAACGGTGACGAAAACACGAGGAAAGGTTGGAAAACATTCCTCTAACTGACGCGAATGCGTATGGGTGTAAAAAAAAAAAAGAAAAAAAAGACTGGAGACAGAAAACAACAGAGGAAGATTGGTTTTCGAAACCCACTTCTTATTCAGATGGAAATGGGAAATCTAACATCCCTCCCTAATCTGCTCCACGCCGATGAAAATAAGAAAGGTGGAGGGGAATAAGTAAGGACGACGGTGAGAGAGAGAGAGAGAGAGAGAGAGAGAGAGAGAGAGAGCGCTCGTGTGTGTTCCTACCGTGTTAAGATTTAATCAAGAGGTGCGTTAAGGTGGTCGTTTTTCTTTTTTATTTTCGGCTGGTGCGGAAGTCATCTTTAGAATGGATTTATCCACTATTCAGCATGTAAAAAAAGTGTGAATGTGATAGTGAGTGCTGCCATGTCTTCCTTCTATCCGGAACCACTCCCTTTTAGAAGAAAAGGTTTATATATATATATATATATATATATATATATATATATATACATATATATATATATACATACATATATATATATATATATATATATATATATATATATATATATAAATATATATATGTATATAAATATATATATATATATATATATATATATATATATATATATACATATATTTATATATACATATATATATATAAATATATATATGTATATAAATATATATATATATATACTCAGTAATTGGGCAGCTACTTGGAAATCTTAGCTTAATGATAAATAATATTGCCAAGACCAGGAAGAACATTCTTTATTGTACGAGCTTTGAGGTATAAAACCTCATCATCAGGCTGAAAAAACTGACAAGGATGAGAATCAATAAAATTACAATAAAATGAATTGTCATAACAAATCTTCAGCAAAAATACTAACGAAATATATAAAATGAACAAGTAAATACAAACTAAAAGGGTGAGACGTAAAATAACGAAAAATTAAAAACACAAACATAAAAATATGAAAATAAAACTAAAGTGAAATGTAAACAAACTACCACTCACAAAGTAAAATATTTAACGACCTAATTGAGTACCTACTATGAAATTACACGATAGCTAGTTGAATACCAGACGAGTTGTTGTTCAATTCCGGCTTCATCTTTTTAATAGTCAGCGACTCTGAAATTAAAAGGTCCAGTCTATTTGAACAAAAGACAGTACCCGAAAGTCCAGGTCAGTGAAAGGATGGTCCTGTGCTAAACTGTGTTCTCTAATGGCAGAAAAGGGTGGTTTGGAAAGGGGAAACCTAGTTCTAATAGAAAGACCTCTGTGTTCCAAAATTCTGTGTCTGAGCCAGCGGGAACTAGATCCCACGTATCGCAGACCACACTGCGAACAAGTGAACAAGTAAACGACACAGGAATTAAGGTCCACAGGCAGAGTAGGCTTCTCTCTCAAAAGTGATCTTATTGTAAAAGGATTACAGAAAACAAACCGGAAACTGATTTGAGGGAAACAATGCTTAAGTATTTCTTGTAACTTTTTTCGGACCATAAAGCTACTATGACCAAGGTAAGGCAATTTAATGTACTTTACATCTTTACTAGCAGTACTGTACACCGGTCTGGGACAAAACTTTTCATTTAAAAAATTTTTCAGAACTTTGTAAAATACAAAAATGGGATATGAGTTTTCAGAAAAATAATTCTGGAGGAAAACCATATCTTGATGAAATAAATTAAAATCACAACAAACATTGTAGGCTCTATTAATCAAAATGCGTATTTGGTTCATCTTATACAACTTTGGCGAAAAACTGAGGTAATTCAATCCCAAGCCAGTAAAAGTACTTTTCCTATAAACAGAGGTCTCAAATTTGCCACTATTTCTGTATACCTGTACATCTAAAAATGACAACTTATTATCCTGTTCCGTCTCACAAGTAAAAGAAATGTTAGGGTGACGAGAATTAAAATATTCAAAAAAACAACAACTCGTCTGGTATTCAACTAGCTATCGTGTAATTTCATAGTAGGTACTCAATTAGGTCGTTAAATATTTTACGTTGTGAGTGGTAGTTTGTTATCATTTCACTTTAGTTTTATTTTCATATTTTTATGTTTGTGTTTTTAATTTTGCGTTATTTTACGTCTCACCCTTTTAGTTTGTATTTACTTGTTCATTTTATATATTTCGTTAGTATTTTTGCTGAAGATTTATTATGACAATTCATTTTATTGTAATTTTATTGATTCTCATCCTTGTCGGTTTTTTCAGCCTGATGATGAGGTTTTATACCTCGAAAGCTTGTACAGTAAAGAATGTTCTTCCTGGTCTTGGCAATATTATTTATCATTGTTATATATATATATATATATATATATATATATATATATATATATATATATATATATATATATATATATATATATATATATATATATATGTGTGTTACAGGCAGATAGCGAAATCAGGTATTTCGCAAACTGCCTGTAAGTTCAGGCAGATAGCGAAGTGCACTTGGGGACATTTGGTCCCCCCAGGGGTTAGTACTAAACACGGCGAAACAGTGACTCACCTACACTGTTTCGCCGTGTTTAGTGCTAGTTTCTGGGGAGTCAAATATATTTCGCTGTGTTTAGTACTAGCCCCAAGTGTAACAAATGTTCCTAAGTACATTTCACTATCTGCCTGACATTTCAGGCAGTTCGTGAAATGCCTGGTTTCGCTATCTGCCTTGTAACATATATATATATATATATATATATATATATATATATATATATATATATATATATATACATATATATATATATACATATACATATATATATATATATATATATATATATATATATATATATATATATATATATATATATATTATAAGTAGGGTGAGAAACCTACAAAGGACATTCTAAAGTATACTAGCTTGCTGGGAACCTTTATGGCAGTTATCCAGATACCCGTATGAATAGGGGTCAAATTACTCATATTTACGCTATATGAATGCCATTTGTTAGTGAGAGCAACTCTTATATCATAAATCTATTAGTCTATTTTTAATTAAACTGAGCACATCCGGAAAAACTTAATATTAAACAGTTGTATTTGTTCCGTAGAATGGCAATACTAATAACCATAATAAACAAGAATGCACCGAAGTTTCTTCGGCGCAATCGAGTTTTCTATACAGCGTATAATCAAGGCCGCCGAAAATAGATCTATCTTTCGGTGGTCTCGGTTTAATGCTGTATGAGTCGCTGCCCATGAAACTTGAACAACGGCCAGGTGGTGGCCTGGCGTATATCGTTGCTAGACGCACGGTTATGACTAATTTTAACCTTAAATAAAATGAAAACTTCTGAGGGTAGAGTGCTGCAATTTGGTATGTTTGATGATTGGAGGATGGATGATCAACACTCCAATTTGTAGCCTTATAGCCTCAGCAGTTTTTAAGATCTGAGTGCGGACAGGAAAAGTGCGGACAGAAAAAAGTGCGGACGGACTGACAAAGCCGGCATAATAGTTTTCTTTTCAGAAAACTAAAACTTCATTTATAACTGGATGAGTAAATTAGTTTACAGAGATTATGGTCTTGAAATCCAGTCACCACCGTGTAGTTTTTCTGAAGCCACTTTGTGATTCTCAGCTGCCTGTAAATTTTCCAGTAATGGCTATCAATCAACATCTAAATAATAACATAATATGAGTAATCATTAAAAACTCAACCTTTGCAAGATTTGTATTGTAAAGACCTGTATATTTAATTAAAGAAAGTACAGCCACACAGTGATTATCCTTGGTATGATAATTCTCGTAACAAGTGTATTTATGAAGTGGCTGTATTGTATGATAAATACTTATGGTATTAGACTCATAATACCCAGGATATTTCTTGTGTGACCAAGCTGATTAATAATGCAGTTCATTTTAGGTTAATACTTCAAGGTAATTGTTATAAGGCTGTACTTAGTAATAAACTATGATTACAGTGCTAAAGATATTTAATAAGCAGTTGTAGTTAATATTAAATACCACTGGATATTAGGCGATTGTTGTTGGAGTTGAAGCTGGCCTTATGCCACACGGTCTCTTGCTCCTGGTGGAGCAGTTCGTAGAATATGGTCCGTAATGAAAATAATATTTATTTGGCCGTATTTTCCTTTATCTTTGGTATCAGCTTTAAAGTTGAAATAAAATTAGGAAAACGAGTTTTTTCGTGAACATTTTTCACAGGCAACTTGCAAAGTTAGACATTTCCACCAAGTGGTGCTGGCAGGATAAAGTTATGGCGTATTTTCGATGTCAGATTTTTGTGTAAATCATTATATTCGCCTGCCTGCTTCCTCATTAACTACAAATTACAAGCTCATGTCACTGTTACGCGTGTTCTAATATTTTTTTCTTTATACGTGCCACAGTATGATGAATTTGTTGAAATTCTGTAGACGTAATTAAATAAGACTTCGTTTTAGTTCGCAGATACCAGTCCTTATTTATTAGTCCGTGTATATAATACTTTGTTAAATATAATAATAATAATAATAATAATAATAATAATAATAATAATAATAATAATAATAATAATAATAATAATAAGAAAATCTTTACTGATAACTGCATACGTATACAAGTTGACAAAAATTATGATCTTGAAATTACACCACCGCGATTTAATTTTTGTATATAAAAATCCACAATTAAATCAATAGATTGTAATTGTTTAGAAAAGATAAAACGAAGACTTTTAAACACCTAAACGGTGTCCCACCTCTGTGTTCACTTTAAAAATAAAAAATATATATTTTTTATTTTAAACTCGGGAGGAACACCTTAGTCTTTGTTTTTACAAATTTGCATTACAAAATCGAATTATAAATAATACAAGTTATTGATATAATTACGGATTTTTAATAAAAAATACACAAAAGTAATTTCTTATTTTTATCATTCGCTTTAAACTTGCCAGTATAAGAGTACAATGCTTTTTGTATTTAGCTTTTCCTTTTACTTTCTTCTTCAGTTCCTTCGACCATCGCTCACTTTCCTCCTCCTCCTGCTCCTCCTCCTGCTCCTCTTCCTCCTCCATCCTCCAAAGGGCTTGTCATGGCGATGACCATTATCCCTTTATTGATCCTTAATTAACTAATACGTCATTAACCTCCCAGCGCCAGTGTTTATAGCCCTGCCCGCGACGCCATTTGTGTCGCAGATTAGAGGATGTTGGAGTTAACATTCATTAGGCTTCGTTCTGGGCCTATATTGAAGTATTTACGAAGCTGATGAGGCACACACTGACACACACACACACACACACACACACACACACACACACATATATATATATATATATATATATATATATATATATATATATATATATATATATATATATATATATATATATATATATATATATATATATATATATATATATATATATATATATATATATATATATATATATATATTGATACGAGTGTTGGTTTATCTGCAAGTTCTTACCTTGGCAATGACACATCTAACTGGGGACCGACACGTACGGACAGTAATGAGTTAAGTAGAATTGTATTGCAAGTAATGGAAGGACTCAGGAGAGAAATTTCGGGTCTAAATTAATTAGATGCATTTAAATTACTCAGAAGACTCATTTACAACAAGCCGTATACACTGGGCTCTTGGGACCTTTCAAGCTAAATTATACAAGTGATAAAGATTTAGAGTGCCACACAATGAGGAACGAAATCTGATGAATAACACTTCATAAATGGTTTGACTGATGGACAAAGGGGCACAGTGGAGGCAGATGGTTCTACAGTAATGTACAGAGAAAGGAACACACTCACTGAGTAAACCAAAGCACGGACTAATCTTTACGAAGGGAGTGCTGAGGGCTTCAGGAGATGATGTCAAAATATGATCAGGTAAATCACTGTTTAACACTGATAAAGTACAATGCAAGGGCAAAAGGAAACGGTATGAGACAAGAGTACAAGACAAGTGACCGAACACTCTGCCACCACACACTACCTTAATTCCTTGAGTGAATATCCGTAGATGGGGAGTCAATGGATTCTCTGGCGAGTGGGACTTCTACACTTGAGTGATTGCCCGGGCGACTGAGTATCGCACAGTGGCATGTCACTGGGTCAGTGTTCTGTCTGCTTCTGTGTTGTTGACCCCTGTCCAGCCTTATATGACCTCTCTTCTCTGCCGGTGTTTGCCGCCCTGGGCAGTTCAGGTGTGCCGCTTCTCCGAGCGCAATTCCCGTTAGTTTCCGCTGCGGGCATTTCACGTGGTTGCCCGGGAAACAAGGCTTTGCCTGGAAAGAGGAGTCATAAAAACAGATTAAGATAGACGCTTTTGGAAAGGCTTAGGAGGCTTAATGAGTGAGGGTACCGAGACCTTGACGAATCAATTGTCAAATTTTAATTAAGAGGGAGCGTCTTAAGGCATGTCTCCTTGGCTCTCTGTGTGGGCTTCATAACAAGGAAGCTTGGAGGGCTGTGAAGTAGTGATACTTCTAGCAATATATATATATATATATATATATATATATATATATATATATATATATATATATTTATATATTAGTGTTAATATTTGCTATAGTGCAGTGAAGCAGTTTGGATAGTCTCGCATAAAAGCAATGTTTATCGACATTATGAAAGTATTCAATAATCATGATTATTTGGTTTTAAGGGCTTTTTTTTTCACTCCAGCCACAAGAATTGGCATAACAGAGAAGGCTGCACCATCGGTCAGTGCAACATATCTGCATGTGCATGTATAACCATATGAGAGAGAGAGAGGGAGATTTTTTAATGTTTAAAGTAACCATTCACCGGTTACAAAAATTAGGTGGGTGTAAGGGAGAGGAGGAAGACCTTCAACCATAAGACTGAGACGAGAGAGATGAAGATGCTGAAGAGGTGTATCGTGCCGTATGATAATTTAAATGGGTGGTGTAGGTAAATCCTTTTCTTTCACCACATCCCGAGCGTGAGGTAAATGGGATAGGTTGGGGGATTTGGAGGCTGGGGTGATGGAAGACAAGCTTCAAGACTACGTGGTTGTTTTATTTATTTATTTTTTATTTTTTAATGGCTTAATTACTTTACAGACTATGAATAACAAATGGGCGCTTGATATATGTAAAATGTAAAGCGTTTTACATCTCTGTTTTCCCTCGCATTACTAAGAGTTTTCTTTGTTTAAACATAGGTCGACAATTTTGTTCAAGAGCTTCATCAGTCTGTTAAGTCAGTAACGTGGTTTTTTTTTGCATTAATGTGTCTGCGTTTTAAACTGTTCAGTCATACTTTTATGACCTCGATGAAACTCCTCAACCCTATTTGAAATATAATTGGCGTGCTAAATGGAACCTATTCAATATCTAGAGCGTGGAAACGATTATTAATGACCTACTAAGTTGAGATCACGTTCTAAATTTGCGTTCAGATTTTTTCTAACAAGAACTGATTACGTTCGGGGCTACGTGGTCCCTTGTCACTTCAGTCATGCGAAAACTGTTGGCGATCGTGCATTCTGTTTCATAAAGGATTCAATCAAATTAACCTTGATGTTATAAAGTTGGTTTTATAGATGATGAGGATTCCTATTGTTTCTCTAACAAGAATTGTTGCAATTCTTGACGTGAAAATACTGAAGCCTAATGTGTCAGTATCTACATCTGTCGTCGACTGTAATAATGATGGTATTTCGATGTGGCTGAACTAAATTCTAATTTCCAACCCTCTCAGCAAGCTCCTGTGAGTCGCAAGTCTATTAGTAACATTTCCGAAGACGCTCCTCGATCTAAAATAATTCCACACTTCTGGAACAAAACACTGATGATCAATCATCCTTGGGAGGAAAAACTGAGGCAAAAATAACGTTATCAAAAGCCTTATTTGCTCTCGTGATCGTCCTTGAAGTTGATGTATGGCCAGCAGGCCAGGGTTTTTCTTAACAATGGCAATGAGGCCAAATAGAAATTTTGATCAGCGCTGAGCAACCTTGAAGACAAAACCTTGGGTGAATACATTCCTGGGAAGCTGTTATTTCTTTCCCGTCTTCATAACCCTGGAATCACGCGTGTTGTATTATTCTGCTAATGGTTTTTCTACTTTCTTCGACTTTCCCATTCCATTGCTTATCCTCAGAATGAATGCTTCCAGTTTGTTCAAAGTGACTACGTTTTCCAGTAACAAATTGTTTATGGCCTTCATCTGTTTTGTAAAATATTATTATCATCATTATTGTACCGGTCATTCATACGTGCAGGTGAAATAACTTTTATGTTATGAGAAACTGCGAATATTAAATTTATATCGGCCTGAGAGGTATTCGAATCCGTTCATTAAATCGTCCTGCAATAATCGTGAAAACTTCAACGGCACTTTTTTTTTTTTTATTTCAGATAGTCACCATCTCTTTGGTTTGTAGATTTAAGCAACCACATTTTTATCATTCTTGGTTATTTACAAACTACTTTCCCTCTGTTTAATCCCTTTCTGTGTGGAACCATTTAACCCTCCCCAAATGCAACTGCAAGCACAGGAACCAGGACAGCATCTGGCCTCTTAAGCCACAAATCAGAAAATGTCACACGGTGAATTTACACCGTCGGTTGAAGGATGCGAATCCCAGCCCTCAGACACGCACAAAATTATTGAGAGATTATTATCATTGCCATCTTTTGCAGGGGACTCTTCGCATTTCTTTCTTCTTTTTTTTTTTACTTCATCAGCTCCCGTTCAGTAATGTTTAAGTTATATTTATTGATTGTTGTTGTGTGCCCGTTATAACCTTCGAGATAATACCTTAGTGACTTATGAGAATTAGAATTTTTTTTTTTTTGTAAATATTGAGGAGATTGAATTTTACTTCGGAGAATATCTTTTTTTTTGTTCCCCTGCATCCATTTCCTTGCCGAAAAGAATAGAAAGGACCTGATTATCACAAGCTTTATTGATGCCGTGTTTGCAGTTGTGATTAGAACGAGTATACATAATTCTTGTTTACTCCAAGATCCTGTTGGACGTAGACAGAAAATTAACCCTAAATTGCTTCAAGATTCTAACCCATGTACTCGGTTTGAATGAGGCCTCTCTGGTTAGGAGGCGACTTTTATTTGTTCGTCATGATTTCTCCAGGTTCCAAAACGATCTCTGTGTCTTTCAAGGGGTTCTTTAATGGTTTTACTATACGAGTATAGTGTGTTCTACGATAGACCGACTTTGCTTAAAGGAGCATTGTAGGGAGAACACACAGTATTGTAAACAGATTTTCACTGCATGTTTTTATATTCATTTTCTTCCGGTAGATATCAGAAAATGATGAATGTGAATATACTCTCTCTCTCTCTCTCTCTCTCTCTCTCTCTCTCTCTCTCTCTAATATATATATATATATATATATATATATATATATATATATATATATATATATATATATATATATATATATATATATGTGTGTGTGTGTGTGTGTGTGTGTGTGTGTGTGTATATATATATATATATATATATATATATATATATATATATATATATAATATACATATGTTTTGCTTAGAAGATATCAGCTGAGATTGATTCTACTTCCTGACATATATTACTAACAAATATCGCTTAAACTAGCCACCGTTCATTTTTTGGCGGCCATAGCTCATCGTTTTCATCAGGGGGAAGAGGAACCGCAGCCTTCGGGAATTGGGATCAATAAATCTGAGGTGGAAGCCACTTGGAGCTGATCCATCTTTCCAGCACTACCAAAATAAGTCAATTGATTAAAGTTACCAACGCGCGCATGCGAGCCCTTTAAAGAGCTAACGCCATCAGTGCATATGTACAGTGTATATATATATGTATATAATATGCAATGTATATGTATATATACATACATATATGCATATATATGTATGTATGTATATGTATAGATATGTGATTGATAAAGGGAACATATTTACACAAAGATGAAAATAACTCCTTAACTCACTCTAATTTCAGTCTCTTCTACGATGTTAAACCACTCTAACAGATCGGTCATCGAGTCAAAGATGCCCAGTAGACCCTTTATATGTTTTTACATACAAGTCACGAACCCAAGAGTCAACTAGTTAGATGCTTCCTGAATAGCTTTACATCCAGAACATTAGATTTATCTACCTTCTTCTGCTTCCTGAAATATATTATCAACCTGTTTTTGGGACGTAACTTTCTCATGACGGGAGAGAAAGTCCGTCGGCGCTCCTCTGCGCCTCTGGTCGAGATTGATTTTGGCAGCCTTGGCCTAGTCAGTCTCTTGGCCTTAAAAAAAACGTTGTCTACAATTCCTAAGACTTCAAGACACCATGCTGAATATGTTTTATCTCTCAGCCTTTTTTATTCAGTCTTATTCAGTCTACCTCCGTCAAACCCGCTTTCAGTTTCCACATGCCTTCTGTTGCCATGAAAGCATACATAATTATACATTCGGCCAGGTTGAACGAAAGGGTATATACACACGACAAGGTTCACACGTCAAAGTTCATGTTTGGTGGTATTTATGCACGCGCCAGTGTTCAAATGAAAAGTTATACATGCACGCATCGAAGTTCCAAGTAAACAGTATTTATGCAAACGCCATAGATTATACCAAAGGGTACTTTTGCTGACATCATAGTTCCTACAAATAGTTCAGATGAAAGGGAATCTAAGTACACTTAAAGGCTCAGATGGAAGGGCACTTAGGCATATGTTAGGCTTCAAGCAAAGTTAGAGTATTTATGCACAAGTTAACAACAGACAAAGGGGAATTTACGCACACATCAAAGTTCTAAAAAAGTGCTTTTATGCGCACGCGAAAGCTCAAACGAAAAAAAGCACGAACATGCTAAAATTCAGACGAAATGGCATTTATGGACACGCCAAAGTTCAAATAAAAGGATATTTAACACGCGCTTCAAAGTTCAGACGAAACGATACTTATGCACACTGAGTTTGAAACGAAATGATCTTAGATCATTCTCTCAACCACTCCGCTGTCATTTCCACATCATCTTCGCATGCAAATCACATCGATTGCTGGATGTTCTCTCGTACTTAGACTATGATCTGTCTCCTGTCTTTGTCATAACGTTCATCACGTTGATCGAGTTCCAGATAATTTCCTATTTAAACACTCATTTAAGCATTTGAACCCAGGAACGTGTTTCCCGATAGCCAATGTGCTTACAGTAAACAATTCTAGATCTTGGTATTTACTTCCACGACCTGACGCTGGATAGGATTCCAGCCTTGCAGTGGTATCCTAGACTTGGTTGAATGTAGAACACACACGCACACACACACACACACATATATATATATATACATATATATACATACATACATACATACACACATAAAGTAGTATTTTTATGCTTATGTTTATTCAACTCATTTTTCAATTGCATTGTATCAGTGATACACCTCTTGCATTACGTTGTTCTGTGATTTGTTGTTAACGATTGTGTGACAGTTAATAGTTGAGTTAGTTATCCTTAGACTAATAATAAACATATATATATATATATATATATATATATATATATATATATATATATATATATTATATATACATATATTTAAATGACCTCATAGGTCCCAGCGCTTGGCCTTTGGCCTAAGTTCTATACTCTATTCTTTTCTATTCTTGTCCCACTGATCTCACTATAATTTTACCTCCTGAGGTAC
>NC_089768.1:26745000-26812500 GCF_040412425.1 Macrobrachium rosenbergii | reverse complement strand
ATAATTTTCAAATCCTGAAGCTCATCCCAATGAGATATCCTACAAGAACATCCTACCTCCACGTTGATTCGTTTATTTGTTAATGTGTGTACATGTCCTTTTGATTTGATTTCCGGATGAGAGTCCAGCAGTGATTGGCGGTAAGTGGATTGTGGGATAGCTGATATTTTCAGACGATACAGTGTCGATCAGTGATACAGTGATGAGAAGCCGCAGAAGCTAGAGAAAGCTTGAAAATTGACTTTAAATTTGGTGTTAATTGTTCGGCAGAACGGGATTTCTGTTCCCTGTATTGCCAAGGTTTGGAAGTTTCTTCCTGCTTCTGTTTCTCCAGAAAAATGCTTTTGGTTCCTATACATAAATATACATACATACATACATACATATATGTATAACTGTGTGTGTAAGTGTGCGTATATGTAAACGTTATATGTCGTCATCTATTTTTATTTGTATGGAACCCTTTGCTTATCTGTATTGTATAATTCTACGCCACTGAAAACTTTCTAATCAAATCATCAGTTAACTTATGAATCAGTTATCTTTTTGTTAGAATACAGAAGCCTCATTATTATTATTATTATTATTATTATTATTATTATTATTATTATTATTATTATTATTATTATTATTATTATTATTATTGTAAGTCGTCGGTTGGCAAATGCTTGTATTATTATTGTTCTTATTACTAAAAACTTTCTAATCAAAGCGTCAGTTAACAAATCAATCAGTTATCTTTTTATTAGAATATGGAAGCCTTATTATTATTATTATTATTATTATTATTATTATTATTATTATTATTATTATTATTATTATTGTTGTTGTTGTTGTCGTTGTTGTTGTTGTAAGCCGTCGGCGGGCAAATGCTTGTATTATTATTGTTCTTATTACTGAAAACTTTCTAATCAAAGCGTCAGTTAACGTATCAATCGGTTATCTTTTTATTAGAAAATAGAAGCCGTATTATTATTATTATTAATATTATTGTTGTTGTTGTTGTAAGTCGTCGGCGGGCAAAAGCTTGTATTATTATTGTGGACATTTGTTATCACCGTCGCATATTTGGGTAATTGTCACAAAACCGCCGTAGCATTACTTAACAGTGAACTCCGTTTGATTTATTATGCTCGGTTATCATATCCCACTCCGATAGCTGATCTAACGGAGACTGGTTGTCTACTAAATTATGCAGTGGAATAACACTGCAACCTGATTTGGGCGCTTTGAAAACTGGGACGAGTTTGATAAATTCGGAAATGCTGATGAATGGGTTTAACACGTTGGTTTTCATTTTTTGTTAATATTTTTTTTGTATGAAATTATGTAAAGTGAGGGAAGGATGCATCTCCGCTTTTCAGTGGGGGCTCCTTTTTCAAATATCGATCGCAGCTTATCATGGAATATCGTTTCTAAAGGGAATGGACGCATACGTGTATGTATATATATGTGTGTGTGCGTATACATATATGTCTGTATATGTATACATATATGGCAGTATATATATATATATATATATATATATATATATATATATATATATATATATATATATATATGTATATATATCTATATATGTATATATATCATACACATACGCACACAACACACACACATATATATATATATGAAAAAATGAAGAGTATATTTTCCTTAATGCTCTGTGGTTTTAATTCTTTTCCATAAGTTACCTCTTGAACAGGGGAATTCCCTAAATGAAACCGAATGAGGAATAACAGCAAAGAACACCAGATAATTTGTCATAGGCAGTACATGCGGCATTGGCGATCTAACTTCACAGAGGCGAGTACTCTGACGGAGAAGATCGGACATAGCAGGAGATGCATGAATTATGAGCCCTTACCGGATTGCTGCGCCTCTATGTGAAGATTCCTTTTTATTAGAAGCGGAGAGAAGGTTGGCACTTGATTTATTTACGTGGCAAGACCAACTTTGTAGGGAGAGTGTGTGTCCACTTGTCACATATATTTTGCTGTTGGAATTATGGTCTGAAATCACTCGCTTTAAACGTTCTACCTGGATGGAGGCGTTTGTAGTCTGGTTTTGTACAGTTGGTTAATTGCTGTAGATTGATTGAATTTCATAAACTGGCGTCACAGCAGTTTTGGTCGTCGACGCCGTTGTTTGTACAAGAGACTGGAATATGATATATATGAAATACAGAGTATATTGCAAAAATGGCACGTTAAGAAAAGTCTTATTTTCAGTATATAGAGGAATGACAGAGAGAGATAATTAGAGTACATTCTGCATTTTACTGGGTGCGTTTCTCCTGAAAGGTGATCATAATCTAATGTAAAATTTCATTCTAAAAATTCATTATATCAAGCATTTGTTTGTCAAAATTAAAATTTGCTGCATCTAAATCTCAGGAAAAATATTCTTCTCAGAACACCAAAAGGGAATGTTTTATATTACATCTAACACCTTGATGTAAGCAAGGGTGCGTTTAACAGATTTTTAGTTTTCTGTAAAAGAAAACTATTGTGACGACTTTGTCTGTCCGTTCTCACTTTTTCCGTTCGCCGTCAGATCTTTAAAACTACTGAGGCTAGAGGGCTGCAAATTGCTCTGTTGATCATCCACCCTCCAATCATCAAATATACGAAACTGCAACCCTCTAACCTCAGTAGTTTTTATTTTATTTAAGGTTAAGGTTAGCGGTAATCGTTCTTCTGACATCGATATAGGTACCAACAACACAGGCCACCACCGGACCGTGGCTGAGTTTCATGGGCCGCGGCTTAGAATTCCATTTGCCGTGGCTGAGGCCAACACCGGACCGTGGCTGAGTTTCATGAGTCCAGGTTGAAAGTTTCGTACAGCATTATACGCTTTAAAGAAAACTCGATTGCGCCGAAGAAACTTCGGCACATTCTTTGACTTGTTAATTTTAATTTCACTTTATCTGGAAAGGAAATCTACTTTGCCCCTTCGGTTTAAGTAGCCTTACCTAATTTAGAAAGCTGTAAGCGACTTCTGTAGTCCCCGTCGTGGTTGCCTTAGCTTAATTTGAATGCATGGCCCCGTAATTTTGCAATGTCGTGTTGGTCGGTCAGCTGTTCTTATCTATCGATTTTCTGGTGAAAAGAATGTCAGGAGAACCAGTTATTCTTACTGCGCGAGCTGGGAAACCTTTAGTGTTCATGAGGTAATAAACCCTTTGTTGTCTTTTTAAAAAGACATGAGAACTTTTTTGTAATCTTTTTACCCAGGTTGTTAAAAAGGGGATTAATTGTTCATCTGTTTTAAGATTCATTTTGAGGGAATTTTATTTTTTTACATAATATGCAAAATCTCGCATTATGCTTCCCATGCACTGGCGAGAAGTTGACAGCTTGTGTTGGAGAAATGTTAAATATATATATATTTTTTTTCCTGACAGTGTCAGATCGTATGGACAGCCATAATTATTGCCTTTTTTTCGCCCAGCCCCGAACAAAGCAAGAGAAGAAACCAGCCGCTGTAAGCCTTAACAGAATAACACTTGGTCCAAGAATGAAAAGGTTGAGAATTCGCCAACCATTAACCTTAAAGTGAGGAGAGAGAGAGAGAGAGAGAGAGAGAGAGAGAGAGAGAGAGAGAGAGAGAGAGAGAGAGAGAGAGAGGTTGCTCACCTGTTGCAATCTTTAAAGGGAAGGGGATTTGCCGGCCAAATGCTGTAGACTGAGACTCAGCGCGTAAGTTGTGTCACGAGCAGAGGAAAATCTTGACAAGGTGAGTTCTGGAAATCCTCTGAGTGGCGGAAAATTGGTTTCACCAGAGTTCCTGAGGAAGGAGAGTACTTCTGAGAAGAGAGGAAAATAAAAAAAATACTCTGCTGCCAAATCTATAAAGTGAAGGTTATCTTGAGAAATAGGTTTTTCTTAATAACAGTTTGTAAGGAAAATCTTTCTCTCTTAAAATTTGTAGGAAGAATCATTCTCTTAAAATTTGTAAGAAAAGTTATTCTTAAAATTTGCAAGAAAAATAATTCTTAAAATTTTTAAGAAAAATATTTTTCTTAAAATTTGCAAGAAAAATAATTCTCTTAAAATTCGTAAGGAAAAAAATTCTCAAAATCTATGAGAATAATAATTCACTTATAATTTGCAAGAAAAAAATTCTCTTAGAATTTGTAAGAAAAGCAATTCTCTCTTCAGAGTTTATTTTAGAGAAATACGTTTTTCTTAATAACAGTTTGTAAGGAAAATCATTCTCTCTTAAAATTTGTAAAAAAAAAAAAAAAGTAATTCTCTTTTAAAATTTGCAAGAAAAATAAATCTTAAAATTTTTTAGAAAAATAATTCTCTTAAAGTATGCAAGAAAAATAATTCTCTTAAAATTGTTAAGAAAAATAATTTTCTTAAAATTTACAAGAAAAATAATTCTCAAAATTTATAAGAAAAATAATTCTCATAATTTGCAAGAAAAAAATTCTATTAAAATTTGTAAGAAAAGTAATTCTGTCTTTAAATTTGTAAAGTGATGCTAATTTACTTAGATGAATGTCCAAAACGCAAGTCAAAGGTAATTATTTTTTTTCTTGTCTAGATACTTGAAATTAATGATTTTTTCTATATTTTACTGGAAAGAGTTTTTTCGTCGTGGTCGGGTGGAGGGGTGGGGGGCGTTGTGGTTGTGGGTAGCTGGACAGTATGATGTGGATGAGGGTAAGTGAAAAGAAGTAAAAAGATTAAGTCTTGTGCTACTAAATTGGTAAAGAAAGAAAGGGAGAAAGAAAATAGGTGAAATACCGCACGACAGATTAAAAGTGAATCTGCGAAGAGCTCCTTCATAAACCTCTATATTACTTTAAATCTTTTGAAGTTTTTTTTTTCTTGAAATCTGGTAAAGCCGAGCAATCATTCTTCCACCATTGCAACAAGGGGTTGTGTGTCACTTAGATACAACTTTTACGTTGAATTTTTAATGTTTTTAGATCATAATATATATATATATATATATATATATATATATATATATATATATCTATATATATATATATTTATATATATATATATATATATATATATATATATATATATATATATATATATATATATATATATATATATATATATATATATATATATATATATATATATATATATATATATATATATATATATATATATATATATATATATATATATATATATTATATATAATATATATGTATATATGTATGCTTATGTATATATATGTGTGTGTGTGTGTTTGTGTGTATGAATATATATGTATATTCTTATATACACAAACTATATATATGTATATATACACATATTACTGGGAAATTGTTAGACATCGGTTATTGGTATTGTATCATGTTATGCTTTTTCGTCCTCCATCCCGCTGTTGTATACCCGTTTTCGCAAAAAAAAAAAAAAAAAAACGTATATTTTGGAATCATGTTTCACCTGAGAAGGCGAGTCCACTAGCGCAAGCCTCGTGCCGATTTTTATTTCACCTGGAATTAATTTGATACGAATCAATACAAGAATACTTTTGCACGCGTCACTGAGCACCATTTAAACAATTCTCGGAAAGCTCCTGCTATTTGTGATTACCTGCCATTTTGGGATCAGTGATCAAAAATCGGCGAAGCTGAAAAATGAGGTTAAAGTTTAAAAAAAGATGAAATGACTACGTTACGTAAAAGTTATTGTTGTGTGATAGTTCTGCTTAACTACTTCTAGATGTCTAAAGATTGTCTGGGAGCTTTTTATTGCCAAACAACTTTGCAGTTGCCTCGTATTTGTCAGAACGTGCTTAGACGGATTCTGACCATTTCTGAATACTAATCCCACATTCGGACAACTGATGTCATATTTGTGTGCTGATCTAGTTTCATCTTCACTCGACACAGGATTCCATAATGTTACGTCGTTATCTCTCTCTCTCTCTCTCTCTCTCTCTCTCTCTCTCTCTCTCTCTCTCTCTCTCTCTCTGTCTGTGCGTCTATAACCTAGATATTGGGACGCCAGTTTTAGTAACAATAAATAAATAAAATCTCTCTCTCTCTCTCTCTAATTGCGTCAATAACCTAGATGTTGCGACGCCAGCTTTAGTAGCCATAAATAAATAAAATCTCTCTCTCTCTCTCCCTCTTCCTCCTCCTATTCACCTACATTCTTAAATCGAAACCCTCCTCGTTATTGTGCCTCTTCCTCCCAAATTATAACCAGAAAAAAAAAAGGCGCAGAAGAGATGAGCATTTGGCATATTTTATTGGTGCCTCAAAAGCGGAGCTTCGGTAAATGTTAGTTGCTAAAATTACCCTCCTCCTCCTCCTGCCCCCAGCGTCGGGATGACCTTTTCAGGAGGATAATTTTCTCTCTCCGGCGCTCTTCCTCGGTGCATAATTAACCGCAGATCGATATTATTAGAACGATAATTTTCTCCCGCTATAATTACTCAACGCGAAGATAATACGGTCATTCTGTTGCAAGAAACGCGGTTGTTTATTGAAGTCCTGTTTTTACGATGGGCGTGGATCAATGCGAATGCTTATTTTGTTTTTTTTTTCATGCAATGCTGCTGAGTGCCATATGCATTCAGAATTTTGGAGGAAATGAATTAAGATTAATTTATTTATCTATATTTGTATGTCTGTATATATATATATATATATATATATATATATATATATATATATATATATATATATATATTTATATATATATATATATATATATATATACAGTACAGTATATATATACATATGTATACATACAATATACATCTATGTATATAAATATATATATATATATATATATATATATATATAATTATATATATATATATATAATATATATATATATATATATATATATATATATATATATATATATATATATATATATATATATATATATATATATATATATATATATATATATATATTCCCAGGGAAGTCCATTGGAGGACGAAACTGTTGGGCATATTATAACCTGATACATCTTTCATTTTCCTATGTGGAATACAACTAAGAAACACACACACATATATATATATATATATATATATATATATATATATATATATATATATATATATATATATATATATATATGTATATATATATAAATATATAATCCTGAGTTGATGGCTATATTCGTCCTTAAGGAAATCTTTTTCAATGGACTTAGTAAAACTTTAATACTGGTGCTTAGGAATGATATATAAAAACATATCATTCTTTGTGCCGATGTTAATTTTTTATCAGATACTCTTAAACGGCCCCAGAGAAAGTCGCGTTAACGTCAGAAACATTTTGATAATGTAAAGGCCAATCCTGGTGCCGTTGGGAACGTGATTTATTGAGAACATTTTAAAGATATTGCATTTTGGTTTTCTTCCATTGAAGAATTTTAATTTACATTTGTTCTGATGCCAGAATTTTTTTTGGTCTCAGAATGTTACATATACTTCTACTTAACCTTAGCAAATAATATATATTTGTATATATATATATATATATATATATATATATATATATATATATATATATATATATATATATATATATATATATTATGTACATATGTATGTGTATATATATATATATATATATATATATATATATATATATATATATATTGGTGGTAAAGAGGCTGTAATATCTGGTAACAGAGGATAGACTGTTCTAGGGAATTACAGCTGCGCCGTTACCAGCTAAATCATGTTCGCTGAATTTTATGAATATTAACTGCGTAATGAATAGCATTCAAACAACGACGTATAAATATAGCATGTCAATGAATATACAAATGAAATTTCGGTGCTTTTAAATCCACTTTCAAGTATTGTCAATTCTATTTTGATATGTTATCTTAGGCCTAAATTCGTATGTATACATATACTTACATAAATACATAATATATACAGTGTGTGTATATATATATACTGTATATATGTATGTATGTACATATTCATACGAATTTATGCCTAAGATAACATATCAAAATCGAATTAATATTTGAAAGTGTATTTCAAAGGACAGAAATTTCATTTGTATATTCACTGACATGCTATATTTATACGTCGTTGTTTGAATGCTATTCATTACGTACTTAATATTCATAAAATTCAGCTCTTTCCAAGACAAGAACTATAGTCTTCATAACATCGGCATTTCGTCATCCGGTAAGACAACGACTTATGATGTGCATATTCCACTTGTTAAATAGTGTGAAGACCTGCAAATTTCCAAGGTCAGGCGCTTCTGCATTTTATACTTTATAATATAAGTGCGTTTTTTTTACCTCTCTCTCTCTTCTCTCTCTCTCTCTCTCTCTCTCTCTCTCTCTCTCTCTCTCTCTCTCTCTCTCTCTCTCAAGGTACATAATGTCCCTCACGGTGAAATCTCAAAAAGAACTGCAGTAAATCTCACCGTTTTTTTTTACCACAAAACTGATTCATTTAGCTTAATATCTGTCATTTCTTAAAAGAGTTCTTTTCAGTTCCATTTAAGCTCTCACGTTCATGAAGAATTGGGGCTAAAGATCTGCAATTATTCACATTAAGGGAAAATATTGCTAATCCTTCTAATAATGCTGAAAGCTAATATAGTTGCATCCTTGCACATCTCAACGGTAATTGGATAACGCACTGAGATCAACATTTTGGTTTTGCCATAAATTCCATCTTTCGTATTAAAGCTTATTTGCTTTAGATAAGTATTTGAATCTTTTATCTGAGGTTTTATTTCTTTCCTCAAAGAATGACTTATCGTTTTTAAATTTTTCTTCATTACATATTCGAGTCACTGAAATCACGTTTATTTGCTGTGAACTTCGTTGGTTATTGAAGTTATTCAAATTGCTTTGGAAATCGTTTCTGCTCCAATATTCTGCATCATGTTGGCAATCAAGGTATATCTTTCACTTGCTGGTTTCCTATACAGTTTACCTGTCTATATAAATGTGATTGTGGTTAACCTAATCAGTACTAGTTATCCAGAGTAGGGGTGACGTCTTTCTTCTCTGGGTGACCACCTACCCAAGCGCTGCTCAGACCCAGTGTTGCTTAAATTCCGCCTAACTGGAAAATATAAGATTCCTGGATCTCCATGGAAAAAAACCACCAGTTGCAAAAGCCAGACTTGTTTTTAACGCGAGCCTTTCAGGCTCCCGTGTGGATTACAGGGGTTTAAGCGAATTCTTCCATATCGCCATAAGCCTAAAAATAAAAAGAGGGCCGCGCGTTAGACCTCTGACTCAGCGGGTCAAAGCATGGCCATCTCGGTCAAAGACACCCCGGCGGGGAGAAAGACCCGACGGGAACAAAGGCGTATCCAAGACCATATCATGTGATCAGTTCCAGTGAAAATGTCGAGGGCGTTGATGATATGGGATTGGAAAGGCCCCACACGCTGTTGATTGAGACCTGAGCTTAGATGGAGACAGGCTTATTCAGAGGCGGGATGGCAACAGTCTCTAAAAAGTTCTACGTTCACTGTAAAATGCCCGCAGGTTCATTTGTACCGAGCAGACGATATTCTCAGATCCCTTGGTCACAGTACAAAGGCTTTCACGGTACACAGGTTTGTGTCCAGTTTCTTTCCGTCAGTCCTCCGAGAGTTTAATGAGTTGATCATTTTTTCCAGCCTTACCTTTGGAGATGCGCGAAGGGTGGTTAATTTTCAATTTTCTTGTCTCCTTTTACCTTGAAATGTTATTCTGTCTTGGGCATTATTTTGCTTATTTTCTTCTGTTATACTTCGATAAACTTCGATAATATTTATTGTAATTGTAATCTGATGGTGTATAGGTATTCGCTTGGCATTCTTGTAGTAACCGTTCCGCCAGCATAACTGTTAGTGTGTCATGCTACTCATTCACACGCACGCACGGACGCACGCACGTACACACACACACACACACACACACACACACACACACACACACATATATATATATATATATATATATATATATATATATATATATATATATATATATATATATATATATAATATAATATAATATATAATATATATACATTCATAACATTGAATGCATATTTATGCCCATCCTCTTATACCGATCAACTTTTTCACGGTTTGGTAAAAAAAACTCGAAGGAGGAGGAGGATGAAGGGAGGGAGTGAGGTAGGATGAAATGCCCCTCATTAGTATAAAATGTCAAGAGTAAATTTCAGGATTTGAAATATCTCTCATTCGGCGGAAAAAGATTAAAACGGGAGCCATATTAAGTTCCCCCGAAATCCAAGGGTAAGACGGAACCTAATTCCAACGGGCGAAGGATTCCGAAGGACGGGTCACTGAGAGATTAGAGTATTTAGTTATTTCCTCTGATAATTTGCAATAATTTACTCTCTTGGAATGATTTCATTCGTTTGTTCACGGCTTACATTGCTCACTTTCTCAATTAAATGCATTAGTTACAAAAAGTCCTCTAATGACGATAATGGTGAATCTGTTAGTCCCATTGAATTGATATTTGTATTTCTCATAGTCAAGCCAACGAAGATGTCATCGCGTGTTGTGGGTTTTAGCCACCTCACCTTAACTTCGTATACGTGGGTTCGAATGCCCTCCGAGAAAGGGTTACAATTTCTTCACATACTTCCCGTCCGGATAGGGTTTGCAACAGTAAGCATATCCAAAGTGTGAAGAAATCGAGAAGAGAATAATAATAATAATAATAATAATAATAATAATAATAATAATAATAATAATAACAATTTCGGTGTTAGTTTTATCTGTGAAATTGTCTTAGATTTCATTCACTACAACACAGACTTTTATTAACCTTTCACTATAATATTTTTATTAACCTTTCACTATAACTTTTCTTTATTAAATTTTCTCTACAAGAAATTCTTCGTTGTTCGGAGACTTCTGCATAGTTATATAACCAGGAAATGAGTGAAAGGAAACAAACAGCGAGAGAAAAATAGACAGAAAAAGTGTCATAAGAAGTAATGTCAGTTTCATTGTCGGCAGGAACTGCATCAACCTGTCAGCATAAAATGAAAACGTCTATCTTGCAAGGGAAAACATTATTATAATGAATTGCATGTAAGCGTAGGCTTATCTGTGGATGGCATTTACCATTCATATGTTTTGATTCCTAAATCAACAAACGTAAATGGAAGAAAGAAATAAAAAAAAAAAGGTAAAAAACAGTGTCGATGGGGAAACAAATAAAAGCAAAAGTTGGTTTTAAAATATATTACAACCCGAGGAAGAAAGAAGCCGATGTTTCTCAACGTACGTACGTTCGAGCACTCACAGGAGGAGGCAAGTACACGAATAGCTGGTTCCAAGAATCGAATTGATTATCCTTGGATACCGAACCGTGACATTTGACCTTATAGTGCCATGCTTTCGCGTACTGCCTTTGAATTGGCAGCCTTTCTGGCGTGTTGATATACGTATGTATATATACAGTATATATATATATATGTGTGTGTGTGTATATGCTTACATTCATACATATGTGTACATACATTTATTTATATATACAAATAAGTGTATGTATGTATGTGTGTGGGACACTTGTGTTCTCAGGGTTCCTGTGATTCTCTCTCTCTCTCTCTCTCTCTCTCTCTCTCTCTCTCTCTCTCTCTCTCTCTCTCTCTGTTCGTGAGCTTGTTCAGATCGGAGACGCCGGAAGCTTCCTGCATCGTCGATGAGAAAGAATCCTGCCATGAAAAATCCATTTCAGCAGTCCGTAAAGATATTGATGTAGATGGAATGATTTTCTGGTGATCAGAGAGAGAGAGAGAGAGAGAGGAGGAGGAGGAGGAGGAGGAGGAGGAGGAGGAGTAGGAGGAGGGGGAGGAAGAGGAGGAGGAATTGCAGGGTAGGGGGTGTAGTAGTCACAGGAAGTGTATGGCTGATGGCTGAGAGAAAGTGGGAAAGTTATAGAGAGCGCTGGGGGGATCGGAGAGTTGGGGAAGATATGGGAAGGGGTGTGGCAGTGACAGGTGAGAGAGAGAGAGAGAGAGAGAGAGAGAGAGAGAGAGAGAGAGAGAGAGAGAGAGAGGCTGGTGATTGAGAAGGGGTGGAGGGCGTAAGGACTGGTGGTTGACTAGATTGATTTGGAAGAGTTGACATTATTGAGAGCAAGATGGAGGAGAAGGGGAATGGCAATAAGAACACTGTCTAGGGGAAAGAATGGATTGGTGCCTCCCGGGAGCAAGTGGATGGGGAGAGGGAGGGGGGAGGGGGACCAATGGAACCATTCGACGAAATAGACACTTCCTTCCCGATGGTTACTGGATCTTTAGGAATTGGAGACAGAAGGGGAAAAACGAGGAGGAGGACAGATGAGACAACGTTCGTTCGCCTGTCTCGTTTCTTAAAGGGAAATTCAGACGGTTCTAAATGATGTCTTGTATTCGTTATGTCCATTTATTTTACCTTCGTGTGATGAGAATTTAACCTACAGACTTTAGATTTGCTGTAGAAACTGTAGAATTGATTCCTGTGTGCAAATTCTTTCGGGCTCATCTTCGTGAGGAACTGAACTAATAAAATAAGTACAAGGGTCACGAACATGTCTCTTAAGAGGCAGTATTTTCTGTGTATAACAGAGGTCTTATATATTAATAGACATGCCTGTAAGAATGCCTGACTTCTCTCTGCTATTTCACTGAGATATCAGTGAGTATTATAGCACGGGACAATCCTGAGATGTATCAGCTTTGGTTAGGCTTCATCTAAAAATAATGAGAATGAAAGCATCATACCTGTTACATGAATGACAAGAACAGTAAGAAATGAACGTTAAGTACATTTTACTCCACAGTTTCAAACACAGTGGAAGAAAAACTATCGTGTTAAATTACCTCAACGTAGAATTACTTTAAAACTACAAGCCGTTAAACAGAACTTTTAAGACAAGCAGCGAATATTCATTTCTGTGTTTTTTCCACTTTCTCCACATTCCTTTGCCTTGGACATCTTACCTTTCTGTAGCATAAAAAGTAAATGAATGAAAATGGATGGTAATGCATTGGCTGTATGTACTTACCAAATTTATTCATCAGAGATACATCTATCAAGGCAAACGACCTTCAGTCTCAGAGATTTTGTCATACATTCCAGAGTCTCAGAGATTTTGGCTTACCTTCCAGAGTCTCAGAGATTTTGTCATACCTTCCAGAGTCTCAGAGATTTTGTCATACCTTCCAGAGCCTCAGAGATTTTTTCATACCCTCCAGAGTCTCAGAGATTTTGTCATACCTTCTAGGGTCTCAGAGATTTTGTTATACCTTCTAGAGTCTCAGAGATTTTGGTATACCTTCCAGAGTCTCAGAGATTCTGGCATACCTTCCAGAGTCTAAGAGATTTTGTCATACCTTCCAGAGTTTCAGAGATTTTTTCATACCCTCCAGAGTCTCAGATTTGTCATACCTTCTAGAGTCTCAGAGATTTTGTCATACCTTCTAGAGTCTCAGAGATTTTGGTATACCTTCCAGAGTCTCAGAGATTCTGGCATACCTTCCAGAGTCTAAGAGATTCTGGCATACCTTCCAGAGTCTCAGAGATTTTTTCATACCTTCCAGAGTCTCAGAGATTTTGTCATACCCTCCAGAGTCTGAGAGATTTTTTCATACCTTCCAGAGTCTCAGAGATTTTGGCACACTTTCTAGAGTCTCAGAGAGTTTGGTATACCTTGTAGAGTCTCAGAGATTTTGTAATACCTTCTAGTCTCAGAGATTTTGTCATGCCTTCCAGAGTCTCAGAGATTTTGTCACACCTTCCAGAGTGTCAGATTTTGGCATACCTTTCAGAGTCTCAGAGACAGCGTACCTTCCAGAGTCTAAGAGATTTTGCCATACCTTCCAGGGTCTCAGAGATTTCGTCACACCTTCCAGTCTCAGAGATTCTGGCATACCTTTCAGAGTCTCAGAGACGGCGTACCTTCCAGAGCCTCAGAGACGGCGTACCTTCCAGAGTCTCAGAGATTTTGTCATACCTTCCAGAGTCTCACAGATTTTGGCATACCTTCCAGAGCCTCAGAAATTTTTGGGGGTTATTGTTAAGATCGTTGGACGAACATCCGAATAATCTTTCATATGACCCTGAAAAGGGCATTGGATCTCCAACAAAAATTATGAAATACATTATGCAGTCTCAGAGATTGGTCAGACTATCTTCTTATGACAACAGCCTTGTTAAGAATGTGGTACTGGACCTGAAGCTTAGTTTTGCTTCTTGTTATGTTTGTGCCTAATAGCAACATCAACTAATTCATGATAATCTTGAAAGTTGAGATTTAATGTTATATGCCCAAGAGATCATCTGCTTTCCAAACTGTCCCATTGCACAACCTATTATTACCATTCCATATCCATTCCAGAGCCACTGCGTGCATAGCATTCATTCCGATAAGGTAAACAGGAAAGGCCTTACAATATAAACTGATATTAACAAATGTTCTAACTGATTAACTCTCGTGTGGGCAATCTCCTGTCTTACCGGCAACGATGGTTCTGACACTTTTGTTACTCTTACAACCACCTGTCTCCTAAATCTGTCCCGCCCTCCCCATTCCCTCTACAGAACTAATTCGAAGACATCCTGCACTGTAAACTGTCTCGTTCTTTTGTTCTCTGTCTTTATCGCTTTTTTATCTTTCTCCTGAAAACGAGCCAACATTTTCCTTCGTTGACTCGAGGGAAAGTTAACATTTTCAACGGAGTTAAAAAGGAAAAGAATTTTGGGCGAAAGTATGCGGAGCACTTTCCATTGCAGGAAATGAGCATACATTCAGTATCGGAGGTCACTATTTGTTTTTCATTTTCCTCCGGCGGAAATTTTGAAGTTTTTTTTTTCTCTCTTTTTTTTTAGCCTCTTTCCTTTCGGGTGAAGTAGGAGGGGCCTCGCGTCTTCGTTTGTCTTTTATGGACTTTTAATTTTCTGGACGTCATTGCGTGAGAAAGGGGAGACCGCTGAGTTTTATAACAATGGAGTTTAAATGTAGTAGACATTGCTGTTGATAGAATGAATCTTCTTCTCAGCTTAATCCCAGTCGGGGTCGTTGTTTTTAATGAGCCATCCTTGCATTCCTTTGGCTTTCACGTTGTCTCGAATTCAGTCACTCTGTCAAGTAATAATAATAATAATAATAATAATAATAATAATAATAATAATGAGAAATGTGCGGAGTTAATATGTTTCACATCTGTCCCCTTGATGAATATTTTCCTCGTAATCAGTCGTTACCATATTACTGAAACATAAATGTATTCTGGGTCTTTTCGACTTGGTAAAAAGACCTTTTATCATTTCAAATTACTTAGCGAAATCTAATGGCCTTCCACTTTGAAAACGATCATATGCTAATGTACCCTACAGTCGGGCTTCGGAACTCCCTATCCAGCTCTGTTTTCCCTGACTTTCATAAAGTTTCTTCGTTTAAGAGCCTAGTTTATTGCTTTCTCCTTTTTTTTCCTTGTCTTTTTCCGGACCTGGGCTACATGTGGACATCAATCAGGCTTCGGAACTCCTACCTATCTCTGTTTTCCCTGACTTTTATAAAGTTTCTTCGTTTAAGAGACCGGTTTATTGCTTTCTCCATTTTTTTCCTTGTTTTATCGGGCCCGGGCTAGACGTGGACATCAGGTCTCTGCATCTTGGAAAAATGAAAATGGTGACATATAATGACCTTGGCATTCGTTCTCTGCGTAGAGCGAATGAGAGAGAGGCAAACCTGCAATGAAAGAGGAATGACCTTTTGTGAGGCTCGTCGAGGGGGAACGTTAAGCTCTTTGTTTGGCCTTGCATTAATTTTTTTGTATTAAATACAGAGACCTGTAAAAGACAACCTAGTGTCCGTATCTAGCCCAAGTAGGATGGAAAGGACTCAATATGGCTTTCGTATTCGACTGTAAGCGACCTCGTGACTTTTGTAAACGGTTTCAGATTTTTCTGGTCAGTTCAGTATGCGCACAATTTTACTCCTCTCGGTTTCTATATTATTATTATTATTATTATTATTATTATTATTATTATTATTATTATTATTATTATTCAGTAGATGAAACCTATTCATATGCAACACGCCCACAGGAGCCATTGACTTGAAATTCAAGCTTCCAAAGAATATGGTGTTCATTAGGAAGAAGTAATAGGAAATAAAGGGAAATACAGAAATAAGAGATCCTCCTTATTAAAAAAGAAAATAATAAATTAATACATTATTGAATAGATAAAAATGTATTAAAATGCAAGAATGGTATTAGGGTAGTAATGCATTGCATCTTCGCTTGAACTTCTGAAATTTACAAAATGTATTCTGTAATATAAAATGTCCTATTAAAAGGAGAATAAAGAAAGCGTTTTGTGAGAGATATTAACTTTTGTGTATGTATGTGTGTGCTTGCGTTTACAAGCCAAAAATAGGTATGTTAAAAGCTTTGCCTTGTAAATTATTAAAATACAAACAACTTAGTTGCTGAGTTGTCAGTTTTCTACCTTGCCAACCAATCTCGTATGTATCTTATAAGAGGCTTCCACCCGTGAAAACTAGCGCTGCTCCTGCAACTTGATACTTACAAATAATTTACATTGATTTCTTGTGATGTGAAAATGAGAGGGAGGTCCTCACGCAATCTAAATTACCAAAATAATTTTCACTGTGGATGATCCAGGGGTTTATGTTACCCAAAAAAAAGAAAGTGATACGTTACACTGACGGTTAAAAACAATATGTAGCATTTGCAGGACACTCATATATCCTAAAAAATGATTTAATTTTGCTTCGTATAAAACATGAAGCCAAAATCTTTTTATGACAGCAGGGGATTAACGAAAATGTTGATGAAATTCATAACAATTGTGCATTAGTTTCCTTCCTTTTCACGTATTATCGGGGAAATATAATTGCAAAAGGTGGAAACAAAACCTGTATTTCAAAGTCATCTAGACGACATTTCAAAATCGTATGGAGGATTAAATCTCTGAGCACGGTCTTGCTGACATTTGAAGACTTCACGGACAACCCAATTTTCCTTGAAGGGGAACCCACCTACAAATTTTCAGAGGTAGACATGTGCTTATTTTCATGTTTTTTTGTTCTTTTATTCAGGTTTCACCTTTATGCTTCATATGCCACGATATATGCCCGGAAACTAGTCATTTTTACTTCGGTGAAGATTCACTCCAGAATACCCTCTGGTGCTCATGCATTTTTTCTTATTATTATTCACTCATCACTACAGAATCCGTACCATTAACCCTAATTTTTTGTTTGTTGCTAGTCAGTCAGTCAGTCAATCAATCCATCTGTCAATCCGTCAGTCATTTAATCACTTACACTCACTCTTTGTGAAATTTTGTCAGTTCTAAATTGTAGTTAGATGACAATGTTGAAGGTGTAGGTGGTACTCAAAAATACTTTTTATAGCTGTTTATAAACGGGGTTTCTTACAAATGGTGGTAGCATGATTCATACGAAAGCCCCATTTCTTATTGTTTCCAACTAAAAAAAAAGGATTGAATTGTTAATTCAAAAATATCTTGACTACTGAGTTACTTCTCTTATCTTCCTTTTTCAGCTGACATTCTGAGTGTTCCTTCTCTTTTCCAGCCTTTCTCTTCCGAAATTTTTGGCTGTTACACAACTTTTCAAAGCACCATTTTCTCCTAAACATATCTTCTGAAACTCTGGATTATCTCTTAAAGGTATCTTGCTCCTTAACAGTCACACCTCCCCCCACCTCCCCCCCCAAAAAAAAACTAAAACATACACGCGCAAACAAAAAAAAACATTAACCGTTTAATAATTTACGGAATGTTTGTTTTTAATCTGATCTGTACTCTTATTCTTCTCGATGTTTACCTTTGTAAAGGTCGATCCCTCCACATTGCATATTCTGATCCAAGAAACATCGACTCGACTCCAGAGTCGACGTGTTGTAGATACAAATATCTAATGTCAAAGGAGGGATCATGTGGTTGTGTGTGCATGTTTTGTGGCGGGGATCGGGGGAGGTGTTACTGTTAAGGAGCAAGGTACCTTTAAGAGATAATCCAGAGTTTCAGAAGATATATTTAGGAGAAATTGGTGCTTTGAAAAGTTGTGTAACAGCCAAAAATCTCGGAGGAGAAAGGCTGGAAAAGAGAAGGAACACTCAGAATGTCAGCTGAAAAAGGAAGGTAACAGAAGTAACTCAATAGTCAAGATATTTTTGAATTGACAATTCAATCCTTTGTTTTGGTGGGGGGGGGAGGGATGGTATTAAGAGGCAAGGTGAGCCATCACTCCTTCCTAATAAAATGTCCACTTATACACTCTCTTCATCTACAATCTCCCATTCTCTCCACATGGCCAAAACATCTAAAAAAAATCTCTACCATCAAGGTCTCCACTTGGAACGTAAGTATAGGCATGGCGAGGTTTTCTGTTCTTGCGTTTTGAAACGGTACTGCGGGTCTTCTGTTCATAACAGTATATGTAACGGCATGTCTCTCCTCCGTTACCAGAAATATTATTAGGACCCTGTTTGTGGCAGCTGAGTGATAGGCGTTTTCACCCCCTCTTAGAAGTATATATATATAAGAATGTCGTCTCTCTTTTTCCTTAAATAAAAATTTAAGATTTTTCATGCTCGAGGCTGTTTAGACTTTGTGAAGTTACCTTTCCATCGACTGCTCCGGGTCGGGTCGACAGGAGCCTCACACTCTCGATTCGAATTTGGTTATTGAGTTATATTTCTCTTTTCCTTTTCTTTCCATCGTGACGTCATCGCTCTGGCTAATAAATTCTGCAATTCGCTACCTTTTCCGTTTCCGTAGTTTTCTGAAAAGAGGAATATTTCCTTCCATTAAGGTGAGAATTCCTTTAAAATTTTGGTACATATTGTTGACTGGTGGGTCTTGCGTGGGTTAATTAGCCGTCAGATGTAAGGTCCTCGTTACACTTTAAATTACTTGCGTATTGTTGTGCTGTTAGTCTAGTTCGATTGCGATTTTGAATGCGAGAGATATACAGCAAGTCATATTTCACTTATTTTTACATGTTTACTCGCAAACTCACGCGTGTATTTGTTTGCTTATATATATATATATATATATATATATATATATATATATATATATATATATATATATATATATATATATATATATATATGTATGTATGTATGTAATATATGTGTGTATATATATATATATATATATATATATATATATATATATATATATATATATATATATATATATATATCCAATGTAGCACGGATGAACGCGTGTTGAGAATATCATAAAATCACGTAAGAAGGCGAGTGCAAACAGGGACTTTGAACAAGTACTTTGTAGTTTATTCTACATTTTTACAGTGTGAACTTGAAAATGTAGAATGGACTACGAAAGTACTTTTGTTCAAAGTCCCTGTTTTCACTGCCTTCTTACGTGGATTTTATGATATATATATATATATATATATATATATATATATATATATATATATATATATATATATATATATATATAATAGGCAATGAGAGGTAGATAGATAAAAAGATAGACGTGAGGTAAATTAGTTTACAAAAGTAATCCAGTGTGCATATGTATCAGAAATGTCAAAAATTACAGTAACATTACGAAATATAAATGACAGGCTGTAAATTCTCATAACCCTTAAAAGTCTACATCCACCTGCTTACTTTAGAGCAGCGAAACCGTTAAAATCCCACTTCAGCATCTGGTTGCCATGGCAACCGCTAGCAACCAGTAAGATTGCCCGACAAAGCTGGCATCGCTTCATTCTGATTAATTCGTCAATGAACGCATCATTGTTGATACTCCCTACGAGAGCAAGAGATAGAGATCTCATAGTTTACGTTCGTCATTAGTTACGAGGTTTGATATTTGGAAGATCTCGTTGACTCTGCAAGAGATAGAGATCTTATAGTTTGCGTTAGTCATTAGTTACGAGGTTTGGTATTTGGAAGATCTCGTTGACTTTGCAAGAGATAGAGATCTTATAGTTTTACATTAGTCATTAGTTACGAGGTTTGATATTTGGAAGATCTCGTCGACTTTGCAAGAGATAGAGATCTTATAGTTTACATTAGTCATTATTTACGTGGTTTGATATTTGGAAGATCTCGCTGACTTTGCAAGAGATAGAGATCTTATAGTTTACATTAGTCATTAGTTACGAGGTTTGGTATTTGGAAGATCTCGTCGACTTTGCAAGAGATAGAGATCTTATAGTTTACATTAGTCATTATTTACGAGGTTTGATATTTGGAAGATCTCGTCGACTTTGCAAGAGATAGAGATCTTATAGTTTACGTTAGTCATTAGTTACGAGGTTTGGTATTTGGAAGATCTCGTTGACTTTGCAAGAGATAGAGATCTTATAGTTTTACATTAGTCATTAGTTACGAGGTTTGATATTTGGAAGATCTCGTCGACTTTGCAAGAGATAGAGATCTTATAGTTAACGTTAGTCATTAGTTACGAGGTTTGATATTTGGAAGATCTCGTTGACTTTGCAATGTAATTAATCAGAGATTTAATTTTCTGCTGTGAAAATAAAAATGGAGAAAGGCGAAGAAGGATATGGTTGATAAAAAATTAACTAGAATCCTACAATGAGACAATAAAGGGTTGATTGCAAAAGGACTTGGGTGGAAGAGAAGGTTTTTGGTCATCTGTCGTTATCTGTAGGATATTTTTAACAGTTTACTGTCACCCGCGTTTCCTTCCATTCATTATTATGTTCCTCAGAAAATAATGATTACTCACTTTTTAGACTGCCAGATTGTACAATATAAATTTTTCAAGACGTTGAACATGATCCTTGATCCTTTGGATTTATATTGACAGCCAAAGTGAGGGTGTTGAAATAAATAATAATAATAATAATAAATAATAAAACAAAAACAATAATAATAAAAAAAAAACAACAACAACAACAACAATAAATAATAATAATAATAATAATAATAATAATAATAATAATAATAATAATAATAATAATAATAATAATAAAAGCAGTAGTAGAAGCAACAACAGCTGCTGTGACAATAATATATACTGTATATTATTAGTAATAATAACTTATCTTCTTTCCATTCAACGTAAGGATGAACTCATGTATTTGTTAGCGCACAAAGTTAAACATCTCAGTTGCCGGTAGAGCCCAGAGGTCCACACCATCCTTCTACTACTCTCTAAAGCCTTTCCACACCTTTAGGACGCCTTTAGGTAAGGGCCCGTGCCAGCGTAAGGCCGGCCTAATCTAAAACCAGCCCATCGGAGGCGTGCGTATCCGTGGAGCTTTCCAGAAGCCATTAAAATCAGGTCGTAAATTTTCGCCATTTTTCGGACGTTAAACATTCCAGTTATTTCATGACATTCTGTGAGAAACTTCATTAAGGTTAATGGCCGACTAATTATTTTAAGAACTTTGGGGTATTTTCATTTTTGGTCTGGAAATTAAAATGCTTTTGAACTAGACCGCCACGAGCCAGGAGATAAAAATACTCGCTATCAGACAGGTAATGTGTCAATCTCTCTGCCATTCTAAACTTTTCATCTCGTATAATTAACATAAAAATTGGATGAGAGATAGGTAATTACGGCTTCTGGGGCTTTTCCTGCAAGGACAGGCGACTGCGGCAAAGTTTCCTCTTTTCCTTGCGAATTATATATGTATATATATATATATATATATATATATATATATATATACTGTGTATATATACATATATTATATATATACATATATATATTAATATATGTATATGTTTATACATAAATATATGTATATATGTGTGTATACCTATATTATATATACATATATATATGTATGTATGTATATATTATACATATATACATACATACATATATATATATATATATACATATATATATACACACATATATATATATATATATATATTATGTATTTTTATATCTGTATTCCTTGCTTTAGTTTTTGATAATGACAAATATTCGTTAAACTCCAAAACGACTGGTAAATTTATGCAATTCTGTTGTAATTCTAATTTCGGCATTGGGCACTAACACTGTGATTGTTATTGTTTTTTTTTTTTATTAAGAAATCTATATGTCGGCACAAGCTCTTGCTCCAGAATCCGCCAATAATTATGTAATAATTACAAAGAGCAGTTTTTTTTTTACCTGACATGCGGACGGCAGAGTGCAGCATAATGTAAGACCATATCTCTGATTAGAGTGTACGATAATTCAGTGACTCTTTCTCTCTCTTTAGCGGCAGTTCAGTCTGGTAGAATTCCACTGGAGAAAATGAGAGGTCCTGTTTTAAGAGAATCTTTAACTTGTGGAAAAAGATATAAAAAACCTAATACTTCAGTGGTGGCAGAATCAAAATCAATTAAGGCAGGGCGTTTTGTTGTGAAATTGACGGATTAATCCAAAAATGGTAGTTTTGTAATGGTTTTGGAACCAATTAATGGCAGCTTGATAGGGAAAGTTTCAACCAATCGCTTTCCATTAACGAGTTAAGTTCTAGCCAATCCAACGTACTGATGGAAACTGAACTTCTAAATATTTTGAAATTATTGAAAGTGGTATTTGGATTTTAACGTTGTGTTTACTTATCATTTTATGTATTCTAATTACTTTGAGATGACTTAGAATCTAGTAAAACTCAGATTCTAAGTCGTATAGAAATAATTTGAATATTTGTTGTTAGTTTCTCGTGTAAACATTTCATTTTTTTCTACCGCTTTCACACAGTAATCCTAATGTATTCCATTGTTGAAACGGGCGAAGATCCGTTACCCATTTGTAAGGAACAAATCTCTGTGGCAAGATAGCATTGCGGGCTTCCTCTCATGAAAATTGCCACGCCATCGGCCGAGCTTTTGTTGCCATGGAAGTGCTATAGAGGTAGGCGAGGGTCGAGAAGTAATCATGTTAATGATTTTAGATCTAATTAACAGAGCGCGGCGCCGGTCCAGCGCGAAACTCTCAATTCATGCGGGTATTTTTTTTTTTTTTTTTACGCCCCGGGATTTCGACCATTGGTTTAGCGGTCACTGAGTTCGGGGGGTTAGTGAATTATTATTTATTTGATTGAGTGACCATTTCTCTCTATCTCTTTGGGAGAATTAATGTGGAATTTCATTCATCTTGTGCGTAGCGCGAAGCGTTTTAGCGTCATTACGCGAAGAGCATCTATAAGGCATTGCGTAAGTGTGATTACCGAGGGAGAGATTATTATTATTCATTAATTTACCACGATACGAAAAATAACTCATCAGATATTCTTAATTAGGCATTATATATATATATATATCTTATATATATATATATATATATATATATATATATATATATATATATATATATATATATATATATATATATATATATATATATATATATATATATATATATATATGTGGGAATAAATTATTATTCTTTATCTGTAGAAGAATTGCCTTTAAATTTCGCTCTCCCCTTGCCAATAATTATTACCTGTATTTGTAAGCAGACGCTTCATTGGCAGGGTGGGTAGAGCTCTCGGCTAGTACGCTGTTGGCCCAGCGTTCGACTCTCCGACCGACCAATGAACAATTAGAGGAATTTATTTCTGTGATAGAAATTCATTTCTCGTCATAATGTGGTTCGGATTCCACAATACGCTGTAGGTCCCGTTCCTAGGTAACCAGTTGGTTCTTAGCCTCGTAAAATAAATCTAACCCTTGGGGCCAGCCCTAGGAGAGCTGTTAATCAGCACAGTGGTCTGGTTAAACTAAGATATACTTAACTTTTTGTAAGCAGACGCACACCATTTAAACTACAGTCAAGTAGTTGTGTGTCAGTCCGACGATGATTTGAACAAAATGATGTTCCGGTACATGAAAATGTGATAACTTCTAAATTATACATAATTACCGATATATATTTATGAATATCTGAATATCAGCATGTTTGATAATGTAATACAACGCAACCCAACACTGGTTGCTATGCAGACTGGCGAGTAAATTAAATCATTTTCGAATATTTGGTACACATTCACCAGATCTTTTGGTGCTAACTCGTATTTATCGGTAAGTATGGGTAACTAATAATGTATCACGCTTGCCTTAGCATATATAATCTGAATTTACGTTTTTATTCGTATATCAGTGTGTATGATATAATATATATACACATATATATATATATATATATATATATATATATATATATATATATATATATATATATATATATAATTATTTATATATACATTACATTACATCTATCTGTTGTGCTTAGTAAAATTCAGAATTTTAATTGAATGTATATATATATATATATATATATATATATATATATATATATATATATATATATATATATATATATATATATATATACAGTATATATAATAGACACATACATACATACACACACACTCACATATATATATATATATATATATATATATATATATATATATATATATATATATATATTTATATATATATATTGTGTACAACATACTGTCTTTACTGAAAGATAGAGTTCGATTTACGCAGTTAACGAAACCGGGACGACTTGCATATAACGTATAAATGCGTCCGGCCATATCTAAAATGAATCTTACCTTTTTAAGCTTCGATGAGGTGAGGAATGACCTCGTGTGACCTAAGACGACATTTGCAAATGCTGAGGTCATGAGACGGTATTGTTCCGACCGACTTTCCCCTTTCAATATTCATGGCGCTCAAGTGACTGAACTGAATCTGTGGGTTGACGGGAAGAGAGTGTGTGTGTGTGTGTGTGTGTGTGTGTGTGTGTGTGTGTGTGTGTGTGCGCGTGTGTGCCCACCATGTTCTCTGTCTATGGGATATTCATATGACTATACGTATATAAGTTCTTACTATAGGAACGTATGTATGTATGTAAGTATATATATGTGTCTGTGTATTTGTGTGTGTGTACTTTTGTATTGGAAGCTTGTTATTCTCCATTGTGCAGATTGACCAGAGAAGAAAATTTGCGGGAGATTAATATCATGGAGGATACATTTGGTATTTGTAGCTAAAGCAAACTTTGAGGACTTTTCACGAAGGAAGAAATAGTCTTACTAGGCTGCTATTATTATTATTATTATTATTATTATTATTATTATTATTATTATTATTATTATTATTATTATTATTATTATTATTATTGATGTTGTTGTAAAAAAAAAGGGTCACTGACTTAACAAGCAGGATTCCAGAGACCAGAATGTTTATATGAGAGTACGAGAAGATCGGGCTTTAACGCTTCGGACTTTTCTACGACTATAGATTCTCATTCTTCTCAAAAACTGGACGATTCGAGAAACGAAAACCCTTACCTCCCAACTTGGGCTTTCCTAGAAGCAAACAGGTTTTCCCTCCTTCTCGGGTTTTTCGGAAAACGAGTAACCTTATGTTGCGTCTCAGGGTTCCCGACAGACAAATGGACTTTCCTATAGTCATTCCTTTTCGGGCTTTTCAAGACACATGGTGCTACGTAACTTACATCTCGGGTTTTCCGGGAGACAAATTGTGCAAGCTTACATCTTGGGTTTTCCGCGAGACAGATTGTGTAAGCTTACATTTCAGGGTTTTCCGATAGAAACTTTGTAAACTTACATTTCGAAGTTTTCCGCGAGACAAATTGTGTGAGCTTACATTTCGGGGTTTTCCGAGATACAGACTGTAAGTTTACATTTCGGGGTTTTCCGCGAGACAAATTGTGTAAACTTACATCTCGGGTTTCCCGAGAGACAAATTGTGTAAGCTTACATCTCGGGTTTTCCTAGGGACAAGTCGTGTAAGCTTGCAGTTCCGGTTTTCCGAGAGATAAGTTGTGTAAGCTTACTTTTAAGGCTTTTAGAGGAATAAATAGTCTTACTATGCTCACGTCTTCGTCATCCTGAGAAAATAAAAGCCTTCCTATCTCAAATCTCGCTTTTGTTTGTTTTTTTGTTTTTTTCATTTTGAGAATCAAATGACCTGACTTTTAAAGTGCACTGCATCAGAGACTTTCAGAGAGACAAACATTTTTAGCGTCACATTTTGGACTTCCAGAGAAACAAATAGGTCCCCCACAACCCCCAACCCTCCCACCCCTTCCCGAACTTGCCTCGCAATTTGGGCTTTCCGAAAAATAAATACCTTTAGCTTCACTCGTCGGGCTTTCCGAGAAACCAGTAGTAGGAACGATTGGTAGATAATGCCACAGAACTCCCGGTGTTTACTTTCATTCACTAGTCGGTGTTTAAACAAAAAGAAGAAAAAGAAATAAAAAGGGATTATTTGTTATGTTGTGCTGACACTGAGGGTTGGAGGATGGTAAAGATCGGCTTTACGAACGCGAGTTTTCAACGCTGGTGAATGTATTGATGTTGTGGCCTTTGGAAATACGTGGACGTTCGGGTAGAGGAAACACTGATCGGTTTCTGATCGTCGAAAACTATTAACCCCTGAATATCTGAACACATAAAAGTCGGGTTTTCACTTTCGAAAATTTCCGATGGCCTGAACATCTAGTAATAAAAGGGGAGAAAAAAAAAATAGGCAGACGTCGTAGAATATGTAACGTTACGTCTAACCGTAATTTAAATAATATATATATATATATATATATATATATATATATATATATATATATATATATATATATATGTAAAGTAACTCTTTTCCATGTTTTGTGTGCAATCGTGGATTCCTTTTATCAAGAAATAGTCTAACTGCGTTTCTGAATACAGCTTGTTAATATAAATCAATATGTCCCCCTCAACTTCAGCGTTTATGTATATAGAAACATTTGTATATGATCACCTTACCTCGTAACAGTGCCACCATTTCGCAATTAAGAGACACGCCATTTGAATTTCGACAATGGCAGCGTCAGAAGTCGTTGT
Source organism: Macrobrachium rosenbergii (assembly GCF_040412425.1). Lineage (NCBI taxonomy): Eukaryota > Metazoa > Arthropoda > Malacostraca > Decapoda > Palaemonidae > Macrobrachium > Macrobrachium rosenbergii. The sequence continues at coordinate 26,785,621 of NC_089768.1, read as the reverse complement.
GCGGAGGAATACTGTGATAGTTCCTTTCTCCTTCTTCGTATCGAACACTACATTATTCAGCGCGGAAACAGCTGGTTCAAGTCTCCTCCGTATACCACACCACCGCCTACTTCGAGGTTCGAAAAACCGAGATTGCGTCGCTCGCGGGTTCATTTCCACGATCCGGAGACGGCACGGAGTCGCACACATGGAAGAATCGCCGCAACAGGTGAAATTTTCGGCGCGGGAGTATTTGTTAAAGCCGGACGAAATCACACGAGAACGCCGCCGACGAAAAGGTGTTTGACATTTCACGTATTCAGACATCATGCAGTAGACGTCCGTCCGTCCATCCGGAGAGCCTATTTTGCACCTGTACGTAAGATGCGCAGCATCAGTGACCCCTGGCGACCCACCCTTGATGGAGGGAAGCTGTGAACACAGCTCAAGTGGAGAGTGTGCAGTTGCTTCACCGTCGTCGTCATTATCAGGTGCTCTCGCCCCTTTTATATATTTGTGATCGAGGACATCGCCCTCAGAAGTCATGGTGAGCATGTTAAGGCACAGTTTATCCATCTTTCTGGCGCCATATCACACGAAGAGACAGTTCAGTGGTCAGAACGATCGACATATGCGCTTTAAGTATGATTTAATTGAGCCTGGGAAGGTGCAAGGGATTATATAAACGAAGCTTTGCGAAATACTCGTGATTTCGACTGAGTGTGGCGCATTCGGTGTTCCCCTGTGGCCCCCTGTTGCTTAAAAGTTGACCCCCATCATGTGAACTAGTTTTGTTTTGCTTGGAGACTGCTTGCAGTCATGTCCATCTTGGCGTATTGTAGCAACTCCCTTCACCGCTTTCCACTTCAGTGTTTGCTTTATCATTTTACTGTTATTCTATATATATATATATATATATATATATATATATATATATATATATATATATATATATATATATATATATATATACAGTTATTTCACACGAATGCGGATTTCGAATCGCTCGAATTATCTTCTTCACTGGTTGGCTGGCAGAGCGGCGAGTTTCCGATTGCACAGCGTTAGTAACAGATGTTGCAATGTTGGAAATCATTAGGTTTTTTTTTTTTTTTTTTTTTGCTATTTTCTGAATGCCGGCCTTTGATATTGTAACTGCAAAGGTTACTGGCTTCCTCCACTTCACAGGCTGTCATTTTGTTATTGAAAGTTGCTCTAAATAAAGGAAGAGATATTCACGATAAAATTTCCGCTATTCTTTTTCCCTGTAGAGAAATTGAATATTTGTATTAGATAATATTCATTTAATTGAAATAATGGAACAGTTAATCGTTTAGTCGTCTCAACTAGAACTGGTTGATTTTCAGATGTGTGTGACGTTGATTTTATAAGGTAAAATCTCTGTCGTGATAGCTGTGTAATACAAAGGGTGTTAAAATTAAAAGAACAATCCAGAATGGTTTTTTTTTTTTGGTGGTCTCAATATGTGCAATACAGGGGTTTGTGAAGTGAAGTAACTGGAGGCTAATGATTGCAATAGTGCAACAGGTTTTTGATTGATTGAGGTGCAGGAACAAGAAAATCTTAAATTGAATGGGGTACGAGTTTTTCGGAAAAAAAGGGACTGTTAGAAACACGAACTAAACCAGGAAGAATTCTGATCTGACATATTAAAAGTTAGATCAGAGAAAAGAATCACCCTGTCAGTATTAGACAAATGACTGACTGGATTGAGTAAGAGTAATCAGAAAAATTGAGCAGTCTGACGCGAAAAACGAGTGAAGCAAATGTGCCGAGCTTTGGACAAAAATGAAAATTGATGCGACTAGTCAGGCAAAGGGAAGTGTAACGCCAAAGAAGTGAGACAGTAGTCATCTGGAAGTAGAATTCTAGGGGTTACTGAGCATCGAAGTGAACGAATAAAATCTTGGGATGGCCGGGTCCGAATATGGAAAAATAGAACGAACCGTCTAGGGGAAAACCATTGGATCGGTTTGTACAAATTGCTGGATTTTAAAAGCCATCGCTGAATGTTCTTCAGTAGAGCTGAAATAGAAGGTCATTTATTTTTGACTGGGCTTTGTCATTTTAGCCCTAAAAAGATCCCTTGATGTAACCTACTCAAAATTATGGTCATAAAAAGTTACTGATGTCTCAGTCAGGAACTATGTCAAAAGAATCTTGATGTGATTGGGTCAAGAATTAGGGTTTAAAATTAAAAGATCCTTGGGCTGCAGTGTCCAGAATAAGGCCATGAATAATTCCGAGAAGTTGAAATTAAGTCCTAAGTTAACCTACGGTTTGACATTTTAATCTCGCAATAACGAAATTCTAAAGGCGACCAGGTATTACGCAAGTCCATCCGGGCAGCCTGACACCTGTTGTGACATCTGTAATTTAGCCTTCCAAGTAAAAGGAATGCACAATAGCTCTTGCAGAAAAACGTCTGGAATTTTCTCCCACTTTTCGTCTTTCCTTATTGCCAATACCTTCCGTTTTTCGAGAGGTGAGTCTGTTGCCCGTCCCGTCGGCCTTGGCATTGAAAAGCTGTGACGCTCAAAAGGCAAGCCTTTCGAAGTTGAGATTGTCAGTGTTTAAAAAAAAAAGAAAGATTAGGTTTTATTTTAATAAAAATGCTATCTTACGTTGCTGTGATTCCTTTTAGTGACTCCGTCATCGAAGTTGAACGGATATTATAGATGCAGACTCGTTTGTCTGTCTGTTTGATTGTGTGTCCGCAAGACATCAACGCTGGATTTCGTTGACATTTTGCGTAGTTGCGTCCTGTGGGCCAAGGAAGTTATGTTGAGATATATCAGTGTATCCGGATCCTGGTACAGATCCAAGATTATTTTTTCCATCAGTAAATATTGCAAAGTAATGCACTCTTTCAGGATTGTGAGTTTATTCATAAAAGCACCAAGAGGAAATTCGACAATACACATACCACTTAGATCTCTCACCTTACAAGATGGCATGTGGCTCCAGATACCAACGACATCTAGTGGGGAAAGACGCGTGATTATAGGGGTGATGGTAGTAATATAATTTTATTGATTATCGATAAATGGCGTTTTTTTTTTTAATGAGTACTCTGTGTGGATATAGAGGTTCTGCCATGTCGATAGCTGTTCTTCGAGTAGTTAATAGTGGCAATATTACAGGGCTTTCTCTGTGATCTGTCATAGTCTTGAGAACAGTGATATTTTAGAATGATAATTCCTTGGCAGTCAGGGGCATGCTCTTTAAAAACGCGTTTTATTTTTTTTATACTTTTACTAAAACACTGAAAAATTCATGCATCCTCCAGATAGTTCTGGAATTATTTTCACTCAAAATTTCTACGAGTCTAAAACCGTCTTTTGATATTGTCCATTATTTTATTACTTCATCCAGTTGTGCATTTTGTGTGTGTGTGTGTGTCTAAGAGAGAGAGAGAGAGTAAGGAAAAGCGATAATAATAATCAGGAAGTAGAGGGAGTGAATGTTAAAGCCAATGTAATGTGTTACAAATGATATTTGTTGGCTTACTTTTTCTGGAATCACTTTCAGAGGAAAAGATTGAACCTTCCATGTAATGAATCTTTGCTTTATAGTTAATCTTGCTAAGGAGCATAGATCTCATACAAAGCATTTCACATTTCTGTAATTATAAGAGCTTTTTTTTTTTTTCTCGAAAAATACTGTAACGACATATAATGCTGAGATTCATGTCATATTAAGGTTACAAGATAAAAGCATAAGACTTTTTTCACTTTTTTTTTTTCTATCGATAAAGGTATCACCATTATTCTTCACTTTTGCCGTTGTCGTCAACTTGAGAACAAATTTTTAGTAAGCAGTTCGGAATAATGTGTGAATTTAATAACCTAAACATACGTTTATTGATGCAGTAGCTCCAGAAATCTTTTATTAATGGTATGTACTGAATGCCCTCCCCGTTTTGCTTAATATTCTGCGTCAGTCCTCGCGGACAGAGATAAAGACGTATGGACGAGGGGAGCACTATACAGTAGACCAAGAAACGGAGGGGCAACTGAACGAGGGGTAAACTCTACGTTGTTACTTGTTTCACTTGATCTCCCATCGAGGTTAGGGAAGATGACCTTTGGGAAGCAGGTCAGACCTGCAGATATGACCGTGGTCTTCAATAATGACATAAAGCTTTACCGACATGCATTATTCACCAGAGAGACGTGTCCGTGACAGCAGCGGTGTCCTGCTTTGCACAGCGGGGCGGTAATGGTCAGACAGACAGATGGACAGAACGCACCCTAATAGCTCCTTGCTGGGTGTTGCTGAGGGGAGCCAAAATCTGTCAAAAATATCCGAGGTCGAACTTCTCCTAAGCCGGTCTTCACGAAATTTACTTAGTAACAAAAGGTAAAAATAAAGTCAACATCAAGCCAGGAATAAACGCACTCCAGTGCTGCTGCTGCTGCTGCTGCTGCTGCTGTTGCAGCGATTGGCTGCAACTGGAGGAAACCATCCAATCATAAGTGAGTTTCCCTCTGCCCATCCAATCAGGTCGAAGAACAGATGGATAGTCCCAGCCAATCAAGAAAGATTAAGCTCGGTATTACGTTTATGAACCGAGTCAAAGGGATTTTAAAAGGTGAATTCAATTAAACGAGTGTTGTTTTGTTCTTGTTTCACTTTTGTTGCGTCTCCTGGTTGTTCCTCGTTTCCCCTCGGCCTCAGGTACCGTGATGGATTACGCGTTCGGGAAAGTGATAAACTTAGCACAGGTTCATCAGTGCTTCCTCCTATCTACCTATCGTTGCCGTAGGAAAACTGAAAGAGCTAGGAATACATATTGACACAAACACTCACGACCACAGAGAGAGAGAGAGAGAGAGAGAGAGAGAGAGAGCGTGCATTGATGAAATACTGCCCCTTTAAACAATTGATCGAGTCTCTGACTAATGTTTTTCTTCCCCCCTCTGAAAGTCCTTCCCCTCTTTTTCAAGTGCATCATTGATATTCATTAATTAGAAATATCCACTGAATGGCAATCATTATTAAGAGGGGAAAAAGAGGTATAATCTAAAGTATCCTAAGTAGGTAGAACACAATGCTTTTGAGGATTAAATCGTTGGGCAATACTTTAAACGGTGCCTCTGGTAATTTTATTTGTTCACTTTCCCAAATGCCCTCGCACCATTCGCCTTTTTAGGGGGTTGTGTGTAGCTATTTGCATTTTGCTTTCATTTGATGCTTTAATAAGCACCGCAGACCATTCCTGTCATCATCCAGTATGGATGAAAAATATGTCAAGAATTCAAATGATTCTCTATTCCCCTCAGGTTTTTCCCTCTCTCTCTCTCTCTCTCTCTCTCTCTCTCTCTCTCTCTCTCTCTCTCTCTCTCTCTCTGTGAGTTTGTGTGTGTGTGTGCTAACAGTATCCTTCAATAACAAATAAATTCATTAAAGGGAATAATTACCCATGTGTTGGTGTCGAGGTTCATGAGTTTCTTTGCCTCTAAGTAAAAAATTGTCTCTCTAAGCACTAGAAGATAATCCAGTTGGAAAGTGAAAAAAAAATGAGGATTTATCTTGTCATTTAATGGGCCGTGGTACGTTCTTGGTAGTTCCCGTGTGTGTATATTTATTTCCAACATGAACTCACTCCCTTCGCCATAACTTTTGAACCGTGGATGAACCCCCTTTGCAGAAACCCTCTACAGAATTAGTAGCTACTAAAGAGGCTCATCAGCTTTTCCCTTGCATCTTGCTCTTCTTGGGTATGAAGGGCCCTCTTTCACTTTCACTTTCACTTTGTGGGTTTCCTTTCTTCCGGGGATCATTGAGCGTAAATTTTGAGGTTATCAGAAATACCATAACAAAGCAGCTCTGTGTTTTCTCTTATATTCTTACGCAAAGTTTATTGGGACCCTCAGTCGTGAATGAAGCATAAAATCGGCAAAGGAAGAGCTTCACCCCGACGAAAGAGTTACACTTGCTTCTTGGAGGGAGGGATATTATAGGAAGCGGAAAATGAAAGCGTGGAGAAAATTCTAAAGCTTGAGATAACTGTAAGAAAGTTAAACAAATAAATGAAGAGATGGCTGTTTCTAGACCTGTTAACTTACTGTGGAGGAGCACAATTTTAACTGCTTTCGACAGTGTATTCATACTGTAGGTAATGTCATTGGTGCCTCTCCTGTCGAAGATGTTCATTATTGCTCATAAAAAAAAGGAAGCGCCGATAATTATTCCTTTATATTTGGAATATTTATCTTAAGTTTCTTTCATTGGAGGATATTACCTTTGAAAATGCTGGTCGTACACTTAAATAGTTGGTCGTTCTTTTGAAAATGCTGGTCGTACACTTAAATAGTTGGTCGTACTTTTGAAAATGCTGGTCGTATCCTTGAAAATGCTGGCCGTACCTCTGAAAATGCTGGTCGTACCTTTGAAAGTGCTGGCCGTCCCTTTGAAAGTGCTGGCCGTCCCTTTGAAAATGCTGGCCGTACCTTTGAAAATGCTGGTCGTACCTTTGAAAATGCTGTTCATACCTTTGAAGATGCTGGCCGTACCTTCGAAAACGCTGGTCGTACATTCGAAAATGCTGGCCATACCTTCGAAAATGTTGGCAGTACCTTTGAAAATGCTGGTCGTGTAGTGCCATGTTTCAGGTGTTATATGGAAATGCCCTTCCTCATTCAAAAGTGGGTAAAATCAGGTGGATTTCAATAAAGCTATCATGATAATTCAGTGCGTCTTTTTGTAGGAGTCTCTCCAGTTTCCTCAGAGGGATTACTTCTTTCCCGTGTCTGTGAAGTAGCCTGGATGCACATTAAACTGGAAAGTCGGCTGTGAAAAAGGCTTATATTTCTTTGTGACCAAATACATTCAATGGAGCGTTTAGAGGCTTTTGCAGGTGACCCTCACATGAAGTGTAGAGTGTCAAGTATTATAAAAGCATGGAAATAATGGGTATGTATAGTTTCTTCACTTTATATACACCAAACGCACCACGAATAAAGGTTCATTAGATTAACGGTGCGGCAGAAGTGTTGACGGTAAGATTTCAATATTCAACAAACCAACGACAGCAAATCTAGTTAAAGGCACACTGCCTGAAGCCTGACGGGGGCTGACGCTTCTGTGCAGGATTTGAGGAAACATAACCATTGACTTGTACTTGCCAGTCCCTTTACCACACACACACACACACACACACACACGGATATCGTCTTAGAAGACTGTGTGTGTGTGTGTGTGTGTGTGTGTGTGTAAAAAGTAAAAAAAGATCTTGCTATGTGTATGTAAGTGCGTAGAGATGGCCGTAACCCAAAGATGTTACTCTCTGGCTTTAAGATCGACTAAACTTTGATTTTTTGTTTCTCAGTTTTATATGATCATGCTAAGAAGATAAGGAAGGCGATGGTAACCAACGGTGTAACTGCAAATAAAACAAGCATTAGGCTATGTATGTTCCTGTCTTACAGCTCCGATTGCCTCATATGAGCTTTTCAGTCGAGAAACATGCCAAGTGCCATTTTTAAAATATAATAGATTAGATTAAAAAATACTTTGGCCCAGGATGGCGCTTGGCATGTTTCTCGACTGATAGACTCATATAAAGAGATTTCCTGTCGCAGTTTCTTCTTGAAATCGTCTAAATAGTTCTTAACATCTGATGTCACAGGACTAAGCATATGTGTGGTTATCGCATGTCGCCATTTCCTTTTAATTTAATAATCGAAGGCTTTAAGTAATGCAAGTCTTAGAGTAACGAAATAAATCAAACAAACACACACGTTTATATATATATATATATATATATATATATATATATATATATATATATATATATATATATATATGTATGTATGTATTTATATATAAACCTATTTACCTATACACACATATATACATATATGTATACATACATGCATACATATCTATTATACATATATATATATGTATGTATGTATATATATATATATATATATATATATATATATATATATATATATATATATTAATAGCCACGGTCCAAATTAATTTACGCACTGCATAGAAATTCATTAGACGATGATGAGGGAGGACTTCAGCATTTTACAATTTTGAAGCTAGATATTAATAATTTTCAAAATATTGTCTTATGACTGCGATGATACTTGACACATTCACGCACGAATATATATATATATATATATATATATATATATATATATATATATATATATATATATATATATATTTATATATATATATATATATATATATATATATATATATATATATATTATTATATGTGTGTATGTATATATATATATATATATATATATATATATATATATATATATATATATATATATATATATACATGTATATATGTATGTATGTATGTATGTATATATATATATATATATATATATATATATATATATATATATATATGAAATGCAGAGAGAGAGAGAGAGAGAGAGAGAGAGAGAGACATGTGTTATCTTTGATTTCTAGTCTTGTGATGACAGCTTAATGCATATAATGCTGTTTACTAACAGAAGCGACCTCGTCTTTTCCAAAGCCGCAGAATTGCATGTTTACGTGTGGAACATCGAGAAGCGCTCTATTAGTCTATTGAGCCAAATGTACATTGTGCAAGGTCACTTTGGAATGGATGGGGGGAGGGGGGCCGGCGCCCGGTGGGGAGGGGAGAGAAAGGTGGGAGGACTGTGGAAATGACGTGTAGGAGGAACCTCCTCACATACTGTATTACTATGTGCGCCTCATTTACTGTGATTCTGACCTCATTTTTCGTAATGTCGGACTTTATGAGTGTGTTTAATGTTATTTATGTAAGTGTTAACCTTCGTTTTTTGACCTATAGATATAAAAAAATTTTGCCTGTCGTGTGTCACGGCTCTGACCTAAAAACTGCATACAATAAGCTGACATACAACGATTCCGACCTTATCGCTTTGGCTTCATTTGTCGCCGTGTCTTTCGGACGTGCCTCGACGAGCCCCTTTTAAAAGATGCAACGCGTTCGGTCATCGTGGAATTCATCGGTGGGAAGCTTCCGGTGACGATGGGTGAAGGGGAAAGTAGGACAAATGTCAAAGTTAATGTCAGCTGCGTTATATATACGTGATTTTCTCTTCTCTTTCTTATTCGATTTTCACCTTTACGTGCAGGCTGTCATGGAACGATATATTTGTGTATATATATATATATATATATATATATATATATATATATATATATATATATATATATATATATATATATATATATATATATATATATATATATATATATATATATATATATATATATATATATATATATATATATATATATATATATATAAGTATATATAAGTTAAGTATACCTTATAATATATATATGTGTGTGTCTGTGTATATATAATATATATACATATATATGTATATCATATATATTATATGCATACATAAGGCACAATGGGATTTAACGGATTGCGCCTAAAACGATCTTGATTGGTTAGTATTCGAACCACCCACTTAATCGTGGTCCGGCAATCATAATAGTTACTGGACTACTTTCGAATTTTATGTCCGAGATACATTTTGTAAAAGACAAAGGGACTTTTAAAATGCCGTTTTTATGAAAATTCTCCGAGACGAACAGCATCAGCGCGATGCAAAGGTAATCCTCGAGATTATCACAGAAGTTGTTGGAGCGTAATTTTTACTTCCAAGACACCTCCGCCACCGCCTCCGCCGCCCCTCGCAATCATGCGGATGACTCTGTTGGCTTTGGTTCAGCCAGATCCCTTCTATCCTATTCAGCGTTGCCTGCCTTTCTCTCTTTCTCGCAACAGAGGGATCCTCGCACCTACAATTGCCTCGGCAGGAAATGTATGAGAAAGCTCCGACAAGCAATCCTTTGGGCTTAGCATACAATTAGGGCCTGCGAACAAGGCAACGTCAACTTTTAGTTAATGTTATTCTAAGCAGCAGCTTCTCATCTCTCTGAGATTCGGGAAATGCTCTGCCATTTTTCCGTGGCGGCAACAAATTACTTGATTGGAGTTCTTGACGACATCTTCGCGTTCCATCAAGGCTAGGTTGAATGAGGAGGAAATGAGAAGTACTTTGATGAACAGCTGAATGTGTTCAGCGCGTTGTAAAGAAAAGCGTCGTGCATTTCGTAGCTGTTATAAGTTATGGTGGGTCCGAAGTGCCAGCGAGGAAGCCAACAGCACCCGGAGAGGTTGCAAGACTTTAAAGAACATAGATTCACTTAACAAAAGGGCGAATAAAGGAACGCTTTTCATATTTACCTCGTTATGGAGCACTGAAATACTCGCAGGTATTCGGAAATTCTACGTATTTTATCACATCACGTACACATTCTCTCTCTCTCTCTCTCTCTCTCTCTCTCTCTCTCTCTCTCTCTCTCTCTCTCTCTCTCTGGCTCGAAGACACACTGTTGTGAATCCTAAAACTGATAGACCCAATGGAGTACCACGTCCCCAGTATACAGTAGGTTGCGTCATGTCGAACAGCTCTCGTCTACCAACTTAGTAAGTTTTTATTTTCATAGTTTGGGAGGGAGGCTTTTTAAAATCTTAATCGTGCGTTTTTTTCTTTACCAGTTATCTTGAAGAACTTTCCTCTTTCTTCTCTCTGTCTCTCTTTGCTTCCATTTCGACAGAAGGTCAGAGGTTGAGTGAGGACTTCACTCGGGGAGGTTCAAGTGCGAACTGTTTTCTGTTTAGAAGGAAAAGAATGGAAGGACATCGTTCTTCTTCTATCTGCCTCCGGTGCGACAAAAGACCGAAGGTGTTTCTCTCTCGTTAGGAACCCCCCTCAGTGCTTTCTGGTCGACAGATGGCTAAAGGTGCCGTTCTTTTTGGGGCTTGTGTGTGTGTTAAATTTCCAAATTAATAAACAAAAAAAAAAAAAAAACAGTGGGTATGTCACCTCGATATATCCACATCAGGCGTAAGAAATAAGTGTTTTTCTGCAACTTGCTTGGTTTCTAGTGGTGAAGTGGTAAGAGAAAGAAGTTTTACACACTTCAAAGCGGCAGTGTAATGCTACATGAAAATGTCATACATTTGCAATAATTTCTCTGACTTGTTTCCTATCTGTCTTATATCCATGTTTAATGCTGTTGGCGTTTCGTTGACATTATCTGTGTTACGTCATATTTTATTCAGTTTTCTTTTGAGCGACTCGCTTCTCTTTCTTGTTATCTAACGTCAAAAACAAAACATCAGTTTTTTGGAGGGATGCTTACCGATATTTGGGCTTTTAGTTTTTATTCCGTGCGAATGTGGGCTTGTAGTAGTGTGGACGCTTTTATGTACTGAAATCAAACTCAAACCGAGTGTGCTAAAATGGGTATAATAACAAATTCTGATATGAAACTGAAACCTCTTTTCTTTTTTCTCAAGGTATTTGTTATACTCGTATATCACAGAATATTAATTTCGCTCGCGGTAATATCAGAGAACCTAAAGGATTAAAATTAACGGTTATTTTACTTCATTTGTTTTCGATACGGTTACACTCTCAAGTTACGGCGAATGTCGCAATATTATATTATGATTTGTTATTACACTGATTTGGTTAAGAGCTACGTGTTATTGCTGTATTCTCGGTTAAAGTTTACCATAATTCACCTCTGACATGGTTAATTGGTTTTGGTATTCAGTGACCTTTAACGGTGTAACATAATACACGAGAAATTTTCTTCCGTCGTAGCTTTTATGAACTGCTCTTTTTTCGGTACATTTCGCTCAGTTGGAAGATCGCGGACACTAATGAATCTGACGAATAGGACTGAAAAAGATATGATTTCACAGAAAATAATTCGGGACCGTGAAGTGGCATCACAAAAAGGGGATTACCGACGCGGAAAACACGTCATTTATAATGAGTTATATATTTCGTATAAAGAATTCAACTTGAAAGGATTATGCCGACATAATCTTTAATATAGTCCACACTTAGATTGAAATACACGGGAAGTTCATAGAGGTCAGGAAGAGGGAACATTGGATGGATAGAGAAAAAGCCTAAAATACCGGCAATTATAGATACTAAACGGAAGGGACAGTAGAAGGTCATTTCTGAAGACGAGGGAGAAATAAAACATAAAATAAAATAAATCCTCCCAGTGAAAACTCGAATGATGGGAACGAGCATAATGAAGGGGAATCATTTTAAGAAACAGGAGGACACGCCCACACTCTGACTGAAAGTGGAGAAGGCAGGAAGAGACAACTACAGAAAAATACAGAAACTACGGAAACTACCAAAAAAAAGTTCCACTCACACAGGATGCATCGCCATCAGCTACCCATCAGGAGGCAGGTCACCCCCTGCCATTTTGGAATGAATCAAACTTACCCTTTGTCGTCTTGGCAAGGATCCCTTTGGCCCGTACACATTGACCTCAGGAGTCCTTGGCACCAAGGATACTTCTTCCAAGCCCGCCCACGTCCCTCTTGGTGGAGGACACCTACACCCACTATTCGATTCTGGCAGCTCTTCCCTAGATGCTGATGAGATGGGTTTGAGCTCTATCACCCCATTTTCTCAGTTTCTTCATGCTCAAAGTGACATACACACACACATGTATATTATATATATATATATATATATGTGTGTGTGTGTGTATACGTATAATGTATATATGTAATTTATATCTACATATATATGTATATATAGATGTGTGTGTGTTTGTGTGTAAATTATATGCTAAAATTTTCTCTACTGTTAATGGATCCTGAAACTAGTAGTTATTTTTCTTGTATTCCAGCTGCATATTACATTCGGTGGCACATTTGGCTTGAAACTGTAATATTTTTTATAGTGATCCAGGGAAGGTAAGTAATAGGTACACACACACACACACACACACACACACACAGAGAGAGAGAGAGAGAGAGAGAGAGAGAGAGAGAGAGAGAGAACACATTGTCCTGCGTTGGCTTTGTAATGTTACTAGTAAAGAATAAGAGTTGCTCAACGCCTCTTGCTCAGAAAGTTGTTTCTTCCTGTTATTTAGGCTTCATTTTAACCAGAGGGTTCCCGCTATCTTTCCGGTATTCCTGTGGCAAGGAGATATAGTTTTAATATTGGGGAGACAAAGACGGCCATGGAATAGGCAAATGGCCTTTGGAACGGGCTGTTGAGTCGACCTTTTCCAGTAATTTAGTTTCTTCAGTGATCAGTCCCGATAACGTCTTTCCCTCTTGCGTTTCCTGGAACCCCATTTCCAGTAAATAATTTTGTAGTAAAGCCGTTTGCAGCAGCTCCTCCAGTATCAGCTCTTATAGTAGCGCCTTTGATATGAAGCAATATGTGATCATTCCTTTTCCAGTTCCATTGCTAGTAATGGCCCTCTTCCTGTAAAACCATTTGCGGGAACTCCATTTCCCGCAACGCTGTTTGTAGCTATCCCTTCCTAGTTTTACCGTTTGCAGTAACGCCACTTCCTATTCAGCTTTATAGAATAACACCTTTCCCGTACCGTTTCCAGCAACATCATTCGTTTTTCCAGCAACGCCTTTTGAAGCAACGCTTCTTGTCCAGTTGACCTGTATGCAGTATTTCTTTTCCAGTATTTTATTTTTCCGGAGTACACAGACTGTTGGGGTCCCATTAACGAATCCGACCTTCCAAGAAGCCACCCGCGGATGGCACCGAACCGGAAGTCCAAAAAAGGGGGCTGGGGGTATTGATTGCCCCGAGGCACATTATCCCCGGCAGATTAATATGGAGCTGCCTTGGCGTCGGTGTCAGGCTGAAATATTCGATAAAAAAAAAGGGGAAAAATTCTGATACCTCAGCCACCGAACTATTGTTATTTACTGCCCTTTGTCTGTTGCTCTGTGTTTATTTCACAGTATATTTAAAAATGCTATGAATATAATTCAATTAAATTTTGTAGAAGAAAGGCTTTGGGCCAAGGGCGGGTGGCTTAGATTTTAAGGTGGTCCTATATGCAGAACTAGATCAATGCTTTGTTTTTATTAGGGCAAACAGAAGAACTTTTTTTGTTATTTCTTACTATTGAAGAAGTAGAAATTATTTTTTCATATTGCTCTTATTTGTTTCCTCTATAACCCTTTTATTTTTATTCACTTCATTGATGTACTAAAATCCCCTGAGAAAATGTTGATTACTACTTGGTTTGATTTTTCTACACTTTGAACTAGATTTCGTTTCACTGCTACAAGATTGTTATCACTTTGCCACATAACACTTTTTTTACTTTGTAAACATCAGGGAAAGTATTGTCATAATCCCACATCTCTTTTCCGTTTATTTCTATTTCATTTCATATTTATGCTTTAAAAAGTATTCCACTATTTCAAATGCAACACATTCTCGCCTTACACCTCTTGCATTATTTTTACCGGCGATCAGCATAAACAACAATTGAAGGAAAAACCATTCATGATAATTAAGCATATTCCCCTTCCTTTTATTCCTTTTCTGATTACTTTTTATTTATTCAATTTTCGTTGTCCTACCTTCCGTGGATTCTTGTCCTCGAAGAAAAAGATGGAAAAAAAGTTTTCCGATCTGCAGCCGGAAAGTTCCATGTCACCCTTCTCCTCTCCCTCCCTCCCTTCTCCACCCCCTCCCCCACTCTCTCTCTCTCCCTCTCTCTCTCTCTCTCTCTCTCTCTCTCTCTCTCTCTTCCTCTTTATAGATTTCAGCGGCAGTATTGATACTTCTATTTTATTCTTTTGTGTTTGGATTCCCCGTTTTCCCCCAAAAGCATTGTGAGAACCAGTAACGAAGGCGCTTTTGTAGGAGATCTGAATTCATTTGCCTCCTATAAAGGCGAGGGTTTCAAAAGCTGGATTCGTTGCGTTCACCCTACCCCAACCCTTTCCCCTCCCCTCTTCCCCCTTCTTCCCTCCTCCCCTTCCCTCCTCCTCCCTTCCTCGCCATCCCTCATACATCCCACCCTCACTTCTAAATCGTATTCAGGACTTTCGGTGTTCACTTGCGTTATAGTTAGTGGTTAAGAGTCTTTATTCGGGCTGCGTAAGCACGGGTCCCTTAGGAAGGTTACACTCGTCCAAAAGGCACTCTCAGTGAAAATAAGGTTGCTGACTATTGATATCTTGTATCATTATGTATTTCTGTTTAAAGTCAACTTAGGTTGGCATGAAATACTAGTCAAGTTTCCATATACCCCAAAATTCACAGCTAAATTGAATTTGCATTCCGTCCATAGTTAAAATTTTCCTGTACCTTACATTCCTCAGTTTGAGAAGAAAGTGAGGGTATAGGCGAATTTATTTTTGCTGGACTTTTCTCGCTTTATCCAAATATACATACATAGAGACATACATACATACATACATACATACATACATACATACATACATACATACATACATACATGCATATCGTCTCCTTAGCCCTTACTCATTTCCATTGATCAAGTAGAATATGCAATTGTTTTTTTGTACATTACTCAACATTACTTCCACTGCATTTTCGGAAGCTCATGGAAGGGTGATGGGGCCTTATGGCAGACATGGCCGATTTCAAAACTGACAACTGTTTAAACAAGAAAAGAAAGAAACGAGCGGAACTGAGTCTCCTATGGCGAGTTTTAATGCATAAATGTATCATAATTAATCGATGAGCTGGGAAAAAAATGGTTATTATAGTCTTTAGTGTCCGCTTTTTACGAGGTTGATTGATTGATCGCTTAACTAATTATCCTTTTTAACCTGACGAGTAAGTAGTTCATCAATCTTCGTTATCAGAATATTGTACACGACGACGTCTAACAGTCCTGATTCATTTTCATGATGAGGCGATGAATTTTTTTCTCTGTATTACTCCATTGTGGTATTTCTGTTGGAAATATCATCGTGGAGCAAAACGTATAAAGGAGTCTCTTTTCTCATGTTTGAAGTAGGATGGTCTGTTTATTATCAAGTTGTGATTATAAAACCCAGTTATCTATGTTTGTGTAAATGTCAAATGTGGCAAAGAAATTGTGTACCTAAACCTAACTGTAATCCGGAAAAATGTCCAGTATAAAACTATACACACACACACACACACATATATATATATATATATATATATATATATATATATATATATATATATATATATATATATATATATATATATATATACATGAGTATATATATATGCTCATGTGTGTATGTGTGTGTTTATATAGGAACCGAATCGGAAATTTAGAGTTTAAAACGTATTATAGTATAGATGTACATGAAAGGAATATTTTCAGGAGCTGATAAAGAGGCTATCGTTATTCTTGTATTTCAGCTTTCGAACGTCAAACAGGTTCCTGAAAGTGAATCCTCTAAATTACGTTATATGAATAATGAATTCTGATATCGCCCGTGAAATAGACTCGGGTTGCATGGTGAAGGTAGGCTCAGAAAACGCCCGAAAAACACTTGCATACAAACGTACATTGAGGAAGAGGAAGGAAGAAGACCAAAATTCAGAAGGAAGGATAAAATAGCAAAGCACATGTGAGATAAAGGTTTAAGAAGTCAGGATGCTTGAGACAGAGGAAGGTGGAGAATGTTGGCAGGAAACAGCGACCCCATACAGAAATGGGTAAAGCTGAAGAAGAGGAAGAAAGAGAAGGAGAAGGAGAAGAAGACGAGGGACAAGAAGAATAAGACATGCATTGTTAAACAACGAAACAATTTGCAACCAATTACTACGCTTGTCTTTATTGCAATCTTGCAACAATAGTTGCGATGAGCGACCAAAAACTCCGTATTATGCCGAGTACAAAGAGCAAATTCATTTACGAAAATAAAGCACAATTATTACATTGTAGTATTTCGATGCGTCAACACCCCCTTGCGGTTTTCACTTCGCTATCCACCTGGAATGAAGGAAGTTGGGAAAATCGTATTTTCGAGGCCATTCGATTCTCGAGAGTTCAGGAAGGAAGGTCGAAATCGCTGCATAAGCCACTCGAGAGTTTAGCACCCTTATCTTACGTCGTCATGCATTGACGCTGGATTGACCTACAAGTCGTATCCCGGTTTCTCGCTGATGGTTTGCACGGTGCCCTGATTTGATGACCTTACTGGAAGTTCAGAGTGCTGGGTGTAGTGGGGGTTTGACGAAGTTTAGTACTTCGTATTAAATGATCGTTGTATGGAGACGTGTTTAGTGTTGTATGTGGTAAAGGGTTTTGACGAAGATCCAGAACTTTGTATACAATGATCCTTGTATGGTGACGTGTTTAGTGTTGTACGAGTATTTGGTAAAGGGTTTTGACGAAGGTCTAGAACTTTGTATAAAATGATCCTTGTATGGTGACGTGTTTAGTGATGTATGTGGTAAAGGATTTTGATGAAGGTCCAGAAGTTTGTATACAATGATCCTTGTATGGTGACGTGTTTAGTGTTGTATTTGGTAAAGGGTTTTGACGAAGGTTTAGAACTTTGTATAATATGATCCTTGTATGGTGACGTGTTTAGTGTTGTATTTGATAAAGAATTTTGACGAAATTCTAGAACTTTGTATAGAATGTATGGTGACATTCATCAGATGCCATTTTGCTATTGTTTATTTATTACCTATAAATATGTTATTGTTGGGATTAAAAACGGGCCTTCTGTCATTTTGCTATCTTTAATTATCAATTAATTCTATATAAGAGTGCGAATATTTTCACTTAAAAAAAAAGAGAGAGAACCTTCACAGCTGAGTAGAAAAAAAAATGTTAACAAAATTCATCACTGTTACCATGACAACCAGCGCTGTCTAGCAGCAGCCGCTTGAGCGCAGGATTTAAATTTGGTAATCTCCTTTCGTATGGGTTTCATGAAAGATTATGCGCTGGCGACCTTCGTGGAAGCTTTCGCTTTAATGGCGTGCTAAGCATAGGGGGTTTAGCGTCCACAAGGCTGACGAAATCAGGAAAAAAGTGAAGTAAAAAAAGAGAGAGAGAGAGAGAGAGAGAGAGAGAGAGAGAGAGAGAGAGAGAGGGCTTGTCTTAATCGCTTGCTTTGAAAATGCTGCATTCGCGACGGTGGCACTCGTGAATAAACGAATTTTCTGAAAATCTTGACACACTGTTTTTTTTTTTTTTTTTTTTTTTTTTTTTTTTTTTTTTTTTTTAAGATTTTAAGCTGTAAAAGCGCTTCTTCTCCTTGACCTAGGAGGTCTTACGGATTTTTTTTTAAGGCTTTGAGATTTTTTGTCTTCCGTGGTAGTAAACCACTAGCATACAAAGTACCATCCTAATCTACGCTTGCATTAATGCAGTTCTATTTTTCTCAAAGGGAGGCACTCGTCGTTGCTACTGGAAGAGTCTCATCATAAAATTTAAAGATTCGTTTTATTGATAAGTTGAAAAACACTTCTATAAACAATCCATTGCCCCTATGGGATGGATATAACTTTATCTTTAATCCATTTCATTGTAAACAATCCATTGTCCTTGAGATGGATATCACTTTATCTTAAATCCATTTCAGTGTAAAAATCCATTGCCCCTATGAGATGGATATCACTTTATCTTGAATCCATTTCAGTTTAAACAATCCATTGCCCCCATGAGATAGATATTACTTCATCTTGAATCTATTTCAGTGTAAACAGTCCATTGCCCCTATGAGGCGGATATCACTTTGTCTTGAATCCATTTCAGTGTAATCAGTCCATTGCCCCTATGAGATAGATATCACTTGATCTTGAATCCATCTCAGTTTAAACAATCCATTGGCTATAAAAGATGAATAACACCTACCGCTTGAACTCATTAAGACATCAATATCACTTGCAGCTTGATCTCATTTAAGTGCAACCTTTCTGTGTCACCAGTAATATGGATAGTACTTCTGCCTGGATATCCTTTCCAGCTTGAACTCATTTGAATGAAAGGTATCTATCTCACCAATAAGGTCATTAATTCCTATGAAAGCTTCCCATCCCAAATAGGAAAAATATAGCTGTCACGTCCAGCGTGAACTCACTTTAACACATTTGTAAGGTCTACTCTTTTACAAATCTAGAGAGGTCTCTGCGGGGATTATGAAATTAAGAGTCAACTTGTCTTATAGTTCCTTCGTTTATGTTCACTCTGAAGACTTTGAACTCTGCTGACCTCCTCATTTCGTTTGAATTTGAAAGGCAAGTTTAGTTCATTTTATCTTTTCTTGTAGTGGTTTCAACTTACGGATTGTAGATTCTGTGCACATGCGTGATTGAATTTACAGTTTACTTGGTTAATTAATTATCATGTGAAATGACGCAAAGACACCTCTGTTTCTTCCTCATGATCGTCTGTCACATAGTAAGGGTTTTGATTATCCCAGAGCTTTACGGATGACAGCGAATGCTAAGAGACTAAGATTAATATTCGAGAACTCATTTTTAGTCATCGACCGTACTTAAAAAAGTTTTGCTGTTATAAAAGGAGGAAAGGAGAAGAAACTCGATAAGTTACATATACACTGGATGCTTGTTATGTGTAAATTCACGTCAAGTAACTTTGTATCGTCTTCTGTATGGTTACAAAACGAAATTTATCTAAAAGTAGATTTTATTGTGAAAAACGAACATTAGTTTTGAGAGATCGAACGCTTAACGGGATAGAGAGAGAGAGAGAGAGAGAGAGAGAGAGAGAGAGAGAGAGAGAGAAGAAAAGGAATGCCCTATGGAAAAGGTAAAATTGTGGCAAATATATCTTCAGATTCAGTCTTTGGAAAAATTTGGGAGGTGAACATTCTCATGTCAGTGTGAATCTTTGCAATTCATTTTCATCTTTATTATATTCTTCCCTTAATCGCTTTTTTTTTTTTTTTTTTTTTTTACAGAGGCGTGCTTAACAATTTAAGAGCTCTTTTTATACGTATCCCTTGTGAGTAAGTGAATATTTTGAATTATTTTAACGCTAATAATAACGACGACGACCGCGAGCGTACGGAGCAACGAAAGTAAAAAAAACATCAAACAAATTGCGAGCCGCTTTTTCGGAAGTCGGTCACGAAAGGTCATCGATGTCAGTTCGTGCTTCAGGAGGATATATTTGTCGTCTCTCGTCTTGGGATGACGTGTCCTTTCTTCGGATGATATTTTTAGGGGGTCCATGGCGTGCCGGATGGCGGAAGCCTAATTCAGTTCTTCTCGCTGAAAGGTTTCCTTTCTTAGGAGAGGAAGGATAATTTAGGCGAGTTTTGTTTAAATTCACTGTTTCGCTTTTGACTTGAGTAGTGAGTGGTGTACTTGATAATCAGTCGAATGTGGTGGGCCGCAGCTGGAGTGGAGAACAGGAATAGCGCTCTTTTTTGGAACCACTTCGTCTAAGGAAAAAGATATATGATATATACATATTTATATGTACTGTATATATACATATATATATATATATATATATATATATATATATATATATATATATATATATATATATATATAATATATATGAATATGTATATATACATATAAATATATATATATATATATATATATTTATATATATATATATATATATATATATATATATATATATGTATATATATTTATATACACACATATATATATACACACGTACATACATACATACATATAAATTCAACTTAACTCACTGACGCAATGTTCATTTTTTTCTTCGCGTTATAGAATCGGTTATTGACTTTAAACCTTCGTTGCTAATTTATGTGGCTATAAAACTTCGTCATTTCAATAGTGATGATCAGTGAGTAAATAAATAAGAACTTCAAAAACTCCTAATATTTTTTATGAAAGTCACTAGTGGTAACTAAACCTAAGCTAGTTTTCTCTTTTATTCATTTTTCCCGTTTAACATTTTTAATAATTTAATAATAATAATAATAATAGTATTAGTAATAAGCTAATAATAATGTTCATTTATATTTTTTTTACTGTTTGTGGTAATATCGTTAAGTTATTAGTTTTAGTTTTTTAAGTTAATGATAATCTTGAAAAGTTCCATTTTTTTATGTTTTAGTGTAGCTAATTCGTTCAGTTTATAGCTTTAGTGTAGCTAATTCGTTCAGTTATAGTTTTAGTGTAGCTGATTCGTTCAATTATAGTTTTAGTGTAGCTAATTCCTTCATTTATAGTCTTAGTGTAGCTAATTCGTTCACTTACAGTTTGAGTGTAGCTAATTCATTCATTAGTAGTTTTTCCGACTGAGGACGGAGTGAGAATGTGTGATGACCGTCATGGAAAAACTTTGACGTTTAAGAAAAGTCACTTTTCATTCACGGTGGGTCCAAATGTCGTCAGAGCTCTCAAGGACCTCCGAAGAATTTTGGAAGTCAGAAATTCTTCTCTTAGCAAGGGAGGAGGAATTTGGGTGGGGTGAATTCCTGTCCTTCTTCGCCATAATAATAATAATAATGATAATAATAATAATAACAATAATAATAATAATAATAACAATAATAATAATAATAATAATAATAATAATAATAATAATAATAATAATAATAATAAATAATAATAATAATAACATACAGTCTTAAAATAGGAAACAAATCCATAGTTATATGTATCAGTATAGATGGATAATAATAATAATAATAATAATAATAATAATAATAATAATAATAATAATAATAATAATAATAATAATAATAATAATAATAATAATAAAATACTCGTAGTAGCATGAGTTTTAAAATGGGGAAACAAATCCAACATCAGTATAGATGGATAATAATAATAATAATAATAATAATAATAATAATAATAATAATAATAATAATAATAATAATAATAATAATAAAAAATACTCGTAGTAGCATGAGTCTTAAAATGGGGCAACAAATCCACAGTTATATGTATCTGTACAGATTTAATTAAAAATAAAGCTTTATTTTAAATATATTTGTACAGGTTAACAACTGTGGATTTGTTTCTCCAATAATAATAATAATAATAATAATAATAATAATAATAATAATAATAATAATAATAATAATTTAATTAAATTTATTTTTGCCCATATCGGTTAGCTGTTATCTTTTACTATACTCCAATATTACATAATTTCTAAATGATAATGCGACAATAATTGCTACCTGATAATTAGCTAAACGAGTTTTTTTTTTTGTTGTTTTTGTCTTTTTTTTTTTTTCTCTCTCTCTTTAAAATCCATGTCTGGATACTCGACGGTCTCGTTTGTTTGTTTGATCCTTCATTGTCTATGTTGGTTATTTTGTCAATTCAATGTCAGACTTCTAAGGGATTTCCAAAAACGGCTTTTTGATCTCTTCACTAACCGAAGGTTCGACGTACCTGGTGATTAGCAAGTCTTTTGACGTTTGCTCAAAAGACGATGCAACGCAGCTTCAAAGCGCAATTGCTCATCGTATTGCCTCTTCTCTCATTTCTCAGTTAATGTTTTCGTGTGTAGTTTCGTTTTCTAAGTAATTTACTCTTATCTTATTGATTTTTCCTGTGATTTTCACCATGATGTTCCTTTCTCTCTCTACCATGTTGGCATTCTTTTTTGGGGGTAGCTTTGTAGTTCGGCTTGATCTCCACTAATTTTACTATAATTCTCTTCAGAATATTCGTTTTCTCTTTTTTAATATGAGCATTCTATTGTTTTTGCCATACAGGTATTATACCTGTATTTCAACGACGCCTATTGTGACAAACTGAAAGTGGCATACAAAACCCACATTGCATAATACAATTGCACTCGAATGTAATCGTTCAGCGCATGACGATGACATATTAAAAGTATTTTGAAGTTATAGGTTTTGATAAAAGTTTGCTTATCATATTAATAATAAAGGTAATAAAAGTGATTTCACGTTAGCCGAATGGATACGTCGAATGTGTATCACTGTATCCAAACAAAAGGGACAGTTCGAGTCGAGATAGGGCCAGATGCACGTATCAGCTATAATTCTCCTTGGTAGATTGAATTAGGAATTTTAGTGGTACTTGTCAATTAATATTTGTAAGTATAGAAGCCATGTGTGCATATATCAGTAACAAAACTTCATAATTTGAATATGTATATGTATATGTATATATATGCATTTATGTATATATGTATATATATATATATATATATATATATATATATATATATATATATATATATATATATATATATATAGAAATATCAACACACAATTTATGTATGTTACCCATGTATGTCCACCTATATATAGTCAGAAAATTATATATATATATATATATATATATATATATATATATATATATATATATATATATATATATATATATATATATATATATATATATATATATATATATATATATATATATATATATACATACTGTATACACATACATACATGCATATATATATATATATATGTATATGTAGGTATGTATATATATATACATATTCAAATTATGAAACTTTGTTACTAATACATACACACATGTCTTCTATACTCACAAATGTTAATTGACAAGTACCACTAGAATGCCTAATTCAATCTACCAAAGAGAATTATAACTGATAAGTGCATCTGCCCTTGTCTGGATTCGAACTGCGCCTTTTGTTTGGATACAGTGATACACAGTCGACATATCCATTCGGTTATCGTGAAATCACTTCTATTACCTTTCTTATTAATATGATAAGCAAACTTTTATCAAAATCTATAACTTCAAAATGCTTTAAATACGTCATCGTCATACGCTAAACGATTACATTCGAGTGCAATTGTTTTATGCAATGTGGGTTTTGTATGCCACTTTCAGTTTGTCACAATAGGCATCGCTGAAATACAGGTATTATTGTCACTGTCCATCAGTAGGACAATAACAATAGAATGTTCATATTAAAAAAGAGAAAACGAATATTTGGAAGAGAATTATAGTAAAATTAGTGGAGATGTAGCCGAACTACAAAGCTACCCCAAAAAAAGAATGCCTATATGGTAGAGAGAGAAAGGAACATCATGGTAAAAATTACAGAGGCATTCAATAGAGTAAAAAACAAATTATCTGGCAAGATTCACTACCCGTTCTTTACCACACGCATATATATATGTGTGTGCGTGTGTGTATGAAATGTATTAATGTAAAAATAAATTGCATGGCAAGACTCACTACCATTATTTTGTTCTTTACCAGTTTGTGTAGAAAACTGCATGCACATACATTAATACATTTCATACACACACACGCGCGCGTATACTGTATATATGTGTGTGTGCGTGTTTGTGAAATATATTATTGTATGTGCATGCAGTGTAGAAAACTACAAGCACATACATTAATACATTTCATACACACACACATATATATATATATATATATATATATATATATATATATATATGTGTGTGTGTGTGTGTGTGTGTGTGTGTGCGTGTGGAAATGTATTAATGTATGTACATGTAGTTTTCTACACAAACTAATAAAGAACAAAATAATGGTAGTGAGTCTTGTCATGGAACTTATTTTTACATTAATACATTTCATACGCGCACACACACATATACTGTAAAGTATATATGCGTGTGAAATGTATTAATGTATGTGCATGCGTTTTTCTACACAAACTGGTAAAGAACAAAAAAAATGGTAGCGAATCTTGCCATGTAATTGAGAGAAGTCACTCCCAATCAGGTGGAACAAATATTTACAGACGAACCTGTCTGCACGATTGCGTGCCTACGGACGCGCCGTCGTTTGGCGAAAGGGTACACCAGATGTTATTATACGAGATCTCCCAGCAGATGTTTAATAACTTTTCGCTCCAAATGGACGACTCGTCGTGAGATTTCAGGCGTAGATGCACAGACACATGAGGAAGGCTGGAAGGCAGAAATGCAGAATCCTAATTACCATGAGATCGATATATTGGAATTTCACCCGAGCCATTGGCTGCCGGGAAAGAGTGGATGATACTTTGGGGGCAATTCCTTGATGGGGAATTGTTCGGTTTTTTTGTTGAGTGTAAAAGAAAACTATTGTGCCGGCTTTGTCTGTCCGTCCGCACTTTTTCTGTCCGCCCTCAGATCTTGAAAGCTACTGAGGCTAGAGGGCTGTAAATTGGTCTGTTGATCATCCACCCTCCAATCGTCAAACCAAATTGCAGCCCTCTAGCATCAGTAGTTTTTATTTTATTTAAGGTTAAAATTAGCCATAATCGTGCCTCTGGCAGCGATATAGGACAGGCCACCACTGGGCCGTGTTTAAAGTTTCTTGGGCCTCGGCTCATACAGCGTTATACCGAGACTACCGAAAGACAGATCTATTTTCGGTGGCCTTGGTTATACGCTCATTTATTACTTGTTTTTTTTATAACGGGTATAGTAATGGGTCTTCAGAATTGATAATAATGATGAAAATAATAATACTGCGATGACAGTGGTGTTGTAACTTAGCTGTTATTATTATTATTATTATTATTATTATTATTATTATTATTATTATTATTATTATTATTATTAAAAATCCACGTCAAATAGTCTTTTAGAATGTAAGATTCATGCTACGCTTTTATAAATTGGAAATTACATCAATTAATCTCAAAATTTGGCCAAGAACTTTGATAATCAGTTGATAGATATGACTCTGTGACTTCTGAAAATCCCTTGCAACATAAACGAAAATGGTAACATCAAAAACTTCTGTTTTTCCTTCCCAATTTAATCCCTAGTTGGGGTCGCTGTTTTGCATGAGGTTGTAATCCACTTTTCAGTGATGGGTCTGGGTCTGAAAAGTGGGATTTTGGGGTATTTTAATGACGACTTACATATACTGTACTGTACAGATTTTCATTTTGCGAATTTAGGCGATGTAGTGAAATGCGGATAGGTACCCGTAGAGTATTATTATACCTGTATCTCTGCGTATGGTAAAGATTACTTAAAGTAATTGTTATGTATAATTACCAGACCTCCAGTTCTTATGTTATTATTATTATTATTATTATTATTATTATTATTATTATTATTGACAAAAAGTCTAGGAGCATTCAGCATCCAGTTGATACTAGGTCGGGATTGTCATTATTGTTAGTTTTTGAAATAAAGATATGTAACAACATTTCAGACATTTGAGATACGAAACTTGACCATCACTACTAAAATTTTTTTTTATATTTATTTTATCTTTCACTTACGGTAATCGGGTATTCGAGTCTCACCGGTTGATGTTCTTGTTTTCCAAAATGTTCGGCAGCATCCAGCGAGATTGTTTCACCCTATTGTGTTTCATATCATGTTGCTTGCTTTCGAATTTTCTATTTTTGTTATTATCCAGGAGGTTAGAGTCTTATTTCCCAACGGAATTTTTTAAATTTCTGTTACTATCGGGGGTGGGGGGGGGTTAGTGTGTTGTTTCTCAACGGGATTTTTTTTTATTCCTGTTATTATCCAGAAGCTTAGTGTTATTTCCTAACAATTTTTTAAATTTCTGTTATTATCCAGGAGGTTGAGTCTTTTTCCCAACAGAATTTTTTAAATTTCTGTTACTATCCAGAGGTTCGTGTGTTATTTCCCAACGGAATTTTTTTATTTCTGTTATTATACAGAAGCTTAGAGTGTTATTTCCCAACATAATTTTTTAAATTTCTGTTATTATCCAGGAGGTTAGCGTCTTATTTCCCAACAGAATTTTTAAAATTTCTGTTACTATCCAGGGGGTTAGGCGTTATTTTCCAACAGAATTTTTTTTTATTTCTGTTATTACCCAGGAGGTTAGGGTGTTATTTCCCAACATCATTTTAAAAATTTCTGTTACTATCCAGGAGCTTAGGGTGCTATTTCCAACAGAACTGTTTTTATTTCTGTTATTATCCCGGAGGATAGAGTGTTATTTCCCAACATATTTTTTTTCTCTTATTATCCTGGATGTTAGAGAGTTATTTCCCAACAGAATTTTTTTGTATATCTGTTACTCTCCAAGAGGTTAGAGTATAATTTCACAACTGATTTTCTTATTATTTCTGTTACCATCCAGCAGGTTAGTGTTTTTTCCCAACAGAATTTTCTTTTCATTTCTGGTATTATCCAGGAGGCTAGAGTGTTATTCCCAAACAGAATTTTTAAAAAAATTCTGTTATAATCGAGGTATTTAATTACAAGAGCAACCTGTATCACACAGCCAGTAATATAAATAACATTATACACTCGCAGAGGAATGAGAATCCGCACCTTGTCATCAAGTATGATTAAAGCTCTTTGGCAAGAGGTAGTTTCGTTGATTCTAACTGGAAGATACTTGTCATAATGTCAGTTCTTTCTGAAATACATTTGGAATAATGAAAATTGTTTATGAACGGAAGATATTTGTCATACTGCTAGTTTTTTAAGTGGAAGATATTTGTCATAAAGCCAGTTTATTCTAGCTGGAAGATATCCGTCATAATTCTGGTTTATTCTAACTGGAAGATGTTTGTCATAACGCCAATTTTTGCTGTGACTGTCTGTCTTCCTGGCACACCTATGGCACATCACATCATCATCATCATCATCATCATCATCATCATCATCTCCCCTTCACCCCTTCCTCTTTGCCCTTTCGGCCTCTCGTCTCTCCCTCCATTTCATCTGATTACCGTATTTGCAATTTGCCCTCTCGTCCTCGGCCACGTATTGCGTCATCGTTCTTCTGTCTTTTTCCCCTTGTTTTTTTTCTCCATCCTCTCTGTGGCATCATCTCTTCCCTTCCAAGCCTCCCCCGCCCCTTTTCGTATCATCCCCGTCAGTGACCTCTTCCCTTCCCCCCGCACTCCCCACCCAACCGCCCGCCCGCACCGCCCCGCCCTTCCCCTCTGGTAGAGGTAATGCCTAATCCCCATCTTTATTCTTTTTCAATCTTATATGTCAAGTTTTATCCGTCCATTCTTTTGTTGTTTTTCTTTCTCATGCTGTCTTTTTTTCTCCATGTTCTTTGAAGGGCGATGATTGGAGGAGAAAATGTTGAATTATTTCTGCTCTCTCTCTCTCTCTCTCTCTCTCTCTCTCTCTCTCTCTCTCTCTCTCTCTCTCTCACACACACACACACACATCTTCATCTTTCCTTGATCCTGCCGAGCATTCCCCTTTTCCGCTCTTCATTTCCACCCTTATCCTCCTCATTTCCTCTCTTCATTTTGTGTCTCTGGCGAAGGCACTAAGTCGCCGCCACCATTACCACTGGCACCACCACCATCGCCATCATTATCTCCTCCAACCTTAAGGATCAGCATTGCAACGGCCCCCCGTATGTCAGTCACTTGAGGCATCCCTCGAAGCTTCTCAGGACTCACCTGATTAGTATGTACCCAGGTCATTAAGTTCGCTTTGCCCCCTCACCTGACGATCCCGTGACTGACCTACCTGTTAGTCGTAGGCAGACATTTTCTCTGGAAAGATGCAGGCGAAAAGAAAGCGAGGGAGAGAGAAGAGGCAGAGAGAGAGAGAGAGAGAGAGAGAGAGAGAGAGAGAGAGAGAGGAGATAAACAAGAGCGAGAGATATAAAAGCAAACAAACCCACGGCGGGTCACAACTTGGCACCTCAGATGCCTATATTGATTTCCCTTGACGTCACGAAATGTAGTTCCAGGTTTCGCCACTGGCGGCGTTACAACCCCCCCACCCCCCGACCTACTGATACCCCTCACCAACTCCTACCCCCCTTTCCCTTCTCCTCCGCACTTCGAACGGAATCTTGTCGTTTTGATTAGAGGAAAGGGAAATCTTGTCACTGTCACGCCAATGGAAATGACCGCATTGCTTGCTCTCTTTCGCGTTCTAATGGGCGTGATGGACTTCGAATGCTCCCCCCCTCCTCCCCAACGACACAGACGCTCCAAAATAAAGTTTTCAATGGTGCATGCCGGGATGCCCGTCGAACTGCGCCGTCTCTTTCTTTTTTTTATCATGTCTTTTTCTCATTATCATTATAAGTGTCCTCTTCTCTCTCTCTCTCTCTCTCTCTCTCTCTCTCTCTCTCTCTCTCTCTCTCTCTCTCTTGGAAGTCCAGCCCTTCTTGCTGCTTCTTTACTTTTTCCTTCTCCTCGCCTCACTTTCATGTTTCAGTTTCTTTTGATTTTTTTTACTTTCTTCTTCTTCCTCATAGGTTTTCCGTAGGTCTTTCATTGCTTTGTAGATCTCTCACTATTTCCCTTTGGTTTTTTATTCCGTTATCCATTTTTATCATGACTTCCTTCTTTGCTTTTACTTTTATTCTTTTACTTTCTTTCACGTCATGGCCATGCATCGGCAACCATTGGTTTTTTATTTATTTTTTTAGGAAAAGTGGTCTCAAGGTTATCATACCTTTTTATTCATTCATCTATTCCCTTAAGTGCCAAGCAGGGCCCTTTTTTTTTTGCATGGCCCTTGAGCTAAGATACCCCCCTTGAAAAGATTCCCTGTGCTTACCATAGCCTCATGAATATCTTAGGTCCTCCTCGTACCATGCTTGAATTTTATCAGTTATGGAAAAATCGAAGTCTCTAAAAATGATTCTATTTGCTTTTATAAAATATTTATAGAGGTTAGTTTTAACGTGACTTTTGTTGGTTAATATAAAAGTACGAGGCGTTTGTTGGGAAGTTTGTAAGATAAAGCCAACTAAGTAAATGAATAAATTTGTGGGTTAATTAACTGATAAACGAATGAATGAATCAATGACTTTATTTAGTTAGCAGTATCTCGACCATCCTCAAAACGAGCTTTCCAATAAACGTTTCTTATTTATATATTAAACTTCAGAAGTAACATTAAAACTAACCCCTATACAAATTTTTATAAAGACAAATAGAATTAGGTACATAGATTTTCATTTTTTAACAAAGGGAAAAAATCTAGAAATAACGTGAAAACTAACCTATGTGCACTATAATAAATTATTATACAATAAAAAAATTAATTAATAAGTGAATCGCTACTCTGGACTCGAAATGCACGGATCGACATTCTATTTTGAGGAGCCCCATTTCCGCGACGACCTACGAAAAATCACGAGAAAATCCCCGATAATCTCGCTCAACTTTTAATTCCGAAAGTTCACTCGAAGTCTCGGCTCATCAGGATTAGAAGAGGCAGTTCACTTGTGCAAGGCGGGTCAGGAGAACTCGTGTGATCGTCGCAGATTTTATATGGATAGAAAGCAAATCATAAATCAGACGTCGGTGGAGAATAGCTTGATCGCGAGTGAAAGGCCATTTGCGTAGTTCATATATTTTATCTTGACAGCTTTCTTTATCATGTTGAGCTGAGGTAACTTACTTCTTTTGTTGGCCTATTCATATTCATCAGTATACAGCACAAGTTTGAAGCTCTCTTACGTTGTTCAAGTTGCAAGTAAGAATATTTCCTCCAAGGTAAACAATTTAGATTCCTTGAGGAGACTGGAAAATTTTGGGGAAATGCAAGTCAAAGTTTCGCGGCAATGGTGAATAGAAGATTTTCCTTCTCTCTCTCTCTCTCTCTCTCTCTCTCTCTCTCTCTCTCTCTCTCTCTCTCTCTCTCTCTCTCTCTCTCCATATACTCATACACACATATGTGTAAAGATATATATATATATATATATATATATATATATATATATATATATATATATATATATATATATATATATATATATATCTTCTTCTTTTAACGTGCTTTTATTCCCATTTGTATTAGGTAAGCACGATGCCTTCTTTTGAAGGACTTTGATTTGGCTCTGGGGTAGACTTTTGTAGCTATATCGATCTATATATATATATATATATATATATATATATATATATATATATATATAGATATATATATATATATATATATATATATATATATATATATATATGTGTGTGTGTGTGTGTGTGTGTGTGTGTAGAGAGAGAGAGAGAGAGCTCTTCTCTATTTATACTTCCACGAAAAGTTTAAACAGTGTTCAGAGCACGATAAAATAATAATAAAAAGTGCTAGCAGAGATCTGACGGTGAACGGTACATTTATATTTATACGGGGCTAACGATTATTACCTAAATAAATGCCATTGAAGTGCAACAGGTGAAAATCTTAATTAACCTGGATTTATGTTTCATTAATAAAGATGTTGGTAATATTGAAAGAGGACCTGTGCATCTTTAACTGTTTGGTTCACGCAAATAATCTTTATAAGCTTGTATTTGCGTAGTTATATAGAAGTCGCTGTTGTATTTATGATATCAGTCGATGCATGATTTTATTGAAATTTAATTACTTTTTTGTTTTGTTTTTTAAGCAAATCAATCTTTTATGCATTATGCTCGTATAAATATGATTGAGTATATATATATATATATATATATATATATATATATATATGTATATATATATATATATATATATATATATATATATATTTATATATATATATATATATATATATATATATATATATATATATATATATATATATATATATATATATATATATATATATATATATATATATATATATATATATATATATATATATATATATATATATATATATATATATATATATATATATTATAGTATATCTACTGCCAAATATGGAGTTGAACCTAAACGGAGTGAATCTAAGAAAATCTAAGATATAGACGCCATATCAAAGTTTATTTAGTGGCACATATTTTACAGCTTATTTTTATATCATCTTTTTCTCATCTGAAGACCTCCGTGATAACAGTTTATTATGTGCTTTAATTTTCATTAACTTTGGAAACTGACTTTCCTTATTTTCATGCACAATCATTTAGCTCGATGTATTTTACTTTTTTTATAATTGTAAAGCATACTTGAGGTAAGGTCTCTCCAGGCACTTTTTTTTTTTTTTTTGTAATTTTTAGTCCGATGTTTATTGCTTCAAATCTCAATAATCTCATCGCATGGAAAGATTATTCAATGCACAGAGAATAAATTATCCGAGTTTATGTTGTAATACTGGATAACACTTTTATCGTCCCCTGGGTTTTATGATTAAAAGGAAACTGAATATTGTAATATTTAGTTTTCCTCACTCTTCTTAGATTCAGTGTTTTATCAAGGGTCTTTTTTATTTGGCGAGAGAAATGAAATCCCATAATTCCTGCTGCTAAAGAGTCCTTGGATTATTTTCATGTTTAAACCGAGGTTTTCCGGCTGATGCGAAAGTTTGCGGAATACTCCATGGGATAAAGCACCTGAAATAACGATTCTCGGGTGAGCTCACACTGTCATGATTATTGCGTATTTATTTTCTTATTTATTTATATTTATTGTACTTTGCTCTACACCTATTTTGCCATTATTTTACTTCTTGCCGTTCTGTTGTCGGTAATATTGTAATTGATTCCTCCCTATGAATAATAATAATAATAATAATAATAATAATAATAATAATAATAATAATAATCCAAGTTTTCATTATCACAAATTAGCATACAGTACGAAACTTACAGAGTGAAATTAACAAACTGCAGTAAAAAATAATTGGGATCTCCATCTGTCACAGTAAAAACATTAGCTCTATGCATTTTACTCCAGACGCCTTCAGGTGTTTTTATTTAGCGGAATATCATTATTCTTGCGCAATTAACCATCAGTCAGTGCTTTGAGACAGCTTCGTACAAATATCACCCCTCGCAGCTACATTTGACCGCCGGCATTGGCAACTGGGTACAGACATCAGCAGCTAAAGGATGACCGAGACCGATGTCACGTGACACCGTCTTTTGAGTGCGTCGCCAAAGGTCATGCGGCTTTCCTTGTTCACCTTATTTCAAGGTTAAGGATATTCTTCATTTTTCTAAGGAGACGATTGTGTGCGTATCTACGCATATATCTCCATTTTATTTGTCAGGTTAAATTAAAATACGGTAGCCGATTAGTTCATTAGTTCGCGTTAATATGACTTTTCAAAACGGTTATACATGACCTTGAATGCTGTACGATTAAGCGGAATGATTCTACTGCGGAGGTTAGAGTGTCTTTGCGAGTAATGTAGACAGTGTTTTAGCGACCGCTTTATTTATTGTGCACTTCTTCTATTCCAAAATGTCTTGCTCTGATCATTCCTACCTCCTTTATCTAACATTCCGTCTTTCCCCATCGACGGAAACTCATCTTTGTACGAATCGGCTTCGCCGCCTCGCAATTAAACTTGATTCTCTCTCTCTCTCTCTCTCTCTCTCTCTCTCTCTCTCTCTCTCTCTCTCTCCGAATTCCTTCCGCGTCGATCATTTCAAAAAGCTAATCGGATCTTTTGGCCATAGAGGGAGAAAATCCGGCGGAGGATTCAACCACCACGATCCGAAGGTGGTGGCGAGATGGTGATTGAAGATGAGATGGGCCTTAATGATGGAAGTGGTAATAATGATGGATGGTGACGGAGGAAGTGCGGCTTCGCGCCGAAGGAGTCGTCTCTCCCTTTCTCTCATTTCCTTATTTATTCTGTTTGCTCTTTAGTCTCCTTATTTATTTATTCCTTTTGTAAGTAAAGTAGATTTTTATGACATCGTCTAGGTTGTTTTCTTCGTTAGTATACGGTCTTTTTATCTTATTTGGGATCAATTATCCTTTTTCAGGCCAATATATTTTTTTTTACAAATTATTCTCCAATTTCAGACTAATCATAATTATCAATGGCGACCGTATACGCATATAGCTAATTTAGACGCAGACAAACAAACCTACACAATTATTACTATGCCTGATCGTAAATTACATTTATTATTATTATTATTATTATTATTTATTATTATTATTATTATTATTATTATTATTATTATTATTATTGGCCCTTTTTCCCCCTTAGCGGTGGTGACTCCTGAAGGCGTTTGCCTTTCGACTTTAAAAAGATGTTTTGGAATCAGGTTGATAGCCCCGTGCCCTTTTTAACTCTGGCTGCAACTGTCACATTTGCGTAACTACCAGGTACATAATTCGCTGCTTAGGTTAATAGAGACACGGTGGGTTTTAATAGACTGCGGTCGAATCCAGTCCATCCCGGTTGTTGTTATTATTATTATTATTATTATTATTATTATTATTATTATTATTATTATTATTATTATTATTATTATTATTATTATTCTATAATCTATCCAAAATGTGAACGTTTCGTTATAAAGTAACCAAAAAAATGGTAGTTATATTGCTAAGATTACCTCCATGTAAAGTAATCCCCATATATAATCAAATAAAACACGTCAAAGGTGAAAATTAGCTTGAAAGGAATATTAGAAAATAATAAAAAATAAATATGTTAAAGGCAGAAAGTAGACTAAGGTCAAGGTAATTACAAAGGACAGGGCCAGTCGATAGGTTCAGTAAAAGTATGTATTTTTCCTCTTTCAATAAGAATCGTCAGAAAAATGAACCCCTACTTTGATCATTCTCGTTGTTTGCAAATTTCAAAGCGTGTAACAGCGTGACTTCATAAATACCTTCGCTTGATTTGAGTAAAATCAATCTCTACTCATATCGGTAATGGTACGGGAATTTCGTCATTTCTCTGTGTGGATGAAAGTAATTAAATGTAATTGACTGATTGAATTAGCCGAATTCAATTTTGGTAGTGTTGAGATTTTATTCATATGAGGCGAGTCAGTGTCAATTATGGCTGTATTTAGTTGATAAGGACATAAGTGATTTTTTTTTTTATATAATCTCACCTCGCTTAGAAATTCCAAAAGAAGCACATTTATGCGTCGTGAGATTTTCAGGCAACTTGTGTTCGAGGGAATTAGAAGTACCCTTTATTTTTTACTTTTTGACCAAAAATCGGTATTTCAAACGTTTTACGTATAATGGTTTTCTTCACCCTTTAATAAGGAATTTAATTAGGTTTTTGTAAAGATACTAATGAAATTAACAGAGATCTTACTTAATTTCTTAGTAATGATATCACTGATATCATTTCAACTAAAGCTAGTCGTTATGTTGATAAATACTTTATTTAGGTAAAATGAATTTTTGGCTTATTAATGTATGTTCTACATTTATCATTTTCCGTGTATTTTCCCCTTATGTATCTTTCGTCAGTTCATTCCTCAGTTAAATGTGCGAGCTGCTTTGATAAGCGTAGAAATGGTGTCATTACACAAATTTCACAAGATTTCACAAAATATTAATCAAGAGAATGTGGTTCACTAGATGGTTCAGATTGCTTGCATGAAAAAAATTAACTTCTCCTTTGGCAATATTCCTATTTTATGGAAAGCGTTTCATGAGAGAGAGAGAGAGAGAGAGAGAGAGAGAGAGAGAGAGAGAGAGAGAGAGAGAGTCTTGTTATAATTGAATTTCAATTATAAATCCGTTTCTTATTCTAGCAATTTCTGAATTCTTTGTAATTTCTGAATTATTCCCACGTAATGATCTCGAGAGTCAACAGCTTTGATTATATCCTAAAACCATTAGCTTTCAGGGTGTGGAATTTTCGCATTTCAGTCTGTTCCTCCGTTTTTTTCCAGTAGGATACTTTCCACCATATAAATTTAGAAGCACATTTTTATTGTTTTCTCCAGAGTTTAGAAGCTCATTCTTATTTTTTCTCCAGAGCTTAGAAGCTCATTCTTATTTTTTCTCCAGAGTTTAGAAGCTCATTCTTATTTTTTCTCCAGAGTTTAGAAGCTCATTCTTATTTTTTCTCCAGAGTTTAGAAGCTCATTCTTATTTTCTCTCCAGAGTTTAGAAGCTCATTCTTATTTTCTCTCCAGAGTTTAGAAGCTCATTCTTATTTTCTCTCCAGAGTTTAGAAGCTCATTCTTATTTTTTCTCCAGTTTAGAAGCTCATTCTTATTTTTTCTCCAGAGTTTAGAAGCTCATTCTTATTTTTTCTCCAGAGTTTAGAAGATCATTCTTATTTTTTCTCCAGAGTTTAGAAGCTCATTCTTATTTTTTCTCCAGAGTTTAGAAGCTCATTCTTATTTTCTCTCCAGAGTTTAGAAGCTCATTGTCATTTTTTCTCCAGAGTTTAGAAGCTCATTCTTATTTTTTCTCCAGAGTTTAGAAGATCATTCTTATTTTTTCTCCAGAGTTTAGAAGCTCATTCTTATTTTCTCTCCAGAGTTTAGAATCTCATTCTTATTTTTTCTCCAGAGTTTAGAAGCTCATTCTTATTTTTTCTCCAGAGTTTAGAAGCTCATTCTTATTTTTTCTCCAGAGTTTAGAAGCTCATTCTTATTTTTTCTCCAAGCCTTGGCTAAAAAATTTTAAAAAATTAATAAACAGGACTTGTCTTAAACAAGAACATCCATCAGGTTTTCCCATCCATTGCCTACTGGAAATCTTGCGAGACCAAGCCATTCCCGAATCAGTGTCCACCCCGCAAAAAGCATAACTTGAACACGGTCTAGACCGCGGGCTCGAACTTGGCTAACGCGTGACCGGTGAACGAGGTGATGTTATACAGACCACTACCGTCCTGCTGACTTCCCCGTCTCCCGGAGGTCTAAAGTTACTCCAACAGCAGAAGTCCCTGTTAGTAACTTCAGAAGTGCCCTTGTTATGTCAGTATCAGGTGCATCCAGTAAAACGACTTTCATGAGGTTTTCGGAGTGCCAGGTCCTATAAATTTTTTTTTTTTTTACTGATTTAGGAGTTCCCCTGTGGCTTATATTTTCCCTAATTCCTATAATTCTCTATCTTGCAAATGGCGAAGCTTTTTGTTTCGTCTTAATCTAGGAAAAGTTAGAAAAAGTTATTTGATCTCCCGCCCCCATCTGTTGGCAAAGTTGCACAGCATACAAGGAGGTAAGAGTTAGCTTTTTATCCATTTTAATATGTCTTGCGTTGTTTACTTCACGTTCCAAACCTCTGACAATTTTGGCAGATCCCTTTGTGTTGTTATTTACTGTAATTAGCGCTTAAGAGAGAAAACTGAAGTAAAACACTTATTTCGTTTGCTATAAATAAACTTCAAGCAAAGAAAAGGTCGGGGGAACTAGCGCAAGATGCTGGAGATGAGAGAGAGAGAGAGAGAGAGAGAGAGAGAGAGAGAGAGAGAGAGAGAGAGAGAGAGAGAGAGAAACATATCGAAGTTTCTCGCGTGCATTTCACGATAAGGGAGCAGTGTCTTTCAATCTTTAGCCAACTTAATAATCAGATCACAAACTTTCATTCTGAAAGTGTGGGGTCTCTGGGGGCCTTGCTTGTCTTTTCCAGCGAAAGCAAACAGTCCTGAATTCGAAGAATTTTTGTATCTAATTATTCCTGGTCGATCATTAAAAAAATATCTTGTAACGGAAAATAAACAGTCCGTGCTATTCACTTTGTACTGTTCATGAGCCTAAGAATACGTTTCACTTCCAGACTGTGCGTATTCATATTGACATTTTTTGTTAATATAATTGAGAAGAGATAAATGTAAAGTATTGCAAGTCTTAGCAAAGGAAAAATACCTTAAACAGTTGTATAAAATGGTTTATTTATTTAATTATAAAGCATGCGCATCTGTGTGTTTTTTTTTTAGATTATTCAGAGGAGAAACAATTCACTGACTGATTGATTTCAAAAAGA
This sequence comes from Macrobrachium rosenbergii, assembly GCF_040412425.1. Lineage (NCBI taxonomy): Eukaryota > Metazoa > Arthropoda > Malacostraca > Decapoda > Palaemonidae > Macrobrachium > Macrobrachium rosenbergii. The sequence goes on along the minus strand of NC_089768.1, from coordinate 26,748,240 downwards.
TGTTGTCATGACGCCGATTTATTTTTGATAGTCTATGTTTTTCATTTTATTGATTACACTATTAACTTCATTGCCCATCTGCCTGCAAAAAGAAACAGATGTGAGAAATGATCTATCAGTCTAGCTGTACTTGTTAATATATATGTGAACATATATATATGTATATGTATTTATATATATATATATATATATATATATATATATATATATATATATATATATATATATAATTATATGTGTATATATATACACACACACAAATGTCCTTTAATATCCAATTCTCTATACCTCGGAAATAATATATTTTCATATATGTTATCCGAAGGGGAATTTTTTAGTTGGTAATAAGTTCGTCGTCTAGTGGGCTCGAACCACGGAAGACAAGAACGCAGGTTCGAGCCCACGAGACGACGAACTTATTGTCAACTAAAAAATTCTCCTTCGGTTAACATATATCTTCTTCTTCTTCGTTTAACGTGCTATTTCATATATGAAAATATATTATTTCCGAGGTAGAACGAATTGGATATTAAAGGACATTTGTAGCCTGATGCTTGTATACGAATCATGGTGATGTGATAAAATTCATATCAATATATATATATATATATATATATATATATATATATATATATATATATATATATATATATATTTTCATAACGGTATCTCCTTTCTGTTGATTGTTTTGTTTTTTACTTTCTAATCTTTTCATTGTCTGATTCATGAATCTATTTTTACTTTTGCCTTTGTTCATTCAAGTTTAATCTAATCTTTTTGAGATCCACCAGCAGTTTTATTATGTATATTGTCATCACTGATAATATTCCTCGTTACTGATTGCCTCGACTTCAGTGAATTTCGTTGAATTTTCCTGAAAACCGAGATCGATCGAAAACTTTTGTGACGTCATCTCATGATATTTTGTAAATAAAAGAAAGGGGGAAACAGAAAGAATATCTGCTTTCTTGAAACTGTATGAAAATGATCCAACTGTTCTTTTAGCAACTTAACACATTAGTAAGGAAGCAGTCGAGAACATCCAGAACGACCATGAATTCATAATCACAAAGACCTCTCTCTCTCTCTCTCTCTCTCTCTCTCTCTCTCTCTCTCTCTCTCTCTCTCTTTTAGCCACCTAAAATAAGTCTAATCCTTCGACCAGCCCTAGAGAGCTGTTAATCAGCTCAGTGGTCTGGTTAAACTAAGATATACTTAACTTTTCTCTCTCTCTCTCTCTCTCTCTCTCTCTCTCTCTCTCTCTCTCTCTCTCTCTCTCTCTCTCTCTGAATTAAAAGAATGACAGAACCTTAAAGCCCCCAAATACTCCTTTTTTAAAACACATTAGCGAATGTGATGGAGGATCGATGCAGCCACTCCATCTATTGTTGTCTAGAGTGCCTACCGCACCCTCTTACCTCTTGTATCAAGAAGACGATCGTGGTGCGAAGCCATCCATAGTCCCTTAGGTCGACGATTATATTCTTCCGTTTGTTTGGACTCGGGTCTGATGACCTTCCCGCCTGGACCTGTTTCGGGTCGCTTGCGCTTCCGTCGTTGCTTTTCCTTCCCAAGTTTTTTTTTTGGTCATTTCTTCGTTCTCTTGAGTGTTTCTGCGTGGGATGATTTTTACTGCCTAACGTGTGTTAATTCAGGCCCGAATCTGGAGAAGAAAGAATGGCTGAAGAATAGTTTATTAAAGAAAAGACTATGATGAGAACCAGTGCGTCATGTGGGTAAGTATATTCGGTTTCTAATTATTCCTATAAAAAAGTTATAGTTTTGGTTATATTAAGTGAACCAACATATGAAAACCTCGTAAAACTGATCTCGATCATCATTTCGGAATCCCCTACATTTTGCAGACATGTCTTTGGGACGCCCCCATTGCAGCTCTTCGAGTGAAAGATTTAGCTGCGGTTGTAAATGCTGGAAGATTCTTTAAATAAATGTTGGTCAGTAAATGTTAGCTTAGCCCTTCTCCCGACCGCAAGAGCAGATGAGTCTGCCATTCTTCATGTCAACAATTTCATGTCATTTTTTCGCCACAGTGCGGATTTCGTTAAGGAATTGGAGAGAAGGTGTGGTTTAGGGATGTCGAAATTAGTTTTATTCACGAAGGTTGTTTTTTTTCTGTGTATGCAACTGTTATTAAAATTAAAGAACATGATTTCTCGACGTCATGGATTTGTATAGGGGCAAGTTCCTTTACTGAAAGACTTGGAAGACATTATTGTTTGTGAGATTGTCAAGTTTCTCTTGGCAGGTTATATATATATATATATATATATATATATATATATATATATATATATATATATATATATATATATATATATATATATGTATATCTAGTCCCTGTTTTGACGAACTGGCGTATCCCATTTTTTGATAAAGTTTTCGAGTTTTCCAGCCAGAGTGTCTCACTTTTCGTTCCTCTATAAAATATAAAAACTCCAGCTGTCTGTGTCGTCACGTTTTCAAACTAAATCACCTCAAAAAATGACCTGATTAGAAGCTCTTCATAATACCAAAATCTTTGTAGCCAATTTTCTCAGAATGGGGAAAAAAGGGCTTACGCCAGTTCGTCAAATTAGGGACGAATTATATATATATATATATATATATATATATATATATATATATATATATATATATATATATATATATATATATATATATATACTGTATATATATGTATATACATATAGTATGTATGTGTATATACATATATATATATATATATATATATATATATATATATATATATATATATATATATATATATATGTATATACATATAGTATGTATGTGTATATATATACACACACACACACATTATATATATATATATATATATATATATATATATATATGTATATACATATATATATACTGTATATATATTTTAAGCTGCGCTTTTTCGTTCTATCACAATTTGTTGGGAATACTTCACAAACTTAGATTGTCTCTTAAGAAGTAGCATCTTGACACCTGCGCAACAAATTAGAGCTTATCTGCCGTGCCATCTTATCAACATGTGAAGATCGTAGTATTGCGATATAGATTACTTATCTTAAGAATGGGTTACTGAGATAACCTTGGCAAGAAGGAGTGATAATTCTGATCATTCATCCTACGAATGATTGAACGATAATTTTGGTAAATTGCCCCCCCGGATGAGGAAATGAGACAAACTCACCAAGACTGAGTGATAGTTCTGAAGGTGAAAGATATTTT
>NC_089768.1:26735000-26740000 GCF_040412425.1 Macrobrachium rosenbergii | reverse complement strand
CTCTCTCTCTCTCTCTCTCACACACACATTGTCAGCGAAGAGAGGTCTCTGCCTCTTGCTCTGACATTCCCTGTTTGCTGAAGGAAAGTCTCTCTCTCTCTCTCTCTCTCTCTCTCTCTCTCTCTCTCTCTCTCTACTCGTCTACTGAAGGAAAGTTTCTCCCAATCTTTTGAAAATTTTAATTTGCAATATCTCTCTCTCTCTCTCTCTCTCTCTCTCTCTCTCTCTCTCTCTCTCTCTCTCATTGTCAGTGAAAGTAAACTCCTCTCTCTCTCTCTGATATAGTAGTAATATTTTATTATTTAGTCGATATACCCTTTCCAACCACTGATGATATTTTAGGAATTCCGATCCCAGTTTTACCTTTCATTATTTGTATCCGTCCTCCTACTGACAATTTACTTTCCCAAGCTCTCTCTTGAGATGCTCAGCAAGGAATATTCCGCGAAAAAGTTTCCTGCTTCCATTACGGGAATATTCAGCAAACAAGAAAATTGTCAAAGAAAAAAAAATTTGTGAAATCTGGAGACATTTTTCTAAAACCTCAGCGATTAGGGAAAGCGTCCTCCACGGGAAGGATTCTGCTTGCATAATGACCTGGCGACCCTTCTAAATCAAGTATGACAAATGCGAAAGCAATGTACTATAAAAGGTATTTCAGTGCATACGATCTTAAATTGATGTGTACATACACATACACACACACACACACACACACACATACACACACATATATATATATATATATATATATATATATATATATATATATATATATATATATATATACATATTCATATATATATATATATATATATATATGAATATATATATATGTGTATATATATACATACACACATATGTATATATACATACATACATGCATACATATATATATTTGTGCGTATGTTCGCATGCACGGTTATATTTATTTGTCCTGTCGTGAAATCATAAATACGTATAAATATATCAGTCCATTTTTCTTTATTATTAGGAGTATTATTATTACTGTATTTGTGGGATTTGTGTAGCTTACTTGTAGCAGTCACATATCAAAAGTCTTACTGATTCTATTTAATTTATGGATAATATACCTAACTGATTATACGAGTAGTAACAAGCAAAATTACAATTAGCATTCTTTCAGCGGCAACAATGACAAACATAATATAATCTTAGTCATTGTTTTGTTAAACTGATCTAATTTTTCCAACGTTCGCTGCAAAAAGGCGCAGGAAAGAAAAGAAAAACTGTTTTGGGATCAGAGCGCTCTCTAGGAAATCTGGTTTTGCAAATAGTGTAGCCTGGCTTTCTTAATGAAGAGAAATGAGCTGAAATGTCTCCTGCTATGCCCATTTCCATTTTCATTCTGTAGGTCTCCACCTTTGACTCCATTTTGCACTTAGGAGTGACAGGAAAGGAGAGAGAGAGAGAGAGAGAGAGAGAGAGAGAGAGAGAGAGAGAGAGAGAGAGAGAGAGAGAGAGCTGCTTCTTTAAAAAAGAGAAAAAGGCTTTCGATCCCTTCCTATTAGGGTTACTCGTCCTCTCAGCAGTGCTTTTCCCGTTGGGAGATGTACCTCTTTTGCAAATGGCGGCCAATGACGCAAGCAGCTCTACCTTTCCCTCATTGCCCTCTCTCTCTCTCTCTCTCTCTCTCTCTCTCTCTCTCTCTCCGCTCCTGGCTTTCTATTCATGGTTCCAAGATTGGAAATGTGAAGTTACCTCCCTTGCTTTCTTTATGTTCATTGTGTTTCTCTCTCTTTTTTTTTTTTTATTATATCTGCTTCTGAGAGCCTGTGTATTTTTTTTTCTTTTGTCATTGTGGTCTTTACTCCAGATTGCTTTGATTAATAAACGTTCCGTCTTAATTGGCAGAAGTTGTTTTGATAAACTTTATTACACATTTAACATGACCGTTTACACTTAATGTGTATTATGGTGGTATGGGAACCAGTTTGCCTTAATAATAATAATAATAATAATAATAATAATAATAATAATAATAATAATAATAATAATAATCTTTGGGATATTCCTAAACATTGAAAATATTAAGCGGACTCAACAAGAGGTGTTTGTGCCTCTGGGACCACCAAATGTCTTGAAGTTTTTCCTCGTGTTTACTTTTATCTTATTTGTTTTTATCTTGCGCCTTTTTTTAATTTTTATCCTGAATGTCTCATCTTCCTCTTTCTGTTCAGTGGCTATAAGTTTTAATACTATTGCGGTCTCAAATATTTTTGTTAGGGAGTATGAACTTAAGAGTAGAGGTAAAAAGAAATAGTAAATGGACGAATTCTAATAAATAATTAGCATTAATTTGGGATAAAGACGTATAAACAGTCATGAAAAAGGCTTTTGTGACTTCACGACCAGAGGGAAACATGAACGTTATTCAACTGCGACAACAACTACGATGATAACGACAGTAACACTTGTGGAAGTAATAACAGGGTCTCAAACGACAAAAAAAACTGTGATTATGGTAATGAAAATGTTTTGTACGCAAGGAACCAGAAGGAAGACTAACCTGATAAAAAAAAGAATAGTTATTGCTTTATTCGTGAGTTCAAAATTGCTTCCTGGAGGTAATTTACTTAATTCCAGTTCTGGCGAAAATAGAGCCTCCGTATTGCTCATTGATCCTTCTCTGAAGCGGTATAAGATTTCTTGCCATTTGCTTCATTCGAAAGGTTTCCGCTTATGAATGAAGTCTCTATGCCTCTGAGGAAATACATCTACTTTCTATGTGGAGATCTTCCTAATAAAAAAAATTATTGTTTACGTGGCCTGGGGATTCTTAAGATGTCAGATGAGTTTATTGTGGAAACCCTCTTTGATATTTAAGATTTGTTTTTGCTTCAGGTATGCCAGCAATGCTCATGCGCTGAAGAACTTAGCTCATTTATGAAACATTAGATGTTAGGGAAGTATAACAGTGTTTAAATTAAATGTTTGACTAATATTTCCCTTTTTTATATCATCTACAGTATTTTCGAGTAACCTTACACTTTATTTATAAAGCTGGTGTAGAACTTAGATGTCTTCTATATCGCAGTTTATTCCCATCTTTGCGAGCCTGTAAAAAAATATTAATTTTCTAAGAGAAATATTTTGATGGTTTATGCTGAAATGTCTGGCATTCGTCTTAGTATTTATTTTAGATGATGGATGTTGATTAGTCTGAGTAAACGTCGGGATTTCAGGTTAGAAAGCCGATTCTTATATTAAAATTAAATTTACAGCCTCTGAAATATATTTTATTTTACTTTCTTTGTGTATAGCAACGATAATCTACGGACATTGGAGTCTATGTTTAGGCAAGCCAGACCTGGGCTAGCCTCTCCCACCAATGGTCCTTATATGAGCATGTCGAATTTAGGTATCTTGGTCCGAACTTTTGACGGAACGTACTGTCCCGATGGCAAGGAATCGCCTTCTCTGCTCTCTCTTATATCACCGATATTTTTGACGATACGGTTGACTAGTACATATATATATAAATATAAACACGTGCTTACCTTACTGGCTCTCGAGACGAGTCCAAGGCACCTCGTTCCTGTCATCCAGTAGATAATTGAAATACAAAGCATGAATTAGACCCCAAGAGGTTGACCTTGAACTACCCTGTGGTTTTCCGCCCACCTAAGTATGTACCTTCCATTACCGTCCGGGGTGATATGCGCCCCCCCCCCCAACCCCGGCCCAACATACACTGCATGAACCGTCCATTGCAATCTCTGGAATTCTGTTAAAGTCAGCGGTTCTTTTGTCAAGTCTCCCAGTTCATTATTATGAGTTATTCTCCGGGAGCCCTTCTCAGTGGGACACCCAGGTCCACATATTCCTCTGAATAGTGTTTTCTCATATATAATCAATCTATCTGACTAGTGCTATTAATGAAATAACATTTGAAATATACCTCTTATTGGTAGACCACAAAATGGATCCGACCTGTTCAGGTCTCGCATTCAATCTATTTATTCTTTTGAAGAACAGGCAGAAGGACAGACGGGGTGGGATAGAGAGAACGTCTGGAAGGAGTTGAAGACAAAGAAAACGTTGGGAAGCGAAGTAAATGACAACTAAAAAAGTTTAGGCCAGACTCAATGGCAGCTATCTTGAAGCACTGAGGTGGATTTCTTTTCCCTGATTAATTGTATGTATGCACTAGCTGATTCAGAAAAATTTCATGGGGGGCGCCACCAATTTTCATATTATACATATATATATATATATATATATATATATATATATATATATATATATATATATATATATATATATATATATATATATATATATATATATATATATGTGTGTGTGTGTGTGTGTGTGTGTGTGTGTGTGTGTGTATATACATGAAATATTTCTGTCGTATCATAGTATAACATATTTTCTTCAGCATATCATTCAGTATTTAAGCAGAAAATTTGAAATGGACAGCAATCGCCTGTTCTATCAGGAAATACCGAATCCATTATTATTATTTTTTCTCTCAAATTTTTATTTCTCTCATAATTTTTTATTTTTTCCAGTTTTATATTTCTCATTTATGTTATTATTGTTATTATTTTTTCTCAAAATGTTATTATTTCTGCACAGTGTGAAGCATCTGTACTGTCCCGTATGCCATGGTTAGGATGAACCCTTGGAAAGCACCAAGGATGATGGGAAGGCTAGAAGACCTGCCAGCCAAAAGTTTCAGGACCTAGCAAGTTTAACCATCCCAAGTTAGGTGGGTCTCCTTCACTAAGGAGTCCTAGTTTGTCCTAATGTGTCAGGTGTAAGAGGGATCGGCAGGAAGAGAATGATTGACACGTGAGTGGACTTGCTTCCAGGCAGTGCGCCAAAGAATTTCTGTCAGTGTACATCACACTAAAAAGCAGGGATCTTTCCAGTCTAGTTCATGTAATACATACTTCTTTGTTTACACATTTTATGAAATGGATGATATTATAAAAGGTGAACAAGAAAAGTAAGACAGAAGAAATTCTTTG
>NC_089768.1:26717500-26730000 GCF_040412425.1 Macrobrachium rosenbergii | reverse complement strand
GTCTTGGAGAGGGTGGATATGTTTTAGGAGTACTTCAGGATTGCGTTACAGGTAGACAACAGCGAGTTACTGTGGACGGGATCTTCAGTGAACCAAGATCTATTGTGTTGGAGTTCCACAGGGTAGTGTTCTTGGTCCATTATTATTTTTGGTGTATACAAGCGATGATTGTTAAGTATGCCAGTGATGCAACACTTATTGAAGTAAAGTCTCACGTATGAGAAATGAAGCTGCCCTCAGCCTCAATCGGGTCATGGACCGGATCAGTGAGTGGTGTGGTCGGTGGGGCATGAAGCTGAACTCCAGTAAAACAAAAACGCTATTGATTAGCAGATCTCGTACAGATTTTCCACCTCATCCTCCCCTTCAAGTGGATGGGACTTTGTTGAATGAGTCTGAAGCTTTAACTATTCTAAATGCAACTTCTGACTCACATCTAACTTTTGAGAAACATCTAACGAAAGTTTCAGCTAATGCCGCACGAAAGTCAGGGTATTGTTCGTAAGGCCTCATATATTCATAACAGTGATAAAATGAAAGCAGCCTGTTTTAGTTCATTTGTGCTTCCTTTACTAGAATACTGTTTTCCAGTGTGGATATCTACTTCTGCCAGAGATTTATCTCTTTTAGATAAAGCAGTTCGTGATGGTAGGTTTCTGTTTCCTAATATTGGCAATTATGACTTGGATCATCGACGGATGGTCTCTTGTTTGTCACTTTTTCATAAGTTATATTTTAACAGAGATATTTCATATTCACAACTGATCCCTGATCACCTTTACCTACCGAGAGCAGCAACCAGATTCGCTGAACAGCAGCACCAATATGCAGTAAATGTGCCTCGCTGTCGAACTTCTCAGTTCCAGAGGTCCTTTATTCCTCCCACCGTTGGACTGTGGAACAGCCTCCCTGAGGATGTCGTGCAATGGGAACTTCAGAAGTTCAAGCGAAGATGCAATGCATTACTACCCTAATGCTATTCTCCTTGCATTTTGATATATTTTTATCTATTTATTAATTTATTATTTTTTTTTCTTTTTAATAGGCGAGATCTTTTCTTTCTGTATTTCCCTTTACCTTCTTTTACTTCCTAATGAGCATCATATTCTTTGGAAGCTTGAATTTCAAGTCAATGGCCCCTGTGGGCTTGTTCCATATGAATAGGGTTCATTTTCTGAATAATATTAATAATAATAATAATAATAATAATAATAATAATAATAATAATAATAATAATAATAATAATAGATTCACAATTTCGTGAAAAACAATCTGAGTAATTATTACTCAATAATAATAATAATAATAATAATAATAATAATAATAATAATAATAATAATAGCACACTATCTAAGGAGAGTGTTTTTGCCTATATAATTTTTTAATTGTATAAGTGCCTGGAACAGTCAGCCAAATGCCACTAATCAGCCATGCCCAAAAAAAAATGTCCAAAAAAAGAGGAGGAAAAATGGGGCTTTACTCCCAAGCATTTGATACTCTTTCCTCTTAAGAGATGAAACATAGAGGTACGAAGAGAATTCAGAGGCTACCAGTAGAGGGGAGGCAGTAGTCTGTAAACAGGGAGCTATTGTAGTTTTATTTAATTGATAATTTTTTATTATTGTCATTCCCCCTGTGTTCACATTCATAGGAATGAAGAAAACGAGGCCTTTGTCTTGATAAGCTAAAGTTGCCACTATCTTGATAAGCAAAAGCTTCCTCTATCTTGACTAGTTAAACCTGTCGCTTTCTTGATAAGCCAAAGCTTCCTCTATCTTGACTAGTTAAACCTGTCGCTTTCTTGATAAGCTAAAGCTTCCTCTATCTTGACTAGTTAAACCTGTCGCTTTCTTTTTCTTGCTATCTTTATAATCGTTAAAGCTATCGTTATCTTGATAAGCTAAAGCTATCGTTATCTTGATAAGCTAAAGCTTCCTCTATCTTGTCTAGTTAAACCTGTCGCTTTCTTGATAAGATAAAGCTATCGTTATCTTGATAAGCTAAAGCTGTCGTTATCTTGATAAGCTAAAGCTACCGTTATCTTGATAAGCTAAAGCTACCGTTATCTTGATAAGCTAAAGCTGTATTTATCTTGATAAGCTCAACCTATCTCTGTCTCGATAAACAAGCTATCACTGATGAACAGACTGCCCGTATGCGAAGACAGAAAAGAACAGAGGCGGCAGAATGGAAATGTTATGAGTAACAAATGAACGCGGCCCCGCAAAGAAGCGAACGAGTGGAGAACAGGAATTCCAGCGTTTGGATGGTAGAAACGTGACGATTTCTCCAATGAGGTTCTAGAAATATCTAGCAGGGTAGCCCAATTTCCGCTCAAGAGCCACCCCTCTAAACACCCCCACCCCCACCCCACCTCCTTCGACCCCTTATTTTCTGAAGCGCTCTTTCTCCATTGTTTTCTTGTATTTTCCTGTTGGTCTTTTTATGCTGATAATTTCTGATAATTCTAACATTCTCGTTTTCCTTTTGATTAAACGGTGTTGTGTTTAGTCCTTGAATTATATTTCTCGTACCAGATTTTGTTCTGCAACAGTTTCGTAAAGAATAATATTTCCTTTTTTTCTAGAGCACTGTGTGTTGATGTCATGCGTAATGATGATATTCCTGAATTGTTTCCGTTGTTTTCTGTAATTTTTATTTCATCAGTATTATCATGAATATCACGCTTTCTCAAGATATCAATGTCGTTACTGTATTATTATTATGATTATCTATTATTATCTGTTATGATCTGCATTATACTGTATCATTATGAATATCCTCTTGTTAAGCTGTTCTTGTTCTTCTATGTCATTATTATCATATGACAATTTAAAAACAAACATATGTTCACAGATAGGAAATAACACTGAAGATATATCTACGTACAAATTTCGGAATCTTTTCGCCAAGCTCTAGACCTGATATTCCCACGCGAAACTTCCTTTCACTTTAGTCCGCGGGGCAAGAAATTTACGAAATCAAGGGGAAATGCTCATTTCACTCGTAACCGGACGCTGTTCCTACGGCGTTTCCTCTGGGGGGATGTGTTCGGTTGACGGAGTCTTCCGGCGGGCACAGGTGGAAGAATATGCATGTCTGTCGGCGCAAAATAGGCGCTTTGATGTCAAAGACGTATCTCGAGCGAAATGAGCGTTTCCGCTCATTCTGCGGGTGCTGTGTTTTTAAGGCATCTAATTACTGAAGGGTATATGTGGCAATATCCAGTCTTGGTTTTTTGTCTCTATAATATAGCGAGAAAAACAGTTTTAAAGGGTAGACTTGAACAGTGATGAGAAGGAACATAATATAGCGAGAAGAACGGTTTAAAAAAAAAGGGTAGCTTGAACAGTGATGAGAAGGAACATAATATAGCGAGAAGAACGGTTTAAAAAAAAGGGTAGACTTGAACAGTGATGAGAAGGAACATAATATAGCGAGAAGAACGGTTTAAAAAAAAAGGGTAGACTTGAACAGTGATGAGAAGGAACATAATATAGCGAGAAAAACGGTTTGAAAAAAGGGTAGACTTGAACAGTGATGAGAAGGAACATAATATAGCGAGAAGAACGGTTTAAAAAAAAAAGGGGTAGACTTGAACAGTGATGAAAAGGAACAGGTTAATTTTCACACTAATTATTTATTTATTTATTTTTTTTTTTGCACTTTCTTTCTCGTAGACATATGAGAAAACCCAGAAGCCAGTCATTACCAAATTTCCTTTTCTGCTGAAGAAAGAGAGACAAGGAACATTCGCAAGAAAAACTTACCCAACTTAAAAAAAAAACTACATAATTCTTCTTAGAAACATCATCATTATTGGCTGCGCAAGATCAAGGGGCCATCTTGGCCAACTTAAACTAAAACAACAAATATCATGATCAGCAACCTGCGCAGATACATCCCACCGGAAGCACGTCCAAAACCAACTAACAAATCACCGTTTGTTTTGCATACATTCGTGCTCATCAGTTCGGTCTAAAACCCCAGCTGCTTTATCAGTCTAGTATTTATCTCCATCACATTTCCCTCCTCGCCACAAGATATCAATTCTATCTACATTTTAAGTCAGTTTTCTCTTATCCTATCTACACTACCAATATGCCCCCATAAACAGCTTTTTCACATACTTGCTCATAAGCTTTTTATTCCACACTACTCAGGCATTTCTTTTCACCAACTTTTACCACTATTTCAAACATTCGCTTACTCTTTCATTCCATATTCAAGGCTATCTGAGTAACACGCGTGTGTTACAGGGTTCAGTTCTTTTGAAATTTTTGTTCCACTAATTCCATAAAGTTCCCGCTGCTTTGCTCATTAAACGCCTTACCGCTCTTCGAGCGCAACCATTATTTCCAACAAGTGCTGTTAAATAATGTCTTCCATCGTCTATAACAAAACCCATTACCCAGTCTCTTGCCTTCTGCTTTTTCAAGCAACCAACCATACTCTTGCAGCCTTTCATTGTCAACTTTCTTCTCTTAACAAGCTTCAAAAATCTTTTATAGGCCTGTTTATCTTCTCAAATCTACCTTTCATTTTAACTTATCTATCTCATGCACCTTCAGTGATTTCTCACTTGTTTTTACTAACCTTAACTCCCCTTATCGCTGGGTTCGTAAACAGCTCCTAAAAAAAATTGTCAAATAATTCTTATATGATTATGTTCCACATCTCATCCTTTACACTCCCATCTTAAGTCAATATATTGTCTATCACGTGCCTTCACAAACTCAATGACTGGCTCTATTCTTTTCTGACAGTTATAAACACAAATATCTTACTGCGCTCTTGACCATCTCCCCCTCTTCTTTGTCTAGAAACAAACTAGTCCTTATTAATCCCTTATTACCGTCTGTTGCTCTTATACCTTTCTGTACTTATTATCCGTGACCTTGCCCTTGTTATCCTTGCGCTTTCCGTTGACGCCTTTTTTATTCAGAAGGACACGTTATCTTCATATTGGGTGTTTACGAGATTTTCCTTTCATTGGATATTCCTTAAATATCATACACGTTCACTCAGTTGCTTGTTACCATTGTAATACTAGTATTATTATTCGGACAAATAATTATAAGTGTACACAGACACGCACACACACAGATATATGTATATATATATATATATATATATATATATATATATATATATATATATATATATATATATATATATATATATATATATTATATATATATATATATTTGTTTATATACATGTATATATATTTGTTAATATATATATATATATATATATATATATATATATATATATATATATATATATATATATATATATATATATATGGTTATAGAAACGGTATCTTCAAAAGTTAGTAAATTAAAACATTATCATAATGTCAAAAAAACTGCTCAAACTATACATACGAAAGTATCACAGACTAAACACAAAGGAAAATTTTCCTGACGGAAAATATTAAAATCTTATAACCTCATTATTCTGCACAAATCTATTTTTGGATTATAGAGGATTAAACCTTTTTTTCCCCTGTAATCCGATTGTGAATATTGGGGGTTAATCCATTATTGTTTTTGTCGGTCTTGGTTTTATAAATGATTTTTCTCTGTCCGTGTGGTAATGATTGTAAGTCTATATGTATGTATGTACGGCTGTACGTATAATGTTGTACTATGCGAGCATAGCTCACTTAAATTGTATTAAATGGTTTGTAACGATACGGGTAAAATTGAGAAATTCGCCCTCATAATCGTAGATACTTGAACATTGAAGCGTTTCAGTTCATTTCGCGTATTTATATTTTACATAAGTGTGCATTTATGTCTGCATTAAATATTGAACATTATATAAAAATATATTGTATGTTTCTATGAATATTTAATAGCCAGAAAGTCCGTTTAACATGTCGGTTTTCTCGCACTTTTTGGAGACCCTTCCACTGCAAGCCTTGAATCCAGATGGGAAATATATGAAAAAACCATTCCTTCCCTATTGTGCTTTGTATCCTTTGAAGTAGGATAACAATTTATAAACCCATCCAGACTATCGTAACATTGTTTCAGCTGATTTTGGTTAACAGGCTATGTGAATATTCGACTTAACCACTCGACTAGGTCGATCAGTCATCACTGGAGTAAATGTCGTATCGCTCTCGTAACGAAAAGTCAGAATGAAAAAAATATTTAGTTTTCAAAATAGCAGCCTGAATAAAAGCTACTGCTGTTATAATTACAGCCAGGCCCCATTGCGATCCATAGCCACTTGCATCCGAAAAATACATAAGGCTTCGTGCCTACGAACAACTCTCCTCTCCCACCCGGACTTGGGATAGGAATGCAAATATGTATTCCTCAGCGTCTCCGCTGGGATCTATTCCTCGTATCACGGGAGAGAAGAAAGCGTAGCATCCACACCTCAGTTTTCGCCACGTCTCTCGTACCTTATCCCGCGATCTATGAATACTTCATGGGGTTTCATTATAATTTCATCGATTCGTAACTCTACGGACTAAAGATAGTCTTCCTTGCTCGGAGATGCTTCGCAAGGGAAAATGAGTTAAAACTAGCCCTCACAAATTTTTGTTTCTTTCTTAATTTTTTCTTTCTTGTTTTTCTTGTTAATCCACTTTATATTTGAAGAACATGAAAGGATCTAATTCATATTTAAACAACTATATTGTTAATATATACAATAAACAGTGTGTACACACAAATCTCTCTCTCTCTCTCTCTCTCTCTCTCTCTCTCTCTGTATTTCACTCACTATAAACCATACACAAGTACATGGGGTTCCTAGCCCCGTGCCATTTCGATACCTGCCTTCCTAAATTTTTGCCCAGGTCGGCAAGGGCAGACTATGTTTTTCAGTCTTTCGCTGCGGAATTGAACTCTGATCTAGCGGCTGTGAGGTTTTCGGATACCAAGATATATATATATGTGTGTGTATATATATATATATATATATATATATATATATATATATATATATATATATAATTTTTGCAGTTTATACAGCAGTTTGACATACAAGGACATTATTCAATAACTGAGCGCCTGTATATATACTTCCATATTTCCAGTATATATATATATATATATATATATATATATATATATATATATATATATATATATATATATATATATATATATATATATATATATATATACATACACCACACAAGCATCTGTATAAATAGTTGCTAATTTAACCTTGTGCACTCATACCTATATAAATCTATCGATGATAATAACCAGTCTTTCTCTCTCTCTCTCTCTCTCTCTCTCTCTCTCTCTCTCTCTCTCTCTCTCTCTCTGCTTTTTTTTTTATCCCATGGACCTCATTTTTTGAAACCCTTCATCTGCCGATCTTTATCAACATGTGATTGGCCCACTTATTCCTCCTCCCTTTCTTAGCAGTCGTAAGTTGTTATTAAACATTTCGGCGAATCTGCTGGGTGGAGGTTTGCTTCTCCCTTGTGTCGAATTATTTTCTTGTATCTTATCCTTGCCGCGGGTGTTAGAAGTTTGTTTTTATGTACTTTTTTTTTTACAATCATTTGCACACACAACACGCATAACATACACACACCTTTTATATATTATATATATATATATATATATATATATATATATATATATATATATATATACTGTATATACTTTTTGCATACAGCCACATACACAAACACACACACACACACACACACATACACACACACACACATATATATATATATATATATATATATATATATATATATATATATATATATATATATATATATATATATATATATATATATATATATACTGACTGGTTAGTGTGTCACTGTAGTCCTGATTCCTCGTCCGTCGCTGGTTCGATCCCACGGGACGGTGGACTTATTATCAATTAAAAATTCCCCTTCGGTAACATATATGAAAATATATTACTTAGGTAGTATGGATATTAAAGGACGTTTGTAGCTTTATGATTGTATATGAATCACGGTGATGTGATAAATAGTCATATATATATACGAACACAGAGAATATTATATAAACAGTCTTTCTTAAATTCTACAAGCTGATCGACGTTTAGGTCTTGCCTGAGAGTTTTCAATGGGCCTCAGTTGAGTTCTGAGTGCTCTGCAAATATGACCTAAGCCGTCGTTGACTGCAAAGGTTAGTTGCATGTTCACGATTCATCAGAGAAGGTTTGGATTCCTGCAAAGAAGAAAGAAATGGTCACTATCTAAAAATAAAAAAAATTAAAACTTCCTCTGGTTAAATAACCTCAACCGAAAAAAAAATTCATGTATTTGAGTTGGGTAATCCAGGAACCACAGAACAGCGGTTTACAAGAGAGTTTTTTTTTTTTTTCTTCTTCTTCTCCCGATGCTTTAATTCAAGAGCAACAGGTGCGATCATTTAAATCTATTTACACAGCTCTCTAGAACCGCTAAATGCGAGGTTTGATTACGGCCAGGATCAACGTGCTCACACAGTCTCTTTTGCTCCCAGTTTTAAGGGCAATTTGAGTGTTGACCGTATGGTTAGGAGGCTGGCTTCTTCGTGTAGTTATTCTGTTGGGGCACTGCTTATTTCATATTCTCTTTCTCGGGAGGGTTGTTGATCTCTCTCTCTCTCTCTCTCTCTCTCTCTCTCTCTCTCTCTCTCTCTCTCTCTCAGTCTTGTTTTTCAATGTGGAAATTTCAAGAAAGCTTTACATAATTGACATTATTTCTCTCTCTCTCTCTCTCTCTCTCTCTCTCTGGCTTGCATTTCCAATGTTGATTTTTCGATGCACTGCATATTTGACGTTAGGTCCGAAGTATTCTCTCTCTCTCTCTCTCTCTCTCTCTCTCTCTCTCTCTCTCTCTCTCTCTCTCTCTCAAGCTTGTATTTTCAATCTAGATTTTTCAAGAGGACACTACACATTTTACCATATTTCCAAAGTACTCTCTCTGTCTCTCTCTCTCTCTCTCTCTCTCTCTCTCTCTCTCTCTCTCTCTCTCTCTCTCTCTCTCTCTCTCTCTCTCACCAAGCTGCTACTATTTCACACTTTTCATCGCTCATTATATTATCGGGCCACTCTCGGTTTTCCTTGCAGTTGGAGCGGGACCAAATTCCACCATTGCCTTCGGCACCGAGGTTTTAGCTCGGCGTTACCACGAGGCGAGGTACGAAGCGATAAATCAAGTCGTTTCGAACTTGTCTTGATTTCTTTTGGGTGGGAATTTCCATACTCTCTCTCTCTCTCTCTCTCTCTCTCTCTCTCTCTCTCTCTCTCTCTCTGACTTCTATTTTTAATGTACACTGCTCAGTAAAACTACTTATACGACGTTATTTCCGAAGTATTCTCTCTCTCTCTCTCTCTCTCTCTCTCTCTCTCTCTCTCTCTCTCTCTCTCTCTCTCTCTAAGACAGTTTGCTTTCTTTTTGGTGAGGGTTTCTCTCTCTCTCTCTCTCTCTCTCTCTCTCTCTCTCTCGCAGACAATTTGGGAAGAGTGGTAAAAGAGGTAAGGAAAAAATTTGTCATAACTTATCCATAAATTCCATACACTGATATAACGGTATAAAAGTACGGTCTAAGTGCCATTTTTCATTTTTTACCCATGTCGGGGAAAGATTTCGTTCATGCAAACATAAAAGTTTTATTGTAATTATTCTCCTTTAATCAGCTCATTCCTACACGGTTTGAACCAATAGACTATATATATATATATATATATATATATATATATATATATATATATATATATATATATATATATATATATATATATATATGTATATATTATGTTCATTATAATTATTACTGTTATGATCAATATTCAAGAAGAGAACTTTCCTACATTAAAGCAAATTTTTTAAAGAAGGTAAAAATTCCTTATTTTTATTCCTACAGAAATGAATTATCTTACTTTAGGGCAGGTTCAGTCATGAGTTTCTATATGACTTTGATGGAAAGGTACAGCAAAACTTCCACGTGAGAGACGGAATTGTGCTGAAAAGAGGTGTGAGCAAGAGTGCTCTCTCTCTCTCTCTCTCTCTCTCTCTCTCTCTCTCTCTCTCTCTCTCTCTCTCTCTCGATGATCCTGACATTCCGACCTCAGATTCGCACCTGTTTCCGCTCGTAAGATTTTTTTTTTTATCTTGGAGATTATCACGCACACGTTCGCGCACAGCTGATACATACACGGTGGCCATACTGCGTAGTTCTCTCATGACCTGCCTAAATGTTTTCGTCGGTGGATTCCTCTCTCTCTCTCTCTCTCTCTCTCTCTCTCTCTCTTTCAGATCCATATATGCCAACTCAGGTACTTGTTAAGTGCGTCTAATTGTATGTGTTTATTATTTAAATACCCTTTAATCAAGTATGATGAATTTATTATAAGAAACAAAATGAAAATTTATAGTAACATTTGTCTTCACATGTCATATAGACAGTCACTACTTCCCATAGATAATGCATTTATTTTTTCTTTGTTCCTGATTTAACGTAGGAAAGTAAATTTTCATATAAGTAACTTAGTTAAAGTTTTAGGTATTAACAAGCTATACCTTTGTATGTGGCTCTTACTTCTACATTTAATTTTTAATAATTCATAAAACAAATATTCTTTCTCGATATTCACTCGTGTGCTTCAAATCAGACGCATGTAAATCATATG
Source organism: Macrobrachium rosenbergii (assembly GCF_040412425.1). Taxonomy (NCBI): domain Eukaryota; kingdom Metazoa; phylum Arthropoda; class Malacostraca; order Decapoda; family Palaemonidae; genus Macrobrachium; species Macrobrachium rosenbergii. Next base: position 26,719,362 of record NC_089768.1, on the reverse strand, counting down.
TCGAACATGCTTCTAATTTTCATAGTATGACGTAGTTTTACATAATTGAGTTTACGTGCATGTGCGTAGGTGCGATGTTGCTTTAATCCCAGTCAGTTAATAAATTAAATTCGGCAATAAATGTCCGTAGATTATTTGATTTTCTTTCGGTCGTGTGACTTTCTGGTTTTAGCTGCATTTGTAAAAGCATTTATTTCTTATTGTGAAAATTTTCATTAATTGAAGCCTTGTCTATAAAGTGATTGATTTTATAGCCTCCGCAAATAACTTTCTACCTGATTTACAAATCAGGAAGAAAGTTATTTTCGTCCTTCATATAAGACTGCACATGAAGTAGGATGATAACAAAACATGTGAGTTGTGACTTGACTTTAATTTTCACACTTTTGATGAACTTCCTGAGTTCGTATGTAATAAACAACGCCATTTTTTTACTCTATTTTCCTTTGAATAGACGCCTCTCATACCTCATTTTAACTCAGTGCTACTCACGCCGATCTTAGGCACGCGAGGAACCATTAGACAATATGAAAGCCAATGCCTTTTAATCTTCTTTTTTCTATTTCGCCTTTCATTTCATGAATGCAGTTGTTACGATTACTTTAATTTACGGAAAAATATCCTGTTTCACAATGACCTGTACAACGGAAAAAAATATAACTGGACATTTTATTAGTTATAACTCTTAGTACCTGTGACAATAAAGCAACCGATTTCTCTCGCACAGCAACTGAAGCGTTTGTAACGGAATTCACGAAATGTTGTCAGTACATTCGTTTCTGTGATAACCAACAAATTACAAAGAAGTTCGGATCACCTACAAGCTGCTGTCGGCCGAGGTTAGTCAACTCGGCTGTAGGGTAGAGTAAATATTGGTGCTTCAAAGTGTTGTGTCAACAGGAAGCCGGAATCATAACGTAGGAGGTTACCAATAGAGGCCGTAATAGCATATTAACACAAGGCTGCGCTGGTCAAACAGAGGCAAGCGTACTCAATATGTCTGGCTAGGTATTGCTTTCTCTCTCTCTCTCTCTCTCTCTCTCTCTCTCTCTCTCTCTCTCTCTCTCTCTCTCTCTCTCTCACGTTGGTTCGGAGGTCTGTCTCGAACAGTAATTATTGTTATGGTTTTTGTTTTTGAAAAGAGGCCCCTATTTACAAAGCGTCGTTGATCACTTATTAAAAATGGACCTATGTACACTTCGAGTTCCAAGCTATGTATCTTGTGTAATTCTTGAGCTATTTATCTTTTATTAGAACTGTTAACAGAACTATGTACACCCTGACTTCTAAGCTAATTATCTGTTACTTATTTCTAGGCTATTTATCTATAAAACTGCATATAAAACTATTTATATTTTGACTTCTAGGCTATTTATCTATTACTATTTCTAGGCTATACATCTATTGTTAGAACTATTTGTTAAATATATACGCTTCGACTTCTAAGCTATTTATCTATTACTGTTTCTTAGCAATTTTTCTGTCATCAGGCCTATTAACAGAACTTTGTACGCTTTGACTTCTAAGCTGTTTTTCTGCTATTAAAACTGTGTATGAAAGTATGTACACCTCGACTTCTAAGCTATTTATCCATTACTGTTTCTAGACTATTTATCTACTGTTAGAAGTGTTTGTAAAACTACGTACACTTCGACTACTAAGCTGTACTTATCTACTATGAAAACTATTAACATAACTAACACATTCCGACCTCTAAGTGTTCCTTTCCTCATCTTTCCAGTCTTGTGGCGGCGGGGGCGGCGGTGGAGCCAGCGTCGATGGGGCCATCTTATCGGAAGCCCACGGCCTGGTGGCCGACATGCTCCAGGATCCCCATCTTCCTCCTGCGGTGGTGTCGGGTC
>NC_089768.1:26707500-26710000 GCF_040412425.1 Macrobrachium rosenbergii | reverse complement strand
ATATATATATATATATATATATATATATATTTGTATGTATGTGTATATATATATATATATATATATATATATATTATATATACATTATATATATATATGAATTAATTTAGTTTATTCCTGCGTGCGTGTCTGTGTACAGCTAGTAAAAAAGCAGATTTAAGTAAACTCAGGCAAACTCACGCATAATCTTTAGAGTAACAGTTAGTGTGAGGACGTCAAATAATATTTTACTCCACACAGATCAGAATAAAGAACTCTCCCTGTGTTGCGTATTCAGCGCGCCTGGTTTTATTCCTTCTGGCACGTCATTGCGAGTCTGCTTTTGAACCGATGGCAGCCCTGTCCGAAGATATTTGTTTAAAATCAATCATGTGTCAGTTTTACCCCTCCGTTCAGCGGATAATATTAGTCTAGATATTTTTGCTCCGGGTGCTTTCTTGATGTTGCGGTGTTGCCAGTTTCTCCATTTCTCGTGGATTTTCTGTCTGGATGGATAAAAATATTGTTTACGTGTTAAGATAAGGGGATAAGTATGTGATTGGATAAGTTGCTTGAAGACACATCTATGTTTATATATATATATATATATATATATATATATACATTTATATATATATATATATATATATATATATATATATATATATATATATATATATATATATATATATATATATATATATATATATATATATATATAAGCAAGTCATAACCTCGCCCCGAAAGAAGACCTGAATATGACTTCCTTAACGGCATATAGGTCACGAGACCTGTAGAGGACTCCTTTTTAACGACTTTTAGGTCAGCAGACCAAGAGAGGACTCTTTCCTCAAGGAGTTTAGAGTCGTTTATTTTGAGAGATCCTTCAATCCTTACCTGTGTTAACTGCTGTGCTTTAACTTTTCCATAATACTTTGCTTATAACGTTGACACCTTGGATTGCCTTGGAGTTTAGTTTATCAAGTCTTTTGTAAATTTTAGAAGGCATGTAGTACCTTAGTTGTAATATTATGCTCGAAATGCCCATTTAGGATGTATGGCCTCTTACTTGACAAAGGATTCCAGCCTTCATCATCATCTTCATCATTTTACTTGACAAGGGATTCCAGCCTTCATCATCATCGCTATCAGTTTACTTGACAAAGGATTCCAGCCTTCATCATCATCATCATTTTATTTGACAAAGGATTCCAGAATTATCATCGTCGTCATCATTTTACTTGACAAAGGATTCCAGCCTTCATCATCATCGTCATTATTTTACTTGACAAGGATTCCATCCTTCATCATCATCGTCATCATTTTACTTGACAAGGATTCCAGCCTTCATCATCATCATCATCATTTTACTCGACAAAGGATTCCAGCCTTCATCATCATCATCATTTTACTTGGCAAAGGATTCCAGCCTTCATCATCATCGTCATAATTTTACTTGACAAAGGATTCCAGCCTTCATCATCATCGTCATAATTTTACTTGACAAAAGCTTCCAGCCTTCATCGTCATCATTTTACTTGACAACGGATTCCAGAATTATCATCACCGTCATCATTTTACTCGACAAAGGATTCCAGCCTTATCACCATCGTCATCATTATTACTTTTGCAGTTACCCAGTAACTTTTATTCCTTCTTGTCATCACTCTTCCGACAGCAGACCTCTACAAATTGTGCAGTATGTCCGAGAAGTCAAAAGTTTGAAATAAGGAATTTGCCTCTCCACCAATGCGCTTAATCGTCCTTCCTTCTGCCTGTGACTTCTGTTGAAGATAATCCGAGAAAGCTTGAAATGCCTTGACACTGGGTAGTCAAGTGCATAGCACGCCTTTTTTCTCCTTAAAGCGGGTGATGCTGGACAGTGTTAACTTTCCAGTTTCCAGCAAGTATTTATTAGACGAGGTTGTTAGCCCTATGCCCTGCCACATAGATATTAAAGAGGTTTGTGTCAAAGGCGCGTGGCTTTTCTCAGACGTCATACCAGATCGAACAACCAACGATAATGCAAAACAAACATACATACACACTCATATACATACAGTATATATATAATGCATATATATACTCATATATGTATTTGTGTGTGTACGTATGTATGTGTACGCGCGTGCGTAGGCAGGTAGACAGATTGACATACATAAATCATATTCACAAATCGCTTTGATCTTGTCCGCGTTTCTGTCAACTTCCCAGACAGCAATAAGAGCATCTATGGTTGGCAAACTCGAAGAAAGGGGAAAAAACAATATTCTGAAGTATCGCTCATATAAAGCTAATTGGAACAGAGGAGAAGAAGAAGAAGAAGAAGAAGAAGAAGAAGAAGAAGAAGAAGACGAAGAAGAGGCCGCTGCCTACGGAGTATCGCAAATGTTCGATCGCCCGAACGGAATGAATATTAGATGACGTTGCCATGGTCACCCATCTTGGGGTGGTTGTTTTGCGGGTGAAAAGATAAGACCTGGAACAGAGAGGGAGATAAAATACAACGGAAGGGATCATT
>NC_089768.1:26667500-26702500 GCF_040412425.1 Macrobrachium rosenbergii | reverse complement strand
CCAACTCTACTTATGCCCCCTTCTTCCTCCCCCCATCCCCACCCCGTCCTCCTTTACTTCATATTCCCCGGAAAAGGATTAAGCAGCGGCCTCTTCTTCACCACGCTTGTGCCGAAAGGGATTCCAATATCCTTCTTTCTCTTATCCATATGACCCTAAATGCTTTTTATTTTTCCTTCTCTTCTCTTGTTTATTTTTGTGTTTCTTATTTCTATATTTTTATTAGGGTCTAGTTGATGAGACTCGAATAGAGTTCTCTCTCTCTCTCTCTCTCTCTCTCTCTCTCTCTCTCTCAGTATACCTCATTATATAATTTCATATTTTCCCTCTTTTCTTTCCTTTACGACAGATGCGGATGAATCATTTTTCCATCGCCTGCCTCAGTAGTTCATTTATAACTAATGCAAAGTCCTTAATTCTTACAGCTATGGTATTGATCATTTTTGCCATTTTATATGAGTAATGTCCATTCACCCACGTACATCTGTTCTTTATTGTTCAAATTTTGTATTTTTCGTTTTAGCTGTTGTACTTACTAATAATCCTAATTTATTTCCAAAGTTCATGTCGGTGTAAAAACTCTCTCTCTCTCTCTCTCTCTCTCTCTCTCTCTCTCTCTCTCTCTCTCTCTCTCTCTCTGGCAACGCAGCTGTTGCTAATTTCGTCATAACATCGCCATATATGTCCTAAAAGTCTCCCTGAGCAGTATGATGGCTGCGCAACATATCTTTATAACCTGGTATTCCTTTTCTTTCCCCACAAGAATTGCCCATCACATCCTATTGCAGTCTGCTTGTTAAAGATATTTTCCCTCAGTTATTGAGATATTTCCTTCTTAAGTTTAATTTCGATTTTTTTTTTATCAAATATAATCTTGTCCTTTATATGTCGTAGCAAGGAAATTACTTTTTAAGATACCTTGAGAAAACACATAGTTTTTTTCTAATAAATGTAGGTTTTGATTGTGGGAACCGGATAAGTGCTTCACTAGATAGACGTTTCTCATAAGATTTCCCCCTTTGCAAATTGCCCCATCAGTGGATCATGAAGACATACTCCTCTCTCTCTCTCTCTCTCTCTCTCTCTCTCTCTCTCTCTCTCTCTCTCTCTCTCTCTCTCTCTCACGGGTTCTGAAAAATGTCGTCGAATTAGGATCATTTGATATGAAACTCATTTTGCTATTGGATTCTTGGTTAGTCTATCTATAGTCTATCTATACACACATACGGATTACATCTGTACATCATATTTAATTAGAACAATAAAATTCAGATTAATGTCCAAAGACAGAATATTAAAATTGAGATAATTGAGGGTTAAAAAAAATTAAAATATGAGAAAATATTTCGGTGCTGAGGAAACGTGAGACTCGAACGAAGTAGCAGCTTGCAGATAATCTTTATTATACTGAAAAAAAAAATGGCATTACAATTTCTATGGTCACTGACGCCGAAATCGACAGGAATATTATACAAGGTGAAGAGAGGCAAAGCTGTTTCTTGATGCTTTGAAACCCACTGTTTTACTCTTAATTATTAATTAGTTAATTAATTTTTTTTACATTCAGGTAACCACATCAGAGAGAAACAGATCTCTTTGTCCTTCTCTTTACGTCCTTCTTTTAAGAAAGTCCCGGCCCGGCCTTGAGACCAACGTAGCGGAGTTGAAGATATATTTAAACCTTGCACCTTTATAAATTGTAGATTATCCTACGTTGTTAGGATTCGAAATACTGTTGTGTGATATTTTCTAGTTGTTATTGATTTTGTTTTAATACTTCGTGTTCTTTTGCCGTTGTTATTTTATATCATCTGATTTCATTAGACGTTTCTGTCATTAAGTCTGTTGATTTATAGCTGCATTTGTAAATAGGTAAGGAGATTTTCATAAAATACACTTTAAACTGTATGTGTACCTTATCCATGTTGCTCTCTCTCTCTCTCTCTCTCTCTCTCTCTCTCTCTCTCTCTCTCTCTCTCTCTCTCTCTCTCTCTCTCTCTCTCTCTCTCTCTCTCGTACTAACATCAACAAATAAGTTTTCATTCACGGTCACAAACACAACTTTGAGTTTTATGCGGTTTTTATATATATATACATATTTATATATATAAATATATATATGTATATATACACATACATATATATTCATATACATATCATATATATATATGTATGTATATATATATATATATATATATATATATATATATATATATATATATATATATATATGTATATATATAAGTAGTTATCTCTGGTTGTGTCTTTATTAATAGCTACTATGACCTCTTATCATCTCGACCTCTTCGCATTTTTGTGGGGTATACACTGCTTACCACTACAATCCTATCAACCGCTTGAGAACTAAAGCAACATGCTCTCACCTTCCACGGCAATTTTGAACTGATGCGCAGAGGATCCAGCTAGAATGCGCTTAAGCACTAACCTATGTGTGGGGGTTCGAATCCTGCCTAGCAATGTGAAAGCTTCTGCCTTTATTTCCCCCCCCGGATATAGGCTTGTTCTTATAAGTGTATAAAAAGTGCGAGAAAATCAAGAAAGTAAGTGGTCATTGGCACTTAAAAAAGGCATATGTGTCAGGTGAAGTGACCAGTAGATTTAGTACACACACTCTCTCTCTCTCTCTCTCTCTCTCTCTCTCTCTCTCTCTCTCTCTCTCTCTCTCTCTCTGTATATATATATATATATATATATATATATATATATATATATACATACATACATACATATATATCTACATATACTGTATATATGTATACATATATACATTTATATTTATATATACGTGTATGTGTATGTATATAAATATATATATATATATATATATATATATATATATATATATATATATATATATATATATATATATATATATATATAACTGTGTGTGTGCATATTGTATGTTTGTAAAAACACAAATGTAGGCACAATGTATGCTCAGTTTAGGCTAGTGAAAATTGAATGGGAGCTTTGCAATCATATGACTATGTTTGCAACCAGCAGCCAACGCCTAAGATGAATTAATGATTTCCTTCAACTTTGTTCCTAAATATAGGTCACAATGATAGTGTTAGCAAGCCAAGAGCGATGAATAAGCGAGTCCCTCGGAGTTCCCGTAAAAAAAAAAAACTGTTTTCGCTCTCAAGTTAAAAAACATGAGATAATTCATATTTTTCGATATGGTAAATGAGAATAGCTAAGTTCACTCTCTCTCTCTCTCTCTCTCTCTCTCTCTCTCTCTCTCTCTCTCTCTCTCTCTCTCTCCAGTAATATGATAAGTACTTGGACTGAATTAAATTTTTCGAGTAATTTCTTTTTCCATTTTTGCCTTTTCCTAAGTAAAGGACTAGTGTCGAAAGGCCTCGCAGCACTCCAGTGTTTCCGTTTCCTTCGTAGATTTTATCTTTATTTATATATTCATCATGTTCCATATTTTCGTGATTCAGTTATACATATACATATGTGTTTATGCATGATGCAGTGAGTTTCCACAGTTTCATGGTACACATGATCATTACTGCAGTATCATTTTGAAGCTAAAGACTCAGAACAGTTGACTTACTTAATCCTTTCTTCTTTTTCTCTCCTTGTGTGCTCATTTCTAAGTAAATTTTTTATGCTCTTGCCTAAACTTTTGATTAGTTATATACATATGTACATAATATATAATATATATATTATATATATATATGTATATATATATATATGTCAATATATATACATACATGTGTATATATATATAAAATATATATATATATATATATATATATATATATATATATATATATATATATATATATATATACATATATACACAGCAGGAGTCGCCATTTGTTAATGTTCACTCTTTATATTTTTAATATTTTTTAAAGCTACTACTGATAAATCACAAGGAATAAAAAGCTATACTTCTTGTAAAACTCATGTGCAGTGTTAACGTTGCTAGCTACCTTTTTATACAAAATACTCTAGTTTTTAAATTTTATATACTGACATTGCAACTAAGCTGTGGGAATTTTTTTTTTACTGTAATGGTAAAGTTATAACTGATTTTGTATAATAAATCTCCTTATAATGATAATATTAGGTAAATCATGTCCATCTATACCAACCATAAAATCATTGTTTGTTTTAAGATTCATCTTTCTTTTTTAACTTACTTAATAGATAATATGAAAGACCTGAGATGAGAGAGAAAACTGCCATTTAAGTAGACCAAAAGAGAGAAAAAGAACTTCATAGAGGGATTAATTATCGATAAAAATCTGGAGCCTTTTAGCGGATTTCAAAGAGGTGTTAAAATCGAATCACTTGAATGTTAATAGCCTAATGGTATTCGGTGTCTCCCTGAGATAATCAGATTCAGGATAAGGAACTTTTTGAAGGGAGAGAGAGAGAGAGTCCTCTGACTTTCATCCTGCTGTTACCTCCTTATAAATCACTTGCCTCCCTTCCATAATCTTTTTCTTTTTCTTGTTATTGTCGTGACATTATCCCCCATAATTGTCCTTTTCCGTTTTATAATTTTCCTCCATATTTCATTGTTATCGTATTCAGTCCCTTCCATTGCTAGAGGTCTTTTTTTTTCTTCCATTCCATATTTTTGTTTCCGACCTGTCTGGGCTACTTACAGATATGTAGTTCCTCATATCGCCTGCCTTTGCTGAAGAAAAGTTATTAATCCTTTTTTTTTTAGTTTAATTAAGGATTTTCGTCTTTATCTTGTAATTTTCTTCTAATACTCCAGTTGTTTATACTGTTCAAGTATTGTGGCTCTTATGACTAAATAAATTCAGCTAAAATCCAAATGCCATTCGCTCATTTGAATAAAAGCAGTTCCAGGTTAGAGAGAACACTTATCTTTTAATCCCTGGTAGTTGTGATGCCAGGTATTTTGCAGTCGATCAATCAGTCAGTCTTGTGATTCGAAAGTCCTGATGTGTTGTTCACTATTCTTCAAGGACTCTGTTTATATTTTTTCCTATTTCATAAGCTACCTTTTTTTTTAATTGATAATTACCTTTAGTTCCTCTTTCTCTTTTAACATATAATTACAGTGATCTCTTCTATCGCTTTATTATATAAAATATTTGCTTTGAAACTCATAGTTTTTATGTCTCATTTCATTTCAGATCATTTATCCTGCACTTCATTTTTTTGTTCTCTCTAAGGATCGTATCAGAAAACATGATGACACTTCCGTAGGTCTGTCCTACATTCTGTCATATGACATTGTCAGTCTCTTCATGCCTTCGTAAGATGTCTCTCAAAGAAAGGGCATAGGAAAAACTAAGCCCCGAAGTTACTGAAATAGAAAATGTATTTTCACCCCCTAAAACTTTATCTACGTAGGAAATCGATTCCCGTCCAGTGAAGCAACCACTTGCGGATCCAGAAAAATTTCATGGGGGCCACCAATTTTCATATTAGCCTATACACACACACACACACACACACACACACACACACACACACACACACACACATATATATATATATATATATATATATATATATATATATATATATATATATATATTATATCTGTTTTTCTATTTTTATATTTCTCATTTATGTTATTATTATCTAAATCTTCAATATTATTATTTTGTCATTATTTTTCATTGGGGGGGGCACGTGCCCAGGTGGCGCCCTCCCCTTGGATCCGCTGGTGGAAGCAACGATTTCACCCATCGGATTTCAATAGGGTTCTCTTATTGGAGACATGCAAAGGGGATTTCAGTTTCTGAAGACGGAAACAATTCTTTGTAAATGTGGCCAAAGAACAGATCTCATTTCAGGTGAAAACTTATATGTCGCTCTTTGTGTGGATCGTAAAAGTGACAAATCACGAATGGGGAAGAAACTTTGCGCTAGTTATGAAGTAATAATTTTGTCCATGACCATATTGAGAAATGTTAAAGCCTGTGCACGCAAAGAATCATTTTTTTTTTTTAATCATAAGCAAATTCTATTTCAGTTACGCTGCGGAACTTATAAATTAAGCACGGAAACAATTTGTGCCTCAAGTTTTCATCGTTCACAAAGTGAATAGTGCATACTGGTATACGGTCATTGATTTCTACACTTCTGAAATGTGTGTACAGTATTTCATTAGTCAATTAATGGAAACTCTCATTTCTCAATACTTGCAATTTGTTCCTAATTATGAATTCTTTATAAATAATAAAAGAAATATTTAATAATTGAAGTAGAATCTAAGTTTACATAAGTCAAAGAGGGCAAAGAAAATGCATATCCTTTCAGATTTTTAAATATTATTATGGTAATTGTCAACTTCTTCATCTTCACTAAGCAGCCTGCCTTCTTACTCTGTGCAATAGTGGTTATGATGTCTTATATAGTTGTAATTTTTGTTTATGCTAAGAGATCACATCCTGCGATCCTTAACCTTTTGGTGTAAAAATGTATTTATGAAGGTAAACCTTAGAAAGGGTGTTTTTCATAACTGTCACTTTTTTTTAAAGTATAAGGAGTGAGATATCTTCTGGTACCATCTATTATGCTTATGAATTTCTTTGATATCTGCAGGTACACATGAACATGGAGAGGTGGGCTCCATGTTATTATCAATATACTGTTTTACTTAAACTGTATTGTAAAAGGTTTAGTCATGTAATTCATGTGATGGAATATCCAACCCCCTCCCCCAACTTCCAGCGGTCGCCCCCCCCCCTCAAAACAGTTGTTAATCCCTCCTCATTTCTTGTTCAACTTTCCTCAATAACATTCCTTCCTGCATGTCTCTTTTCCCCCGCGCCAAAAAAGAAGAACAAAGGGAAGATGAGGAGGTCGCGAGAGGGCCAACCATAGTGAGAATCACCCCGACCCCACAGCCGGAGAATGAAGAGGAAAATACCTCATGTCAGTTAAAACCCTACGATAAGAAAAGGGCACGTTCCATCCCCGGCTCGCAAGGTGCTGCCTTTGGAGTTGACAATGTTTCTCTTGGCGTTTGCCTCTTATCAGCTGCAACTGATAAATCGCAAATGCCTTTTGACAACGCCTCGACGGGCATTATTACATAGATCGAATTCATTTCATTAACGTCAAGTTGCATTACGTAGTTCATGAGTAAAAAAGAAATAAGGGTTAAATGTGTCTCTTTAAAGTACGCGTGCTTGAGAGTAGCGATGGAACGATCCCGCCAAGTTTCGCTTGCTGATGCCTGAGAAAAAAAAAAAAAGAGCTTAGACTCACCAAAGCATCTGTGTGACTTAGATACATGAGTCAACGTGATATTATATAGATGTTTCATGAAATTAGCTGATTAGTTCAGTGTTTTATCAAGATCTTGAAAAACAAAGCACTCCAAAACCCAGAGCTAACTTTGAAATTGGAACTTACTTACCATTGCTTTTATATTTCTCAGATACTTCAATTTGTATAGTTTGAATGATACTCAGTCTACTTGCTCTTACTAACCAATCGTCTGACGAGGTCTTAAATTTCAAACTGGCATTGATTTCTAACCAGATTTTCCCGTGTTAAATATTAAGCTGAGTTACCAATGCAACACCCCAAAGTTCTAAGCCCTAGTAAGCGCTCAGACTTACTCCGTCATTATCATACTTATGGCCTCCTTCATTGTCTACTCCAAACAAAACTCACTTATATGCATGAGAGAAATCCTACTGACTTGTTTCCGTCATTTTAGTGACCCAAAACTAATTTTTCTCTTTTGTCTCCACTGACATAGACAGGACGCCAGGCTTCAAAATGCATGTTTTATTTGGATGAAGCAATAAGTGTCATGTTTGCGTCTCATGTCATGTAGAGAGAAACAGAAATAATATCAGTGTTAGTGACTACCATTTTGAGCGTCATAGGTGCAAGTGTGCGTGCCTGTAGGCGCTAGAAATGTACTGATATGGAGCACGCGTCTGTAAGCACTGTGTAGGCCACGGGTAATGTGCGTATCTGCCAGCGTTAGAGGTTTGCGCATTTCTGCGTATTGTGTTTGAGAAATAGATCTGTCTGAGTTCCTTTCTCTCTTGGAAGCGAGTGGCAATGCATTCTTAGAACTACTTGACAAGTGGTGCCCATTGACTCATTATTTTGTTGTGTATGAACTCTGAGGCTATATTGACTATTTTACGCTATATTATACTATGGCAAGGACTATTTAATTGTGGTTTTATTGTTATTATAATCATACTCTTGATTATTGTTATTATCGCTGTTGTTATTAAGTGTAGTGATTAGCCGTAGAAGTGGTTGTAGAAGTAGTAGTAATATACTCATAGCAATAATCGTGGGAATATTATTACTTATTTTGTACGTTTTATTCCTTGTTGTCAAAATATTTCACAATAGCTGCCTAAGTAAAAATTGTCCGTCAATTAAGGAAATAAATAATTGATAGTAAGATACTGATAAATTATATATCTTTTTTAAGTGAAAATGTATGAAAATACTTGTCAAAAGGCAATGGAATTTTCTTTAAATTTTGTTTTTCTTTCGGGGAACTTTGTTTATATAAAATATATTAACGTATTAATTACATCATTATATTTAGTCATCTTTAACATTATTATTATTATTATTATTATTATTATTAAGAAGGCATTGCATTGTGAGTAACGACGATAGTATATAATTAATGTTGCTAATGGATTAAAATGTGAAAATAGTGCTTGCTATACATAGGCGCTATATTTAAGACCACAACGAATCCAATTCAATGCGTATTTGTCAGATGTACCATAAAATATATGATTTTTATTTGATTTTGTTTAAGGATATATTTATATAATATCTTTATTCCTAGGTACATTTATATCTAGTTATTCAATTATTTGACCATTTGCTTGTCTAATGGTTTATTTATATATCTAATACCGGATAAAATCAAGTAAGTTTATGTCTTTCGACTAAATGCTTTCAAGCAGGACACCACGAAACGATTTGCTTTGTAATTTTCACCGATTAACGTCATAAAACCACAATTCCTAAACCCTTGTCACTCTGACCTTCCCCCTCTTTGACTGGAATGAGTTATTGCATAGGAAGAGTTCGCAGATTTCCATAGAACTTTTAGAATGAATTCGGTAATGCATATTGAGTTGTGATTTAAAAAAAAAAAAAAAAGGGAATAGCGAAAGGCGATTCGCCTATTTGCTAAATAGACTTTAGACCAGCAGTATCAAATGGGTTTTGATCGTAGCCTCTAGAGTATAGATTGGATAGGGGAATTCCAATAGAGTCTAGATTCGAAATACCGAATATATTTTGATGGTAGCCTGGATAGGTTTGTTTTTTAATTTTTTTTTCTTCAACTTTGTAAACATGTTTACTGAATGTTGTTACGTAAAAGTGAATTACTGTGAGCGTGATTGTTTCTTGACTGTTATATGTATTTTGTACTTAATGATACTGATACCTGATAGAATAAGTTGTTACGTTAAGAAGCATAGTGGATGTTCTCTTTATTTACGTGGAGGTAGTGAAATCATACGCTGAATCTCCTTAGAGTTTATCGCATAGATTTAACTTTTACTTATTCCCTTAATAAACATGTTTCTCTTGCTCTTTTTACCCTCTAAGTTTTAAAAGGCTTGAAATGGAATGTTACTTGTTTCTTTGCGTACAAAGGAGTTCACGTACTCCCAACATTTTGCCTTGAAACTCTCTGAAGGAATTAATACTGATCTTTTTTTATGTAATGATTACTATTATGGTTTTGCAGGATCTTTATACTTTTTTGTGAGTTTTCAGTAAATATTAAGCTTGGAAAGAAAGGTATAAAGTCATGATTTTCAGATCAAGGATTTTGATTAGCTTATATTTATACCCAGAAGACAGCTCTTGGTCATTCCTTCATCTCAGAATAGCACGCCCCCTTAACTTTCCTGAGTTGAAGCTTTCTTGAGAGAAACGAACTAACTTCCGCCTACTTCCAGATGTGACGCCCTGCGGCAGCCCGACCCACGCCTGCTGTCTAGAGACTCGGCTAGACCCCAACTCGTCCCCCAAGAATCGGTCCTACTCGACGACAGCCCTTTACCCAAGCAACCGCAAGCCGGTGGTGAGAGAGCGCCAGACGGTGTGCTCCCTCCACCCTTTGGGGGACTATGACGTCAACCACCTGGACCGCGTCGCCAGGGGCCTCTACGACACGCCAACCCAGGGCGTGGTGGCCTACTCCGATCGCCTGACGCGCCTCCAGAAGCTCCCAAACCAGCACGTCTGCGACGGCCTCTGCGACGACTGCAGCAAAACGCAGAATGAGGCCGCGGACGGGCCCTGCAGCTTGCCCGAAGACACCACCACGAATCTCTGTGAATGCAAGTGTAGTGAGAATAACAGAGTGAATAGTGACACGCAGTTGATGAATAATAAGCAAATAGAGACGACCCGGAATAGTGACGCTAATTCCGACGCAACTAATGCCAATATAGTGTATCAAAGACACGGGTTGCGGGTGGCCACTTCGGACTACGAGAGCTCCGACTCGCCGAGCTCCATAGAGACCAGCGAGGAGGCCATCGGGGCTGGCCGGGTGCGGATAGCGGCGACGGCGGAGGTGGCAGCGGCCGTCGTCGAGGAGCAAGAGGAGGAGGAAGACAATAACGAGAAGGAGGATAAAAAAGAAACTCAGCCTAAAAGTAAATTGACACACGAGGTAAGAGCACGTCTAGGTTTGCAACATTGCTCTTTCTATCTTTAAGCTAATAGATGAAAGTTTGTCAGACAATTTCTCCCCCCAGGTATTTCATTATGTCATGTAGACCTAGTTCTGTTTCATTTCCCCCCCCCCCATTTAATTGTCCATTCATATCCGTGTTTTGTGAAAAATGACATATCACCTGTCAGTCTCTACTAATTATAATTCGTAGTGTTTAATCAAAGAAATTATGCATAACAGGCGATAAATGATAGATGGAGAGAAAGAGGGTAAAAAACATTAACAGTTAATGTAGTATATTCTATTTCCTTGAATTCCTTGTTATGCTAAAAGTTTACTACGAATAAAATTGCCCTTTTGGTCGTTAATTTGTTGCGCCTTTCATTTCTGTTAAATGAAAGTTTATTTGTGAAAATTATATTCATTTAAAGTGAATTTAAAAGTCATAATCTTCTTTGTGTCACATTTTTGCAAGTTGATGATCAAGCCACCTAAGTGCACTTTGCGAGTCTTTCTTCCTCCGAGATATCGCAAAAAGCTGCTCTTGTTTTATTCCGTCTGATCTCTCCGCCGGTCGATGTTTGTTTCTAAGGGATTAAGAGCGGAAGTATTACCTGTTCGTGTTATTTCATTATTCCCTCTGTCGGTGGAAGGAAAACTCCGATCCTCGATGAGCTCCGCAAATATTTACCTTTATTTATTGGTTCTGATACGGTTCCCGTCTCATCTAAAATCAATATCATGTTTCTCCTCTCTCTCTCTCTCTCTCTCTCTCTCTCTCTCTCTCTCTCTCTCTCTCTCTCTCTCTCTCTCTCTAACGTTTTTACGAATCACTGGAAAAGGAGTATCCGTCATCTTCTTTTATCGAGATTACTTTCTGCCTTGTTTTATATATCTGACCGTTAGGGTATGAATATAAGGTTATGTAATATGACACTGAGTACGAATACACACATAGACTCCTTCTGTATCGTATATATATATATATATATATATATATATATATATATATATATATATATATATATATATATATATATATATATCTTGAAAGACTGACTGCTGAGTAAAACAAATATGTTAACCAGATATGCAATTGCATTTTGATATGATAACGTAACGTAAATGATTAGCATCAGGTCCCTATACAGCAGGATTTATCCACAAATCCGACGATGTCATGGGTGCCTGATTGTTACCAAGTCACTTGTGTAAATACCTGCAGCTTCCACCCTAGGACATCCGTGAAGATGAAAGTTAAACCAGATTTTAATAATTACTGGAGCATGTTTCATGTTAACACTGTTAACCTGTGCGTTGCCTGGAAGTCAGTTATATTTAGAAAGATATTAACGTAACTATGAGGAATATTTTTCTATCATGTAGCAAACCACCATTTTCCTTTTATTCTCCGCAGCATATGTGACCATATCTCGTGATAGTTTAAAAAAAATAGACTGAAATACAAAGAAGAAGTTAGGTAAATTTGGCATGATAGCATTAGCATATACTGCGAAACTAAGCTTCCTGGTGAAAAGAGCACAGGTTGGTTAAGTATCCCCTTGCACTCAGCGTAGGCCCTCTCCCATTTTCTCTTCCCGTTTTCTTTGATAATTCCAAAAAGAGTCTATCACTTCCATTTCCTTTTCTAGAGTCCACTGGACCTTGGGTAGACGAGAGAGCTATGCTATCCGTTTGATCGACCTTTGCTATTAGAAAAATAACCCTAAAAATACAGCTCGGTGGCTATTGAGAAGAAATCGTTGTGACAGCTGAATGTAAGAGATGGATATGACACGTCTCCTGAGAGAATTTTCAGAGACCTAAGTTTGCAAGACACGTCGTTGGCAAAACTTTGAGACTAGACTTAACATAGCTGCGGTAAACTGATGGCAAGTTCAAAATATAAACCGTATGTATTAGAATTACTTTAATCATACGACATTGTCAACATCTTTCTAAACATTAAAATCGCATTCGAAAGTTTCAGAAAAGATTTATGGTTAAATTTATCTGTTCTTTGCCACTGTTCATAAATGCTTAGGTTTGCAGGCTTGTAATTTTTTAATCAGAATGTTACAACACCTTAATAATAATCTGCCGAGTTCACAGTTAAGCCCTACAAATAATTTACGTTCGTGGATATTAGAGCGTGCCCGTATAACTATGCGATTGCATTCCATTTTAAAGGTATAGCATTTCAGAAATTAAGAATTATAAAAGAAATTCGTCTTCTTCAGACAATAAGGTTGTTATTTGCTCCTTCCTGAGTAAATGTGCTTGTAGGTATTGTTCCATAGGTGTTTAGACATAGGGCCTATGATTAGTTAAGTAAAATCACTTAGCTATTGACTTAAAGAGTATTAGCTAATGTTTGGCCATTTCGCCTCAGATATTAGACACCCTTATATTACAAAGTAAATAAAAATACTGTACAAAACACTAAAACGATTACTCCATTATTTTTCGTATTCCATGAAACTTGACATGGCTTTACAATTATGGTACAGAGTACTTCATCCAGATCGGAAAATAAGCAAAACCGGGACTCACATCAGAATTAGCCACTTCTATCCTGACAAAATTGATTTGTGCAGAATTACGGCGCTCGCCAGCAATTGTAATTCATGAGATGCTCCATTTGCAATCAGCTGTCAAAGGTTGCATATGGTGGACTTTTAAAAGAGACTGCTTTGCCATCCACATGTCATTGCTGCAGTTTGGGAGAATATGTCCGAAAATTGCTGGACGTGAGATTTTCTTTGTTTTGCACATGTTTGTATGCGTGTACAGTTCGTAAATGCGTATACGTATATGGTAATTTGTCAGTTTTACACATGACGTTTTTGCATTCTACTTCTGTGGTGCAGCGTATGTATATATGTGTCTCCGTATCTATTTAGGGAAAGGTTAGACGCTAAACTGGGTCACTGTATCTTTCACTTAAACTAATGTCATGGCGAAAACTCCTTTGCTAAATATTTTGCTAAATATTTCCCCAACTTCAAAATCTACTCATTAACTTGAATGGAACATGCATAACTGTAATGACTTAATGACGTGCGGTATGGCATTTTTCGAGTTTTCCTCCATAGCGATATTAATACTTCTTTTTTTAAAACCTACCCTTTTCGTGTCGTATTTATTCGTTAAGCCCCTTGAGGAGCATAAAATATTCATCTGTTGTTGGCTTAAATAACAATTTTGTGTTTAAATAATCATTTTGTGTTTTATCTTATCTTTCAGCTGTTTCGTTCAGTACGTTTTACTCATGCATCTCTCTGCAGTATCTTCAAATATTTCAGCCCTTCTTGTTTTTATGTCCTTCGCTAAAGTTTATGCAGTCCTTGCATTATCTTCACTAAGACATGCTTCCTTCATTCTGCTGCATCATCGTCAGCAACTACTTTCAATCCGAAATACTTTGTGCATTCCAGAGACGCTTAAGAACTCTGCACACTCACATTTGTTACAGTCGTTCTGATATGTACTGTTAATCAGCCGCTTTAGCTATATAATAAATTACTTTTCATAGTGTTCGTTACTTCTTATAGCTCCCAAATAACTGTCATTTGCAATCAGTAATTTTCTTCCTGGCATTTATCCCATCTCTGCGGTTACCTTATGTACGTATTGTTAATCTTTATAATAAATTACTTTTCATAGTGTTCGTTACTTCTTATAGCTCCCAAATAACAGTCATTTGCAATCAGTAATTTTCTTCCTGGCATTTATCCCATCTCTGCGGTTACCTTGTATACGTATTGTTAATCTTTATTTCCCCCTTTCATCCCATTCTTAAGTACGATGATAATCACAGAGGCGTAATAGACTATCTGTGGCTTGATGACCACCACTCAGACCCTTATCTAAGTAATGTAGAAAGATAATTCAAATCTGAATGTTTTTTATCATTTATTAGGAAGCCGCTTACCGTGGTGCCCATACTTCGTATCAAATCTAGCTTATATAAAAAGTATCATAAACATTAATTTTACCTGGAAGCCTTGTATGACACTTCCAACACAGCATGCTGTTCTTGACTCTAATTGCATCCGCCTTTCTTGTCACTTAACATCTCAGAATCCAAGTTTTGTCACATGTCGACTTTTGCCTTTTTTATCAACCCTCTCACAAAGTAAATTTTGATCAAGACTTATTCCACACAACTTCTTCCCTGCTCAAGACAACGCTACTCTTCTCCTGTCAAACCTCCTTAGATTGGTTCCATGTACTTTTTTTTTTTTTTTTTTTTGGTATGCTACGAACAGCCATTCCATTTTATTTCTTATATTATCTCACTTTATATCCAGTTTTTCAAAAGAAACTTGCCGTTCATGGTCTCCCGTGTAACATTATGTATCTGAAGAGCCAAGTATCTTTTTTAACGAAATGATAAAAAATTCACCAACAATAATTTCTGGCCCTTTGTTCCCGGACTGTTTTTCCGACACTCTCTTTAGTCGCTTTTGCAATCGAGGTCAGGACTTTTCTTTATCAGGTTGCTTTTATCACTTGAACTGTCATCAGCGTCTGGTAAGTTTCATTCCACCAGTCTTGCTGCCTTGCATTTCGTTCGTTTGCGTTATTTTTAGGAAACCGTTCTTCGAATAATTTCCCGTTTTCTGTAAGTTTCTGTTATAATATTTCTTTCACCTTTCACCGCCTTTCATCATTTACTGCTTTCGTTCAACTTCCTTATTCTTCATCTTTTGTCTTTGTTAAGTTTTCCTACGACATTGTGGCTGTAATTCAAGCAAACTTGCTTCTCTCCTTCGCTGGTTCCACCATTTCGCTATCCAATTCCGCACTTCCTTTTTCCCATCCTAAGCATCTAAATCCGCGTGCATTACCCTCGCCCCAAAACCACAAGTCCTTAACCTTTTGAAATCATCTGCTTTGTCATCCCGCGATTCTCTACCATAGACTTTATGTATCGTCTTTATATGTTATGTTACTTGCGTTATCTTCTCAAACTAAGGTATTTGGGGGCGTTTGTCTTTATATTCAAAAACGATTTTCTAGTGCGTCTTAAACTTTCATGAAATAACGATGATGTATTCCTCCATAATCTCTTAATTACCTATTAATGCATTTCACAAGGTTATCTCTCTCTCTCTCTCTGTGGTTTCGTGGTACAGTTGGCAATGTAGTACAGTATACTTAAAAATACAGTATAACTTTGTCCCATCAAAATGTGGAACGTGTTATATATATATATATATATATATATATATATATATATATATATATATATATATATATATATATATATATATATATATATATATATATATATATATATCTTAGGATTAGTTTCACGAGGGGGCGGGAGTGAGGATTACCTCGTCGAGCCCCTACAGTTTTCAATCATAACGTTGCGCCTTTTGACGGGACAACGTTATACTGTATTTTTAAGGGAATCGAACACTTATGAGTATGTTGCAATACCAACTGTACCACGAAATCAGAGAGAGAGAGAGAGAGAGAGAGATATTATTTACATATGTACTCTGGAGGAGGAAAATGGGTCGGTGTAGAAGCATTTAGACTTATAGTCTAGAAAAAAAAGTTAAGTATATCCTAGTTTAACCAGACCACTGAGCTGATTAACAGCTCTCCTAGGGCTAGCCCGAAGGATTAGATTTATTTTACGTGGCTACGAACCAACTGGTTACCTAGCAACGGGACCTACAGCTTACTGTGGAATCCGAACCACATTAAGGGTACCTTGTGAAATGCATTAATAGGTGATTATTAGGAGATAATGGAGGAACACATCATCGTTATTTCATGGAACTGTAAGACGCACTAGAAAGTCGTTTTTGAATATGAAGACAAACGCAGCCAAAACACCTCAGTTTGAGAAGATATTAAAACTAACATATAAAGAGGAAACATACATAAACGCTATGGCAGAGAATCGCGGAATGCCTGAGCACATGATTTCAAAAGGTTAAAAACTTGTGTTTTGGGGGAGGCAGATAATGCACGTGGATTTAAATGCTTAGGATGGGAAAAAGAAAGTGCGGAATTGGTTAGTGAAATGGTGGAACCAGCGAAGGAGAAAAGCAACAGGTTATTTGAAACCTTAACAAGGACAAAAGACGAGGAATTAGGAAGTTAAACGAAAGTAATAAAAGATGAAGGGTAGTGAAAGGTGAAAGAAATATAACAGAAAATTTACAGAACACAGGAAATTAAACGAAGAACGGTTTCCTAAAATAATATGGGAGGTAGAAAAGAAATAAACATGCAGACGAAAAAATTGAAATTATATATATATATATATATATATATATATATATATATATATATATATATATATATATATATATATATTTATATATATATATTATAAATATGTGTGTATATATATATATATATATATATATATATATATATATATATATATATATATATATATATATATATAGAGAGAGAGAGAGGGAGGGAGAGAGAGCACAGTCACACTGCGTTGACTGAGCTAATGGAAAACTTATGAGGCACTTACTGTCAATCTAATCAAATACATTCTAATCATAAACATGATTTTATGATAAGGTATGTCTCGAAATTATTGTAACCATGAGCAGAAAATTCATTGTGCGATTATTTTATTTCGAAATCGCTAAAGTGATGCGCATATTACTTCTCAATCTCTGATTAACTGATTAATGAATGGGATGATAAGTGATCGTGGGATTTTTTTATTTTGATTATTTTCTTATAAGGTACTCTATTATTATTATTATTATTATTATTATTATTATTATTATTATTATTATTATTATTATTATTAAATAGTCGTGAGATTTTTGTTCTGGGAACAATTTAACCTCATACTATGATTTTATCATTTTCTTATGATGTATTCTATTTGCACTATTATATTGTTATTATTATTTATTTATTTTTTTGGTCTATCACAGTTATCTTATTCGACTGGGTTGCATCCTGCCTCCGAAGGAGTCCATCACTTTTCTCACTATGTGCGCTGTTTCTAGTAGCACACTCTTCTGCATGAGTCCTGGAGCTACTTCGGCTTGTAGTTCTTCCAGATTCCTTTTCAGGGATCTTGGGATCGTGCCTAGTGTTCCTATAATTATGGGTACAATTTCCGCTGGCATATCCCATATCCTCCTTTCTTTTTGATTTTGTCAATCAACGTCATCTCTGGTCTATTGGCACGTATCACCCTCTCTGTTCTTATACCACAGTCCCAGAGGATCTTTGCCCGATCGTTTTCTGTCACTCCCTCAGTTTGGTGTTCGTACCACTTATTACTGCGAACTAGCTGGTGTTTCTTGCACAGGCTCCAGTGGAGGGCTTTTGCTACTGAAACTTGCCTCTTTTTGTACTGGTTTTGTGCAAGCGCTGGACATTTGCTTGCAATGTGGTATATGGTCTCGCCTTTCATATTGCACTTCCTGCATATGGGTGAGATGTTATTTCCATCTATTGTTCTTTGAACATATCTGGTTCTTAGGGCCTGATATTGTGCCGCTGTTAGCATTCCTTCTATTTCCTTCTTGAGTTCTGCCCCTTGTAGTCATTGCCCTGTTTCATTGCTGGCCAGTTCTTTAGTCTGTCTCATGTACAGTCCGTGCATTGGTTCGTTGTGCCATTCCTCTGTTCTGTTTTTCATTCTCCTGTCTCTGCATATTTCTGGGTCTTCGTATACTTTTATCAGTCCTTCTTCCCCTGCATTCCTTAGCCACTCGTCCTCACTGTTTTTCAGATATTGCCCCATTGCTCTGCTCTCGATGTTGACGCAGTCCTCTATGCAGTAGCCCTCTCCCCATTTTCTTTCGTGTTATGTATAGCCTTTCTGTATTTGCTCTTGGGTGTAATGCTTTGTGTGTTGTCATGTGTTTCCTAGTTTTCTGGTCTATGCTGCGGAGTTCAGCCTTCATCCACTCCACTACTCCTGCGCTGTATCTAATTACTGGCACTGCCCATGTGTTTATGGCTTTTGTCATGTTTCCGTCGTTGAGTTTTGGCTTGAGTATCGCCTTTAAGTCTCTGCATATATTCTTTCCTGATCGTGTCCTTCATCTCTTGGTGTTTTATATCCTCTCCTTCCATTATTCCCAGGTATTTGTATCCTGTCTCATCTATGTGTTTGATGCTATTCCCGTCTGGTAGCTTTGTCCCTTCAGTCCTTGCTACTTTGCCTTTTTGTATGTTGACCAAGGCGCATTTTTCTATTCCAAAATCCATCCTGATGTCCCCAGATACAGTCCTTACAGTCTGGATTAGGGTATCTATTTCCTTGATGCTCTTACCATACAGCTTGATGTCGTCCATGGGCATCCTTTCTTGAGTTGGTACCCAGTAACCATCTTCTGTAATATTATTATTATTATTATTATTATTATTATTATTATTATTATTATTATTATTATTATTATTATTATTATTATGAATAATAGATGGTCGTGATATTTGTTCTGGTACAGTCTAACCTTATATTGGCTATGATTATCTTATTTTCTTATAAGTTATTATTATTATTATTATTATTATTATTATTATTATTATTATTATTATTATTATTATTATTATTATGAATAATAAGTGGTCGGGAGACTTTTGTTCTGGAACAATCTAACCTCAAACTGGCTATGGTTTTATTATTTTCTTATAAGGTATTCTATTTGCACTATTTTTATTATTATTATTATTTTTATTATTATTATTATTATTATTATTATTATTATTATTATTATTATTATTATTATTATTATTATGAAAATTAAATGGTCGGGAGACTTGTTCTAGAACAATATGACCTAATACTATTTTGTAAATAAAAAATAGTTTGAAGAAGCAGTGTCGTAAACTACTGATAAAAGATAAAATGGCACACGAGAAAATATAAATTGCGTCTCTCATTCCTGTAAGCGTTAGTCGCCATCAAGGCGCCAGTGACGTCACGTGCTCACATTCGCAAAGAATGGTGTCTGCACAACAAACCTTAAAATGTATTTTTTACAGTGGTAATGAAAGTGAACTTTATGATGTTCATTATCAGTGTTATTATTGCCCACTAGCTCTCTCTCTCTCTCTCTCTCTCTCTCTCTCTCTCTCTCTCTCTCTCTCTCTCTCTGTGAATCTTATACTTTTGATCAGTATCGGTGTTAGAGACCCTAGCAGAATATTCAATTAAGATATCATTCCTCTCTCTCTCTCTCTCTCTCTCTCTCTCTGAATCTTATTTCTTTGAGTTAAAAAATTCTAAATATTCTGTGAAAAAATTGATTGCGATTTTTTTTCCTTTCATCAACCGAGGTTTCACATCATGTTCATTTCTTGTTCAAAACGTTCCATTCATTTACTATGTCTCAATAGCATTCGCATTATTATAAAAATGGCTACCAGTGTAAGGTTCATATTGATCTAAGGACTCATTGATAAATATAAGGAAGATTTATTAAATGGTGAGAATCCTGCACCCTGAGGTGTTGTGGGGGGGGCGGGGGCTAGGAGATTATTATGTCAGGGAACATCCCTTGGTGCTTGTGAAGGTCACTGAATTTACTTCTTGTAGATGATCACATAACTAGCATTCTGAGATGCTTTTTTTTTTTTTTTTTTTTTTTTTTTTGCTGTCGTTATGCTATGCAACACTATTAAATTTTTTTGGAAGTGAATGGGCTATTGTTACATAGTTTAGCGGACTTCATTTGTAACAGACGATCTCTGTGTCACGACATATATGAGACCTTTGATCATGAACCGTGATGGAAATCACTAAATATTGCAGTGGTCTAAGTTAAAAAAGAAGTATACTTTAGTTTTACCAGACCACTGAGCTGATTAACAGCTCTCCTAGGCTCGCCCGAAGAGATTAGACTTATTTTACGTGGCTAAGAACCAATTGGTTGCCAGCAACGGGACCTACAACTTATTGTGGAATCCGAACCACATTATAGCGAGAAATGAATTTCTATCACCAGAAATAAATTCCTCTAATTCTTCATTAGCCGGCCGGAGACTCGAACTCGGGCCTAGCGAGTGCTAGCCCACAACTCTACCGACTTGCCCAACGAGGACCCCAGTAGTCTAAGTGAAGTAATACTCTGAATGTTAGAGATGTTTATTTGATGATTAATGTTTCCATTTTATTATTCTTATGATTTAGAGACTTAGGGATTTATGCAGTTTAACTAATTCATATGACTATGAAAATACGCTTACTTCTCTGTATTCAGCTCTTCGTTGGGTGAGTCGGTAGGGCTGCGGACTGTCACTCGATGGGCCCGAGTTCAATTCCCCGGCCGGCTGATGAAGAGTTAGAGGAATTTATTTCTGGTGATAGAAATTCATTTCTCGTTATAATGTGGTTCGGATTCCACAATAAGCTGTAGGTCCCGTTGCCAAGTAGCCAAATGGTTCTTAGCCACGTAAAATAAGTCTAATCCTTCGGGCCAGCCCTAGGAGAGCTGTTAATCAGCTCAGTGGCCTGGTAAAACTAAGGTATACTTAACTTTTTTTCTCTGTATTCTTCTCTATGGTAATTACATGATGTTCAACTTAACCTTCATTACCTATGGTTTCCCCAAATCCAAGACCTCGCTTGAAATTATGCGAAAATGACTTCCAGTCATCGTGATAGCTGTGTATTGTATTAGATTTATTTCATCTTAGCGTTACAACAGAAAAATATGACGTTCAAATGCTGCGAACTCCGCTTGTTGAAAAAAATCATAAACTTTGTTTATACCATAATTATATGAAAGGAAGTGATTCAGATTATCATTGGAGAAGTTAACAAACGGAGGGAAAATAAAATCTGTCTTTGGGAATAAAAAGGTATATTGATGATTTCTCATCATAAATATATTCAATATTTATATTTTCCCTGTCAGTTTAAGAACAGAGCAAAATTTATGATTCTTTGACAAAAATATTTCAAAATTTGTTATGACACTCTCAGAAAATCAAAACACCATTGTCAAACACATGTTGCTCAGTGACGCAGTTATTACCAGAGTTCGACGAGAATAACAAGAGAGAGAGAGAGAGAGAGAGAGGATGGTTCGAGCAATACCTTCTAAGAGAGAGAGAGAGAGAGAGAAAGAAGGAATGGTTTCAACACCGCCTCCGAGAGAGAGAGAGAGAGAGAGAGAAGTAAGGCAGAGAGAATGGCTTCATTAATGCTTACTAGAGAGAGAGCATGAACTGAATGATATCACCAGTATTTTCTAAAGATAGATAGATAGATAGACAGAGAGAGAGAGAGAGAGAGAGATTGAGAAAGAGAGTGAGAGAGAGTGAGCAACACTTGTCTTGTCAAAGACGTGTTTTGATTGAGTTAGGAATCAATTAACCCTTGAAAACGTGTCTGCAGAAACTTAATTATTATTTCTGACCTGTTCAGAGCAAACACCACCGGAATCGAACAAAGCTGCCTATGCAATTAAGGTTCGATGTCATTGAAACTTTTATTTTGTGTGTAAGTGTGTGTGTGTGTGTGTTTGTGTGTGCTCGTGTATGTACGTGTATTGGAAGTCTAGACCCATTCAGCAATTTCTGGTTATAACGGTGGCAGCTCAGAAAACCTCACAAAAAATTGAAATAATATCCACTGAATACTTACAGACAGTTTCTTGACTGGATGGAATCAATTCTACTGAAATCCTGTAGTTGTTATGAATGAGAGTTCCAAATTAAGAACAGAACTCCCTCGGAAAATATGACAGGGAGTGGGTGGAGAGAGAGAGAGAGAGAGAGAGAGAGCTAGTACACGTCTGTTTCTGCCCCTGAGAAGTACAAGACGTGAGAAAGCATATAAATTAAACCAAAAATAGACCTAGGACCAGAGTTTCAACTCTCTGCTACGCTGTAGAGAAAACTGTTACAGTTTCATATTTTTAAGAAAACTGAGAAGTGAAACTTTTACATTCTTACGCTTTTGATTTTATATTTCGTTGTCTTTTTTTAATATCTGTTGACTCAGCTGTTTATTGTTATTAAATTAAGCTCGTCACGGAAAAATTTACTGGGTCTTGCTACTTATCCGTAAGAAAATTAAAAGAACATTGTGGAAGGCTCTTAACTCTAATTTTTTACCTCTAAGGAAAACCTAGAAGAATTTTCATGTTTCTTTGCTAGTTAGGACAATTTAAAAGATTTTTTTGTATCTCGATTGACTGGATGGAATTGTATGAAGAATTTTTCTTTTTACCGTAGAGTAAGTGTGATTCTTTTTCCTTTACTCTGTTTTGCAACTGGACATTTTGAAACCTCTGTGCCTTCCTTAATCGCTAAACACCTTTGCTGTCTCTGATTAACCTTATGCAAGGAATCAGCCTCTCGGTCTTTCGATCCACACACAGAGACCCTGTTTGACTAACTCGGTACTGACTTTGAATCTTTTTATATCCCATCTTTAAAGGGCATGTTTTTTGTCAAAGAGGATAACTAGTTCACTTTTTAAGCCCAAAATTTCTTCGACATGCTCGATGCGATAACTGTTCAATTTAGGTCATTTCTAGTCCACTTTCCGTTCCTAACTATATTTCAGTGGGTACCTCTCTGCCTCATATTTTGTTGTATATATATTTTTCGTTCCCATCATCAGTGACATATTGCATCCTCTCCTGTCTATGATTATGCTGGGTTTTAGTTTTCTGTAAAAGAAAACTATTGAGATGGCTTTGTCTGTCCGCCCTCAGATCTTAAAAACTACTGAGGCTAGAGGACTGCAAATTGGTATGTTGATCATACATCCTCCAATCATCAAACATACCAAATTGCAGCCCTCTAGCCCCAGTTTTTTTTTTTATTTTACTTTATTTAGGGTTAAGGTTAGCTATGGACCGTGCTAGCTGTGCCAGCCACCGACGAATCTTCACTTGACGGCATCTGGGGAGCAACTGAGCGCTGCCCGGTCGTGGCTGAGAGTTTCATACTGCAGCACATCGAGAGTTTCATACAGCATTATACGCTGTACAGAAAACTCGATTGCGCCGAAGACACTTCGGCTATATTTTTTTTTTTTTACTCGTTCTACTGTCTACACTTATTCCCGAGCTTTCATCTTGAGAACAGTCACGAGGAGTGAACCTATATGTCGTGAAATTAATTGCTCCCATGACAGAAACCTGGAATATTTTCCTTTTAAGGGGTCACCGCCTGTTCTCCATATTAACTTAATTGAACTGAATTTCCTCTCTCGCTCCTCGTTTATTTTCCTCTCAGACAGCTACGTAAAGGCCTAACCAGGCCTCCTGCATCCACATTTCTTTTGCGTGAAAGCCAGCCATTCGCTGATTACTCCGTGTACTGACCCTTCCCCTTTTCTGCGATTCCTGTAAACTTCCAGTTTTAAAAGGCTCAATTCTCTTTCCCCCACTCACTACTTCCGTTTTTATCCTTTGATCCCGGGCTTCCCACATACATATGGATTGATATTTAGATGTGCTTTTAAAGGGGGCATCCAGTACTCTGTTGCGGTACCCAGATTCACCAATACATATTTATGTTATAGGCTGCTTGTTTATGGTAATCGCATACACATACATATACACGTATGTAGGCTATGTATATATATATATATATATATATATATATATATATATATATATATATATATATATATATATATACGAGTATATATATATATATTTGTGTGTGTATGTGCGTGTGTATGTGTATTAGTCTGCTTGTACATACACGCAAGATCGCTCACGCACACGTACACACAGATATATAATTATATATACATATACATATACTGTACATATACTTATACATATACATATGCAAATACATATACATAATATCCCTAGTATACTGGTTGCGAATATACACCGTTGAGGAAAAGACGCCTAAAAGCCATCCTCTTCTGAAATATGACTCAACGAATATTTACGGTAATATTTTTGCAGCATGTTATGACTGGGATTAAAACGGAAGGAGGGCGCTTGTTCACTCATGAAAATAATTTGGGCGATTATCCCTCGGCCACCCCGCCATTTTTCCCGGGCAGTACTTCGCGAAATTAAACAAAATTGTTCATAATAACGGGGAGGCCAACATTAAGCTTCGGCAGAAGAAATATTCTGGTGCTTTTTTCTCCTCCTTCCTCCCTCCTTCCTTCCTTCCTTCCTTACTTCCCCTGTTGCGCATTTCTTCAGTGGCAAATAAAGATTGTTTCTTGTCATTATGCTTTGAAATTTCTATCCCTAGGTATGCAGTATGCAAGTGTGACCGGTGTTGTTTGTCTCTCTCTCTCTCTCTCTCTCTCTCTCTCTCTCTCTCTCTCTCTCTCTCTCTCTCTCTCTCATATATATATATATATATATATATATATATATATATATATATATGTATATATTTATATATATACATGCTTATGTATCTAATTGTACATAAATATACAGTATACACACATATATATGTATATATATATATATATATATATATATATATATATATATATATATATATATATATATATATATGTGTGTGTGTGTGTGTGTGTTGTTCGTGTATATACAGTATATATGTATTGTATCTATATACGTGTCTTCCTTTGCTGTTTTATGTAACAAGGGTTGGGTTTCTGGAAATGAAAAGACAGTAATTAATTCAAATTCTTACTAAAACTGCTGAATCTTGAATGAATCCCCGGTGCAGGAAACTTCCACAACTTTTTTCACCTCATACACCTACACACAAGGCTGATCAGCAGCACGTTGAACCCCCAGGTACACATTAAACCATCCAACTCTTATGTTTGTACAAGTATTTATATAATATCACTGAGTAATGTTCTGATCTATAGTGACATTTCTCAGTCTCTTAGCCTGAGAAATCTGAACTGTCAGAGATCGGTAGGATGTCCAAATTATTGCATAGGAGAGAGAGAGAGAGAGAGAGAGCAGGTGGATCTAGTGATAGCCATAATACTCGCTGACCTTCAAAGATGTGGCGCTCTACCTTCAACAAAGGACTACGGCGGAAACGAGATGGTACATTTCATCAGTTCTTTCTCGAGGCTTCCAGATATTGAAGAATCCCTCTCTCTCTCTCTCTCTCTCTCTCTCTCTCTCTCTCTCTCTCTCTCTCTCTCTCTCTCTCTCTCTCTCTCTTTCAAATATTCTTGTGCGAGGTTCACTCTTTGTGGGTTGGAGATGAGCATTATTCAAGATGCTAAATGTTAGTAGAGGCGCTAAATATTAGCATAGTTGTTAAATGTTAGCAGAAATGTGTTAGTATTATTTCTCGGTCAAGACAGAAAGCTGTTCCGTTTTATAATTTGTTTAAAGCGTTAACAAACTACATATTACACAATTTTTGGTGACTTCAATTTTATGGGAAAATAAGCTCAAGTATGATAGAGTTACGAAACATTTCTCTGTGAATTAGGGCCTTGTGCAAATACTCTGTGAATCTTTCTAGAAAAAAAAATGCTGTCGACTGCATTTTCCTGTTTCTGCATAAGACATTCTTCCGTGCAACTTGTGCCTCTATAGCTAATATCCGGTGTATACATTTTCCTTGGTTTTGTCCTTTGATCTGTAGCTTTCTCACTTTTATTTACTTTACTGCTCGAAACATCATGCTAACTTCCTTCCTCAGTTTTCAGAAAGTTGCCGAGCGTTTCCGCTCCGACGTAGGAACTTCTTTATTTTTCATTTTTCAACACTGCATTTGAGTTGTCATGGAAATTAATTTCTCCGAAGTTTTAGTTTATCATCCGGTCTGTGTTTTGCAATGCTCATTTATCCTGTATACGCGACTTGTTCGAGTGAAACTTTTAGCAGTTATTCCTCTAACTATTGTTTATGAATTTTCTTAACCTGAGTTCAGTTTTAATAATTTTCTGTTTTTTCATTAAATTTCTTTTAAAATAACTCATCATTTTACACCAGAACCGGGACCGGAATGTGTTCTACTTTCTAGTTCCTCGTTGGGCGAGTCGGTAGAGTTGTGGGCTGGCACTTGCTAGGCCCGAGTTCGAGTCTCCGGCCGGCTAATGAAGAATTAGAGGAATTTATTTCTGATGATAGAAATTCATTTCTCGCTGTAACGTGGTTCGGATTCCACAATAAGCTGTAGGTCCAGTTGCTAAGTAACCAGTTGGTTCTTAGCCACGTAAAATAAGTCTAATCCTTCGGGCCAGCCCTAGGGAAGCTGTTAATCAGCTCAGTGGTCTGGTTAAACTAAGATTTACTTAACTCTAGAGAGATGTTTGAACCATTCAGAGTCAAAATTCCTATTTCCATTATATACAGTGGCTCTTCAAAGAATTTTCTCATATTTAAATAGCAACGTAGATATCTACAAGTCGTTGTACTTGTCTCATATATTCGTGTACAAAATGTTAACATTGTTGCTTTACTGCAAAAGACCAGATGCATAAACATTTATTTATTACTTGGTGAGGTTTTTGGTTTGATGACTGATGAATTTGGGGCCTCATTGTTTTTTCTCTCATTGTCTTTTAATGTGATAACGAACTAGGGCATAATTTTCAGTTGTTAGCTCTTTTGTTGCTTGTGTAGATGATAATGATTATGATGAGGATGAATAGACGCCCTTCGCTGTTGGTTTTTCTTTTGAAATTGTCGTTGATGAATCTGATGAACATGCGCATTTAGATGTTAAATTTATTGTTGATTTTGCTTAGTGTTGTTACTGTTGACCCCACGATGAAATGAGAATGTCATCAAATTTGTCAGTGAATTTTCTAACCCAGAGAGCAGTGGGTAACCAAGGCATTTACGTATTACTCCTGTGATTTAATATTGATATGACCAGTAAATGCCATGAAACTTTTTAACCAGTCTTAGGTAAGTGCTGCACTGCATAAAATGTCCCCTGTCAATAACTTTAAGCGACAGTCTAATCAATGACTTTTGTCTGTCATGGTACTTTTGGTCAGCATAGGACTTGTCCCGAACCATAAAAAAAGTGCGAGAAGAAATCTATCGGTTTTGTAAGGTATTGCCTTTACCTCCGCTAACAAAGCGGAGAGGACGTAGGCCTAATGTTTTTACCTTTGTCTGTCTGTCTGTTTGTCTTTGTGTTGTCAAAGTTTCTCGAGAACGGACGAACGGATTTTCATGGACTTGATGAACACATTCATTTGGTGGCCCCTTTCACTTGATTATTTTCTGTGAATATTTGACGATTTGTCGTCATGGAAATCATCTAGACTATTATGAGAAATGCGGATATGTTTAATGTTTCATTTCCTGCTTTATTTCGTACTTTACCCAGTGGACTGGCATCAAGACATTCTCTCCACGCAGTGTTCGCGGTTATAGTTTTTCCTTATAAGGATAAAAGATCTCCTTAGTCGAAGAGCTCCTGGTATTTTTTTTTATGATACAAGGGAACCAGCTGAGAATTTTTTTACCCTTATAAAAGGCTGAAACGTCAGAAAATACTCCACGTGCGTCGTATTATCTGTGACCGTGTAATTTTCTTGATGGCCTTTGAAAGGAATCTTCACATTCCCCTTCTGACTTCCTTCCCTTGAAATCACGATACAGTGTTTAGAATTTCAGATAATTTCTTGAAACGAACTTTCGCTTCACATAAATACGTAACTCTATCCGAATAACGATTCACGACACATGACTGATCGTAATGTCAAGTTATCTCACATTCAGAACACCAGGTGGAGGATGTCGGCGTTAAAAGGACGTCTTTTGAGTAGAAAAATTATTTTCCTTTAATAGGCACTACAAGTTTTTTAATTAGGCTGCTGTGACCAGGCGCCTAAAGAGTTGTTATTGACTAGTGAAATTCTCTCGCTTTTTCTTTTGATCAAGCCATTGCCTTCGTTCCAAGAGATCTCTCTCTCTCTCTCTCTCTCTCTCTCTCTCTCTCTCTCTATATATATATATATATATATATATATATATATATATATATATATATATATATATATATATATATATATATATATATATATATATATATATATATATATATATATATATATATATATATATATATATACATACAATACATACATACATACATACAAACATAAAGTCATTACGTTTAAGCCGTGTGATAATATTTAATATTTTAAAATTTCCTTAAAGAAATCACGTTCATGTTTTCCATCCCAGGCTTAGAAAATCTTTAACGCATTTTTCTTTTTACTCCGGTAGAAAATAGAAAATAAGTTACAAGGCGCCTCCATCGCATCTACTTGCAAGACACCTATTCTGTTGGAAAGAGATCCTTGTTATCTTCAGTGCAGAATGAAATTCAAATTCCCTCCAACGCCTCTGTCCTCATGATAAAAATGCATATTAATTATCGGAGCTTTTGATGAAAAATCCACCTTCTAATATCAGAATAAAAAGTGAGCTGAAGTTTGAAAATAAGCTGAGCTCATTTAGGACTTATTTCTTGCCCTTTCAACATCATTTTAATAAAAATAAGTTTTATTCAAATTTTATATTGTTGAGATTCGTTATAAAAATATTCCATGAAGACAAAAAAAAAAAAAATATCCGTCCATGATGTCTGCGACATCCTTCCACGCCTAAATGTCAACTCTGATGTCACTGAAGTCACACCTTCTCGTCGTGCCTCATTTTCATTACATAGATAAATGAGTTCATTAGTATTAAGACGCCCCGGGAATTAACGCTACGCACCCACGTCCCACGCAGCCTCTAAGTCTGGAAAGCCTTTTGCGAGTTTTCAAAGGACGTCTGTGTTGTCCTCTTTACTGCTAGTTGAAATTCTCTCTCTCTCTCTCTCTCTCTCTCTCTCTCTCTCTCTCTCTCTCTCTCTCTCTCTCTCTGTGCAGGGAATAAACGTGTAGATAACTTTCGAAAATTAAGTCTCTCCCTGAGATAAATATACTTTCGTCCTCAAAAATATTATTATTATTATTATTATTATTATTATTATTACAAGCCAGTCAGCAACCCTAATTAGATAAGCAGAATGCCACGGCATCAAACGCATCAACAAGGAAAGAGTAACAAAGGAAAGGAATAAGATAAATAAAGTAAAAAGATAAGACAAAGAGCAAATAAACTATTAAGGGAGACTTCTATCAGCATCCTCAGCAAAAAAAAAAAAAAAAATCTCCAAAATATGTCATTTTCACAGGATTCTGAATAAAACCACCAAAACATATGATAATATAAGTACGTTTGTGCTAGTAGGAATGTTATGGCTTTAACTGACGGAAATTGTAGCCTTCCGATATTTTTAAGTGGTTTGTTTAAAGTAACCGTGAAAATTATGGTAAAATGTATTTTTGTCAACGTTGAGCAAGAACGTTTTCGTCCAGATTTCACTAGCCTAATGGACGAATTCTTGTTAATCTGAATGTCATTTAACGAGATATTGCAGCAATGAGAGCTCTTAATTCTTTTTGGGAATGATATTCCCGGCACCATTTTGCCTGGCTTAAAAGTTTTCTGAAGATAATTTTGAGTTTTTCTGCGTATGAAATTTTCCTTGTAATTGTTTTGAAGGATTTTGAGTGATTAATCACTGTTGTTTAAAATTATACTTAAATACGCAAAGGGTATTTAAGGGTATTTTAAGAATTATCTTTCAAATGAGGTTCTGAATTAGTTACCGTAATATTCCTTGCAATTACTTTCCAGGATTTAAGTGATTAATCACGTTGTTGAAAATGATATTTCAATAAGCAAAGGGTATGAGTTATATTTCTAATGAAGATCTGATTTATTTACTGTAATATTCCTTGCAATTATTTTCCATGAATTAAATGTCAATTACTCTTGTTGTAAATTATATTTTAATAAGCAAAGGGTATGAGTTTTACTCCTAATGAGGTTCTGAATTATTTACTGCAATATTCCTTGCAATTATTTTTACAGGATTTGTGTGATAAATCACGTTGTTGAAAATTATATTTTAATAAGCAAAGGGCATGAGTTATATTCCTAATGAGTTCTTAAATGATTTACTGTAATATTCCTTGCAATTATTTTCCAGGACTTGAGTGATTAATCACTGTTGTTGAAAATTATATTTTAATAAGTAAAGGGTGTGAGTTATATTCCTAATGAGGTTCTGAATTATTCACTGTAATATTTCTTGCAATTATTTTCCAGGACTTGAGTGATTAATCACTGTTGTTGAAAATTATATTTTAATAAGCAAAGGGTGCGAGCTATATTCCTAATGAGGTTCTGAATTATTCACTGTAATATCTCTTGCAATTGTTTTCCATGAAAATAATTGCAAATAATTCCACAGTGGTTAATCTCTCTTGTTGAAAATTATATTTCAGCACGCAAAGAGATACACCGTACCGTCAGCAACTAATGTATTGTCCTCTCTCTCTCTTTCTCTTTTGATCCGCAGATTGAGTTGCACGGCGTTATAGTTTTGGACCAAGACGGGTCGACGTACGACCTCGACAAATTACAAAACTACAACTTACTGAACCGGATCTCCGAGTGGGACTACCCGGTCTTCTCTCTCCTCGAAGCCGCGGGGACCTTAATACTCAGCCAGGTAATTCTCAGGACAGGAGAGTCAGTCCACCTGTCCACCTATAGCGATCCCGCCTTCCGTTTAAGAGAAAGTTATATATATTGATACTCAGGTGATTTAGAAAACGAAAACGACCAAATAGGTACCTACCTTCCGGCCACCTTTTATGAGAAATCAGATGATATCGATAATTTGTCAGGTAATTTAGAGAACAGAGGGAGCCGACGCACAAGCCTCTGGCCACTTTTGCGTGTGAGAATAAAATAAATATTAGCCAGGTCATTTTGAGTGAAAAGAGACCTAATAGAAATCGCTTCTTCTACTTCGTCGTGCTATATTAAAAAATCTTAATAAACGAACAGGTTATTCGAAAACGGTAGGACCCACAATAGTAGCCCCTTCATTCGCTCCTTCGTTTGAGATAAAATACTTTACATATTCTGGTAGGTAATTCTGACAATCCCTGTTACTCCTACCTGTGAGGTAAATTATTCCTAATACTCAGGTCATTCCGAGATTGGTAGTGGCCAAATATGTATTCCTCCGTTCACTTCTTTGTAAGATAAAACGTTCTTCATACGCAGTCGTGTAAAATATAACCTTAATACCCAGCCAGGTAAGGCAAAGAGCGGAAGTGAACAACTGTCACTTCTTGATGCACGTCAAAACGTAACTCGCACCGTTGTGTACTTGAAGTTAATGTCAGCTATGTCCCATTAGGGTTTACGAGGCACCTTCGACCGGGTCTTAACTGTTTCCGCAGTGAATTTACCTTCGTTTTTCTCCAACTAAATAATGAGGGGGTTTTATGATCCGGGAATTATTGCAAATTTTCTCCTACATAAATTTGGAAATAAACAAAGAACTCCCTTGTACAAAATAAACAGGACAAACTTTTATTTGCTTCAGGTTTCAGAATCAACCGGCCTTCAACTTTCTTTGAATTGTATAAAGATGCTAGCATATTACGCAGTTAAATATGCATTTGTTGTTCTTGGAATAATGGCCAGTAAGTTGATCACTAGGATTTTGGAGGAACTCGTTTCCTTTTATGATTTAAAATTAGGAGAGAAACCAGGTATGGATATTTCTCGTACTTTAAAAAAGGAGACTAAATTGGAGGAAGTAAGAACCATGGCTGGAAAACAGGCATTCTTGGACCCTCGCCTCTATTACAGCTGCAGTGACCACTCTCGGCTTTTTTTTTTTTTTTTTTTTTTTTTTTGCAGAAATTAAGAACTTGAACAGTTTGTAAAAGAACTGGAAAAAACTTTGAAAAAGAAGATGCCACTGAGGAAATCAGAAGCCCTGAAGTAGAGTTAAAAGATTGGAATCAAAGAATTGTGGAATTAGAAGAACAAAACAGAGCATTAAGAAATAATCATGAAGAGGAGACCCGGAAGGAGGATCAGTATGTACAGTATGTATGTATATATATATATATATATATATATATATATATATATATATATATATATATATATATATATATATATATACATATATATAAATATATATATATACACATGTATATATACTGTATATATATATATGTATGTATGTAGCAACGAAATTATTATTATTATTATTATTATTATTATTATTATTATTATTATTATTATTATTATTATTATTTGAGAGTAATTACTGATTATTATTAGGATTTGAGTCCAACTCTGTGCCGGTCCCAGCCTCAGATAAATAGGGAGAGTGGGAGTCAGGAAGGACATGCATCCGTTAAACATCCGCCAAAACCGACTATGAAATAAACCGTTCGAGGCAAATAGAAACAATCGGAGGAGGCTCATAAAAACAACGACCCCAACTGAGTATTAAGCTGAGAATAAGAAGACGAAGGAGATGCCAGTTACGAAAACACTTAGCAGCCGTTTGAGGGAAGTGGCAGAACAAAAATAATCGAATTCAGTGCCTGTTCATTTGATATTATAATGCCTTTTGCCACTTTTTTCCTAACGCTCTGGTTTGCTGCACATTGATACTTTATTCTGTGAATACTAGCTATGGAAATGATTGTCATTTTTGATTGGTATCAAGTTAATGTAATTCCTGGTGATTTGCTCCAAATTTACAGTTACAGTCATCCTGTACCACTGGTTCTTATACAGGTATGCGGAGTGTAGATAGTCTTCTGTTCCTTGTACGTAACATCCCTAGGGTTTGAACTTACCGTCTCTACCCGTATTTTGATGCCACCGTCATTTCTGAAAGTATGCGTTCACTGTGAACAATATCATTACGTATATTAATTTTCTCACATGAATACCGTAACCATTATGGCCACTGATGGTTAATAATTCATCTCGATTTTCTCCCGTCGTGACGACTTGCAAATTTCACCATTTTTTCCCCCCCTCTGAGTTGAGTATTGTTCTCCGCCGGCCTTACGTAATGTTATCAACTTTAAGAATGACTCTTCACCTTATACGGCTGCTGCTGCAGACACGGGCCGGTTTACTCTCCTCCATCACGGTCTAGATATTGCAACGCCAGAGAGATAGATGCCGGTGGCTTTTCCGGTCTCGGACTTTCTGCAAAAATCTGACCCAACTTATTAGCATCCGGGGCTATTCTGCTTTTGTTTTCCCCAAGTCTCTCTCTCTCTCTCTCTCTCTCTCTCTCTCTCTCTCTCTCTCTCTCTCTCTCTCTCTCTCTGTTAGCCACTGAACACACTGTCCATTACTTTTGACATTTTCAGGTAATCATATATATATATATATATATATATATATATATATATATATATATATATATATATATATATATATATATATATATATATATATATATATATATATATATATATATATATATATATATATATATATACATACATGTTTGTGTATGTACTGTATATGTATGTCCACATAATTTTATCTATCCAAAAGTAATTTTATGTTGTAGCTTTTTATAATAGAAATTAATCTTTAATTTCTTCTCTTGTCCGCAGCAGAACTGATTTATGCTCTTCCTCTTATCTTTTTGCTGTAAAGCCTTTTCTTCTTCCTTAATTATTTTTCATTTATATTTGATTTTTCCTTATTTCCTTTTTGTTGCCTCTTCTGTTCCTGTTGTTTAATGTTTCATCAATACTGTGAATATTATTATTCTTTCCTGTGCTCCTCTCCGTTTTCATAATAATAATAATAATAATAATAATAATAATAATAACAATAAAATAATAATTGCCTACATAATTCATTCTCTTTGCATAGCCACGAGGAATTCCTCCACATTTAACTTCATGATATTTCGCTTCCTTATTAACTTTTCTTCTACATTTTTTTTTTCGTTCAGGCTATCTATCACTGCCCCCAATCTTTTTTTCAGTTTTCTCTCTCGTGCCTCATTTCTTTTCATTCGTAATTGGATTATGACTCACTATTACTTCCTCGTCTAGTTGTCTGTTTCGTAATTCCGTACAGTAGAAGATTTAATATTTTCGCTGACGTGGTGTTTCGTACAAGTGATTTCGTGGGAATACACGAATTGGTGATGAACTGTATTACAGTTTTATTTGCTATTTCTGTAGAAATTCCTTCGTTTGTTGGATAAAGCTTCATTGATACTGAGGCTGATTGCTGATGTGATGAGATTCACAAGTAAACTGGGCTAAGGACCAGCACTGAGGCTTTGTAGGATATTCCACATCCTGGAAAATGGACATAGTTTCGATATGGCCAAACGTATATATTCGTTATAATCACAGGTAACACTGGTTCACAGAAACTAATATCAGATTCCTTTACTGGTTTTCTAAAGTCGTTCCAACAGTACCAGGGATTTAGTAAGTGAGAAGAAAGATTGAACGGAGCATCAGTAAACTTGGGCTGTTCAAATGCTTCAC